>NC_052535.1:23699599-24044199 GCF_016699485.2 Gallus gallus | reverse complement strand
TGAATTACAGCTCTCCACTAGGTGTATTTCAGAGAAGTCTGCAGACTGGACCTCTGTAAAATTTGGATCTTGATAGGAGATGAATACTATAGAGGGCCTGATGATACAGAATTAATTGTTTCAAAAATTAAGGAGAAAGTGATGGGTGCTATTTGGGTCAAACACTTCCCCTAGTGTTACCTAAGAATTCTAGAAAGGGAGGTTAGCTTTAGGAAGAATTGTTCCCTACCCCCAAGCTTTTGGAAAGTAGGACCTGCATGTAGTGATTTGCAGAAGCTGTCTAATATACCTGCCTGCTGATGTGGTGCTTTCCACATGCTTTCACTATTAGCGCATATTAAAGAACATCACTTTATTATAGACTCACAGAAGACAATGGCATTAAATTTTTTTTATCACTAAATCTAACTTACTAAGTCAAGGCAGTTGGACAGTGTGATAGATTTTGTGCTAACGCTTAATCTTATTACAACTTCCTTTAGGCTTTTGATGTAAATGACATTTCCAAGCACTGATTCAGTTCAAGTCCATTATCTTGCCTTGGACTCCTGCCCTCTTGTAGTACTTCTGAAGAATATTAGAAATGGGGAAGATGAAAACTCAATTTAACTACTTATTTATATGAGTTGGATCACCAGAAGTTCATCTTCCCTGGCTGTGTTCACCTTTATGTTATAACATGAGGAAAATGTTCTTTCTCGACATAGAAGTGATGAGTGTTGGGCCCTGAAGCATGAGATTGGTTAACCTTTCCCTGTGATGAATGATGTGACAGACGCCCAGAGTAAATTTCAAGTGCTACAGAACTGTAACATTGATTCTGTTCCGAAAGTGGAAGTGGAACTTCTGTTTCCACACTGTGGTGCTGTATGGCTGGGAAGATTCTGTCCCAGTCATAAAACATGAGCTAGTCCAAGGAGAGATACCGAGTTTGTAAGAAGAATGCATATGCACACAGGCATGCATATGCGTGTATATGTGCATATTAGTAAATCTACACTCACATACACATTTTTCTCTTTATGCCATATATACATATATATCCCAGGTTTCCAGAGTACCATGCTTGGGATTTGTATTATGATGAGTCTTATTTTACAAGTCTGAAGATAATAGTTGTCACAAGCGACAATTTTTAAAGAAAAATAATTGTTTAAAGGCTAATTTTGGCAGATGAGAATCCATCTTTTTGAAAATACCTGAAGATTAATACACCAAGTTTTATATAACACATGCAGTATTGGAGTTGTGTGTAATGACACTGGTATTCTTGCAGTGAATATTCTCTCTGGAGATGTTTTCTGTCTCCTCATAAAACTACAAGTGAATTAAATGAAGAGAATATTTGTTATATTCAGAGCTTCTCTGAAGAAGTAATAGTTTTTGCTCTTCCATTCATTTGTGCTGATGCCTTTGTTAGCCCCTAACAGTTCCTGTTAGATATGAATTTCAAAAAAGGGAGGTTTGAGTTTAGATTTAGTTTAGATTAGTTTAGTTTAGATTAGTTTGGGATTTTAAAACAGTAGCTGTAATTCAAATCTGTAATTGTTTCAAGCAGTTCTGAAAGAGTATGTTAGGACTGATGAGGAAGATGCTGATGAGGAGGGTTTTAATTTTTATTTTTTCTAGCTACAGCATGGAACAGTTCAGGTCTCTTTTAAATTGTAAAAAATAGAAAAAAGAAAATAAAAACACAAAAACAACACAACATAGAATAAGGAACAGTACAGCCTTGTAGCTGCAGCATTTTTTAAGACTAGAAAAAAGGTCTAAAAAAACCTGAAGCAAAGCAAAGGATTTGCTTTAGGCACATTGTGCAAAAGCTGCAACACTTACAGGATGTCATCATTTTACATTATAATGTTGCTGAAGAAAGCCAGCTGGTGTAGTTAAGTCTCTTATTGGAAATTTTAGTCTGATTCATTACTGTGATTTGTGGTTGTACACAGAAACACTTAATCATTCTTATGCTCCAAGCTCTGTTGAATCTACTGAAGGTTTTCTGTTTCTTTGCATGATTTGAGTTGCCAGTCTGCCAGCTTGGCAGCATTTCAAGCTTGTTGCGTTATCTGTTTGTTTGCTCAGGAAGTGATGCTGTACGTAGGATGAATTTACAGTAATTCTTTTGTAATGGGTTAATGAGCAGACTACTTCATTCACACTGCTCATGCTCACATTATGTAGCTTTGATTAGTTCAATAATTGTGCAGCTCTGCCATTGTGATCATACCAACACTCTACGAAGTACTAAAAAGGCAATTTTCTTAGCCATAGGTTAATTAAACTTGCTGAGAAAATAATTTGGACTTTATGTTCTTAAAAAAAAAAGAGGTGAAAATATTCGTATTTTGGAGATTATTATATGCTCCATCATTTAATTCATTAAAGGAGAAAAAGCTGCTTAGTTGCTAGCTACTTCATTGCTTTGGAACAGCAGAAGATGCTCTAACACTGTGCATGATGTTTTGCTTATGTTGCGAGGGACTTCTCTTCCTTCCATTGATTTTGATGGAACTTAGGAATACACAGTAAAATAGTACCCTCTAATGTTATTCTCTGTTTATGAGTAACTTCTGTTAACATGAACAAAAGATATGCTTGGAGATTTCAAGAATCTATGCTGCCTTACCTATATTTGCCACAATAGCATTACTGTTTATTAAGGTTGCTACTCAACCATAAAGTGCTTATGCTTTCCTTGAGCCAAACTTCTCAACTTCACTCAAAAATTGTTGTGCTTAAGGACAAAATGGCTTGCTAGAATTGTAAAATGAAACATGTTTTGTAGTAGATCAAAGGGAACTTGAAATAAAAGAGGTATAGACAGAACTTATTTTCTTTACACATAGAACACCACCTTCTCAGAACATTTCTCCCTTTCAAAATCTGATATGCTTATTTTTAAGGAAAATACGGAGTCTGACTCCAGAATGATGCAAATGGACTTCAGTAAGTCCTAGGCCTACTCACGTTGTACCTGCTCTTGTTCAGATTCTCAGAAGCACATGGGGGCATTGGATGATTGGTCAGAATGATGAGGTTTTCAGTGATCAGGAGCATCCTACTTTCCACTTCTGCAATGAAATTATAAATTAGGAATTTATTTTTTTGGCTAACACATTGCTGATGGCTTTGAAGGCACACTCAGCTGAACCACTTCCTAAATGGTGATAAATTAAGGCGCTTTTCTTCAAAGATAGGAATGTGAAATCTGATCTGGAAAGGCATTACTGCTAGAAGAGTGTAGAGCTTGCTACGAATGCGGAGTCCCATTAATCAGGAATGGTTTCTTTTTTTTTTATTATTTTCCTTCACAATATTCCTGAAAATCTAAAGATTGCCTTTTTGATGAAAATAGGGTTAGTGAAAATGGTGCTTATAAAAGGTTCTTTCCTTAGATATGAAGTCACAATTTTACTTCACAGCAGTAATATTCACTGTAGACTTTCACGTAAACATGGAAATAACAGAAAGTAATCGAAGTAAAATCTTTCAGCGAATGTTCCTTTATCAGAAAATACATGTAAAATGGATTCAAGAACTTTTCAGTATCCCTTCTTTTACATTTGCCTATCTAACGGAAAGCTTGCACTTTTTTTGTGTAGTGGTTTATAAAGTAGCTGTCCATATCAATTTTGGGCTTGCTGTAGTAAAATGCATTATCAACTGTAAAATGCCTGCAGTAAATATTTTATAATCAATTAGTGCCTAATTTGGGGTTGTTTTTATCCTTTGGTGTTACTGCAATATCTTGCTATAATGGAAAATAATAAAATGGGGATAATTGTGAAGGGTTCTGTGAGAGGTTTAGATATTTTCTTGTGGATTTGGAACTGATTATCCTTAGGCATTCTTATTACTGATTAGCATCAATAATAATGCATTTCATTTCATGTGAAGGACTTTCTTCGTAGGTTGTGTGTTTATAAGTTCTGTGGTGGAAAAAGCTGCTAAGTGTTTGAAATTGGGTGGGGAAAGCTGTGTTCAGAGAATAGAAATCATTCCACTAATTTCCATTTGAGTAAAACAGTACTTCTTAAGTTTTCCAGTGGTTAAAAATAAATTACAGCTGAAAATACTTGTCATCATAATGTGGTGTCTGTACATATATTGATGTTATTCATTGAAAAAATGTACCTACTGCTTTTAGAAACCAAATAATTCAACATAGTTTATGATAAATAAAGGCATGTCATGAGTTACTGAATGTGTTCAGTTTTTGTATTTTTTCATTTAAAATAAAACATTAAAAACTACTTCATGTGCCCAGATCGTCAAAACTATGTTCTTTTTATAAAATGTTGTTGTCTCCTAGTAGAGAACAGTAGTATTGAACTTACAGATACGGCTCCTTCCTCAAATGACAACACATTCTGTATCAGATAATTGTTGCCTATAAATTTTTTTGTCATAGTTATAGTTTAATCAGAATGTTGGAACACTTACACTATGACTTTTTCTAAAACCACTCTGCAAAATCTGTTAATAGTAGTAATAAATATATATTACTATATAATAATATAAATATATACTACTAATAGTAGTAGTAATAATAATAACGACAACAATAACTTCCTTATAATCCCAGTGTGTTTAAGGTTTGATTTAAAGTTTCCTTTATCTGTGCAATGTGCTATGCCAATTCAAGCTGTTATCTGTATGGTTATTTCAGCGAAGCTGTGAGTTTATTGCACGTATACAGACCATCCACACAATGTGTGAACCATAGAATCTGTCTCTGAAAATCTCAGAAAAAAAATGCTGGAATCTCATGTAAGTGAAACTTCTGGATGAGGGAGGAAAAAGGAGGTTACAGCTTAGGAAACCTGCACTTATAGGAGCCATGACTCCAGTGTGCTCTGTTTCAGTTCCTTTGAGGAAGACTCTCAAAGACAGACTTTCGGGGTTATAATTGAACATCCAAACAATCAGAGGTTCAGGCCGTGATTCAGCAGTTCCCATACATCAGGGAAGTGGTATAGAGATGCAGTAGTAATAAAAGCAAACAAAAAATTAAGAATGGTAAAGTGAATAGTCTGTAGATATTACAAAATCATTTTATGAGTGCAGTCTTACAGTTCATTTGTGTTAAGTTCTGGTTGTTACTGACCACCTTGACAAACAGCACATAGCAGAAACAGAAACACTGCAGAGCTGTTAAAAATATGGTCAAAGACCTGGGGAGACTTCTGGATGAAAAGGCACTGAAAAAATTGGTATTGAGAGGAAAGATAATTTAATAAGTCTATGATGGCATTTTATTTCTGGAACTGTTGCTCAGTTGCTTTCATTTACCCACTCAATTGCGGCAGATTCAAAACAAATGTTAGGAACCTGTTTAATTTTGACATGGCACTGCTCCCAACAGAGCTCTTGATCAGCACTGTGGTTAAAAGAAGAATTTAGATATTAGTGTAGATAGCTGGTACAGGCCTTTAAGCTAGTGCACAGATGAGACAACTGATTTTTCTAACATGCAACAACCTCTTCTTGGCAGTAAAGAACTGTTAAATTTTGCCTGTGTCTTCTGGTCACTTTCTGGCTGCTGTTTGAAAAGGAGATGCCTGCTGCATTTGATTAGCATACTGCACTGTATAGTAGCCTAATTAAATACTGCAATATACTTTCTTTCTAAAGCCACTTAGATATACAGACAAATCTGTATCTTTTGATACGCTTGAAGCTAGAACAACAGCAGCAAAAACAAAAATTGAACTAGAGAGGGAGAAAGTACCACTGCTCTGAGAAGTTCTAAGAGAAAATCCCTAAGAGTAGGGATTTTTTTTAATGGCAACAGATGTTTTCCCAAACAAATTATGAAATCATTTCACTCCCCCACTGCTGTTTGCATTTGTCATCTTTTAATAGATCACTATTTGCCTTTTGCAGTATAACCATGGCCTCTTACTCATTCTTGCTACGCTGCAGTCTTTATACTTGAAAGTTGGATTTGTGATTTTTATTTTAAAGGAATATATTTGGCTTTGAAGATGAGAGTGAATTTATTGTTTTGCACAGTCATGCCTTTGAAGGTGAAATTAGGTAGATAACTTAGGATATGTGTTGTGTTTCGGTATGCATAATACCAGGGCCCCACAGTTGGGACACCAGCAAGGGCTAAAGGCAGAGGGTAGAGACTCTGAACAACAGAGCAGAGCAAAAGGTGAGGCTTAAGGTATCTTATTTTTCTTCAAGAGCTTAAAATAATTTTCAAACTGTTTAAAGAGAGTTTTCCAAATTCCAGATGATACAGAATGAAGTATGGCTTGGAACTACAGTCTGAGCTGAAACAAAATACTAACATCTAAACTACAGTTCTGTTGCTGGTATTGTAACATAAACATTTATTATTGCTATTTCATCTTTTATACTGTGTTTTTGTTTCTTCCTGAGTATGATCCCTGGACATTTTTCTTCTAGTTTTCTGTAATGTTTTTATCTCATTGAAAATTACTCTTCTTTGCTTTTATCTATTACTGTGTTCTCTCCTTTAACAGTACTTTGCTTTCACTTATAGTATGGATTAATGTTCATGCAGTCACACTTGCGTATCCGAAGTAAGATCTGGTATGAAATACTTCATGGAGCCTAGTAGATTATGTATTGTCCTGTAGGTACCACTTTATTGATACTAGGGAAGGAAGAAAGGAAAGAAAGAGTAATGACTGAGAATGCATTCGTGCACTAATGGAATAAAAATCAAAATAAAATAGAAACCTTCGCTTTCTTAACAATAGAAGTGGCTACCAACTTACTTTCTAGAATATATATTTTTTCTAAGATATAGTGAGGAATATAATGCCAACATACATAAGAGAATCTCTGTCATCTTAAACAGAATTGACAACATTACGGTAGTTTATGAAACTTATTTTGGCACTCATAGTGAATAGTAGTTTCTCTTTCATGTTCTGGTACAGAAATTTAATCACAAGCCTGTTTTTTTTAATTATTTCTAATCTTCATCTTTAAAATAACCTATTTTATCTATACGTGTGAATTAGCAGACAAGAAAACGTCACACTCCTAATCCATTTCATTTTCTCACCTCAAGCAGCAGCACAGATAGTATTGCATGTTTTAAAAATATCTTTATATATAGATACCCATAGAAGTAACAGGATTTTCTGATGCTATCAGACACCATTTGTAAATTTCAAAATACTGTACTGACATCAGGATGATAGTAAGTTGAGAAAAGAGATGTTGATGTGCGACTCTCCCATCTATCCAGAGTACTTGAAAGATTGCAATATAGTAAGCTGACAATTAGGTATATCATCTTGGGGAATTCTACTTTTCATAGAAATGTCATAGCTGTTAACGAGTGCCAGAATATAGAAGTTTAGTTTTTGTGGAGCTCTGATGTGCAGACATACATAATACTTGTAGAAACTTGTGAACTGTAAAATAGTATGTAGCTTGCAGCTGTTCTTTAACATCTTGTTAACAGCATCATCTGAAAATATCATAGACTTTGGCACAAATCTAATCCAATCTAATGCTAGCAAAACCAGTTCAAATTGATACTATTTTGTTTTTTATTTAAATATCATACAGTTACTACCTGTAACCCTGAGGGCCATCACATAATGCAGTTCTCTCTCCAGTATGTGCTGTATCTTGTAATTTATAACTACAGGCATGATATTTTGATATTTTTTGAAATTATTTTAGGAAGATGAAGCATTTTGGCAGTAGAATTCAGTGCAAGTAATGCTCGTGCAGGAATTACCAAGACAGCTGGTTCATTTCAAGCCCTATTGCTCCTCAGCACCAGGCAGCAAATAATATATGTATAGAGACTTAGTTCTGTTTATTACTTGATTTTCTTGTTCAGCAGAATTACTTTTGATTTAAACTAGAATGAGAGTAGAATTGAGTTCAAAGGTGTTTAGGTAGAACAGGTGTCCAGGGTAGGTAGAATTATTTAACAGAGTATTTGTAATATAACAGGTTAATGTAAAAAATGTTGCTACTGTTTAAGTGAAACAGGTATGATATTTCTTGGGGTGGGAGATCTAGTAATTAGAACTGCCAGGTGAAGTAGTAGAGTTGTCAAGTGGTGGGAGCAGCATCAGCCTGGCACTGGAACACAGTGATGAATGGGGTTAAGTACCATAGAATTAGAACCAAAGCAGGTTAGGAGCAAAAGAAGAAAAAAGGAAGGATTGCTTTAAAGCTGTGTTTCAGAGCAAAGAACATCCAATAAAAGAAATGGTTGGCTGTGCTGCATGCTGTAAAGATTCTAAAGGAATCCCAATCCACTCATACAATCAAGGGATATTCAGACCTGTGAACATGACTGTTCTGGATTTCTTCTTTAGAAAAGTTGCTTTTTTACTCCTTACAGACGTAACAACTGCTGAAAACAATCTAAGTGAGCTGCTTCCTTAGGTGTCTCCTTGCATTTTGCAATTTGCTCAAAATGGTAGTTACAAACACATCATAAGAAAATCACAGAAACGCAGAATTGTAGGGGTTAGAAAACAAGCTACTAAGCTTGAAATACACTGCAGTAGGTGGTGTTAGAAAAGAATTTCACAGAAATTTTACCCTCTAAAAATGGATTATTCTCTTTTCTCCGTGTCTCAGTTGATGTGAGAAAAGACATGAAAATTGCATAAATATCATCAATATAAATCAACAAGAGAGAAAGAGATTCACAAACAACCGTAGAGAATGCAATAGATATACATTTTAAGTTCAGATCTAAGAGACTCTAATGGAACCTGACGATTTCTAGATACTTCCAAAAGTCATATTGTGCTTTCCCCATTTTCTGTTGAAGTGCTGAAATTAAAGCTGATATAATTAAAACCAGTAAAAACACATCAAAATGTAGAAATGCAGGAAAACATCCAAAGATAAGATGTGCAGTGAATCAGTTTGCCGGTCAAACTATTAACGTGTGTTCCGTATTGTCTTCAAGGAGAAAGAAAAAGAAAGAAAGGCAACTAAGGAATTTTTTTGGTGGCTTCTGGCAACAGAACAGAAACAGAAGGCTCAAACAGACTGCATCCATTAGTATCAGACATTCTATATTTGTTTTCATTTATTTTCCACTTTAGTCGCATGATTTTGTCAGTTAAATATGGAAGGTGATAGAAAATAGTAAGCTTCTACTTGATTATAAATCCGTGACCTGTCATTTATGCTGGGTATACAGAGATAGTGTGTATTCTGCTCTTAATCTCAGAAATTGTCACTGTCTGTGCACTAATAAGTCAAGGCCACAGAACTCAAGCAGATTCACAATGTATGTGTGTCCATGTGCATGTATCTCAAAATACATATTAATATAAACATTGGCATATATGTTTCAAATTGTAAAGATAAGAAAGAAACATGCTATATCAAAGAGGAGCAAACTTCCACATCAGACAGTGCTTAAAAACTACTTAACCGAGTTTGTAGCATGACACTGGGATCTGAAATGCTAGTGCCAGGTAGATCATTGGACAGTATTAGTTACGTTGGCGAGTATTAGTACAAATGAACAGTAATGATTGTTGTTGCAGTAATGTAGTCATGTTGTAGTGACCCAGTCAGTACCTGGTTGTTTTAGAGCTCGTGTTTGACAGAAAGTTGAATATATGGAATCATGGGACTGGTGTAATGAACTTGTTATATATCTGAATATTGCTTATAGTACTACAGTCAACCTTGGATTGGTTGTGACCTTAAAGACTGCTAGCTAGTGGGGGAATGCAGTAATGCTGAATTAAGTGTACAACAGTTGTCTTATTACAATACTATCACAATACTGTGCCATTAGAATCAGGCAAATCAGGCAAAATTTTGAGAATTAGGATTCAGAAAAGAACTACAAGAATAGTTGAATGTTTAAAAACATATCATGAAAGGCAGGGGAGCATCATTTATATTTGTTTACCATGGAAGAGAGGTAGGTAGGCTTCATAGTCACTGTTTGAATATTTATTTGGAGAGATACTTTCAACAAGCTTGCCGAAGTAGCATTAAGATTTAGCATAGGAATCTAAATTGGATGGTGTAAGGGTACCTTCTTCCAGCTTTTTAATATGTGCTTCCTAATATATTTTGCAAAACCTTTCCTTATTACAAAACAAATGATGATAGAAATGATATCAGTTCAGTCAGATATGGAAGTAGTTTTCTGTAAATAGTGTCATACCTTTTTCCTGTACTTGCTTTGAACACGACACATTGTCAGTTCTATCAATACATTTTTATATGCGATGTGATGCATGTGTACATTAATCATGAAATCTGAATTAAATATTGCCATGTGATTGCTTTTCTAGCTAGCAGTTCAATAGGTATTCAGTGTAAGTTTTCTTTCAGACAGGTGTAAATGTATGTAGTTCAAATACCACCTGAACAGCACATCTTGATACTTGCAAAACCAGAAGAAACGTTTGATGTGTAATTGTACCCACTTATGTACGTTGTGCTGAAACTAAGAGGGTTGGATTTTAATTTGTTAAAATATTTAATTTTGTAATAGAAGTGAACACAACTGCAAATGATCTTATTTAAGTTTCACATTCGTGTCTCATTCCTGTAACTAGGATTCATAGTATTGTGGGAAGGTATGGCTAACCATGCTAACATGTAATGGTTGTTTCTCCTGAACTGTATTTGCTCTTCTAAAATTACAATTAAAACAGCAACAACAAAAGCCACTGTACTTATACCATATATCTATCTGTACCGCGGTCCACTGCAGGCTGGAAAATATTAGTCTGACTTTCTAGAGAGCTGTAGTACTTTACGTATTCTGAGTTGTGCCAGAATAAATTTGGTTTCATCCTGTGATGACAAATAAATTTGTTTTTAATAAATTTAAGGGTATTCTAACAGCTAAGGCTGGTATTATAAAGCCACGCATAACAGAGAGATGAATTAATAAATCTAAAAGAAGGTTAAAATATTATTTCCATTGGAATATACTACTGTTCTGTATTTACTATTTTATTTTCTCACTGACTACTCTGTCAGAATGTTGTATAGCACTCAATACTTAGTATTCTGTTTTTTTTTTTCCTTTCAAAACTGAGTTTTGCATCGATTTTGGATAAGATTATAGGATTTTTCTTATACCAAGAGCTGAAAACAAAGCAGACCATCCTCCTCTTAGCAGGCACTTCTAAGTATTACCAACTCTGATGGTGCAATCTCATTTTAAAGTTTAAGTTAGCAATGTGATTTGTGTGTTTTAACGTGTAATATATGATAAAACCACATCAATATTTGTAGAGATAGTGGAGAGCTTTTTAGTCTAGTAATCATTGGTACATGTGGGAAAAAAAAAGTTTTAATATAAATTCCATAAGAATTGGTAAAGGCTCACAGGAATATTCTGATATAGTTACTGTTTTTGAATATGCAGTTCATATGTAGTGTACATAAACCACTGAAAAAAGGAATCTTCAGTCATGTAGATGAGCTTTTACAAATTTTATCACAGTTTGTCTCTATTTAAACGTAAAGCTGCCTCTTAAAACTGCATTGAGTATTGTAAGTTCTCTGAGAGCAGAAGACAAAGATTTGAAATTTGCTTTAGGATAACAAAATTCAGTGAACACAAATTAAAAGAAATTTTCTTGGAACAAAAGTGAAGTTTTTGAGAGAGGGAAACAAAATCACTTTATTTGACCTGTAATGAAACCAAGAAAGTATTAGAGCTAAAAATCTGTTAAAATCTTTGAAAAAAGATGACTAGAGGATACTACTAGATTTTTGGAGTATCATCATTTGACCTTGGATTTGAATGGGCTGTGCAAGAGGAGTCGGTGGAAATTTATTGTAATATCTTATTAAGGTCACCTAAAAGTCAAATGAGATGTATGTGGTATACTTGCATGTTGACACTTGACAAACTGATTAGTTTACAAAGAGGAATGAGTCTTAAAAAGAAATGCAGATGTTTCTAGAGAAAATGAACAGATATATATATAAAAAAAAAAGTGGCCAAGCTCTGCATTATTTATATTCCTGGACTACGTCAATCATTTTGCAGAAGTAATATTTCTTTAGTTATATTTTATAGTTGCTATTCAGGAGAAATGAAAAGACATGTTTTTCTGAAATTGATCATTATCTCAAATATTTTCTACTTATGAGCCTATCAAATGAGTTGAATATTGGGTTCTGAAGCATGCACATAAACTTTTCGATACTCAAAAGCCTTAGGCTGCATGCTGATGATAGAGTTCAAGTGATTGACACTGGAGATGTCTGATGATGATAATAAAGGGAGTAAATGGAAATCCTTTCATACATTAATGTGATTCTTATAAACAGACTTTTCTTCCTTCTTCTGTGCTTCATTTACAAGCAGACACTGATGATCCATGTGAGGGAGGAGAGTTTGGAGCATGGTCAGCAAGAGTGAATCTTGCACTTAGGAGGCAATGAGAAAGATAGGTTGCATAACAGTCTCTGTCTGCAAGGTTCTGGGTGTTAGGAGTGGACTGTGATGGTAAAGATCAGTTTTGTGCCAGTCAGTGTTTTGAGCCTATTTATTTTTAGCTACTTTCTAGTTAAAAAAAAAAAGAAAAAAAAGTTCTGTTGTGCTAATTGGAAGAATTCTGTGGTGTGTTGTGATCAAGGTCTACATTTAATACTGCTAATTTACCATCAAATGTCTTAATAATCTTTAGAAATCCTTCTCTAGTTGCTATAGAAATTTGGCATTCTGAACTGCAGTTGTGACATGTGAAGTCTAAGACAAAAATAATAAACTGTTACTTGCTGGCAGTCAACGGTTTTCGTAATGAAATTCAATGAGAAAATTATTTTGTCTGGTCTTTAAAACTTAGTTTCCATGCAACTGTTACATATTCAATATGTGATGTCTTTGTTCAATGAGAACTCTTTGACTGTTGTATTGTAGAAGTGGTGCAGTAAGAAATTTGTATGTGATCACAGAATGCCTTGAGTTGGAAGCAGCCTCAAAGATCATTTGGTTCTAACACACCTGCCATGAGCAGACACACCTTCCATTAGATCAGGCTGCCCAGGGCCTCTTCCAGCCAGTCCTTAAACACCTCCAGGTGTGTGATGTCCACAGCTTCTCTGGGCAATCTGTTGCAGTGCTTCACCATTCTCAGAGTGAAGAATTTCCTCCCGGTGTCTAACCTTAGAATCTCTTGTTTTAGTTTAAAAGCATCTTCCCTTTTATGTCATACACTCTCTGATAAAGAGTCTCTCCCCCATCTTTCCTGTAGGCTCTGCTTTAGGTACTGGAAGGCCACAGTGAGGTCTCCCCAGAGCCTTCTCTTCTTCAGACTGAATTACCTGAACTCTCTCATCTTCTCTTTGTAGGAGAGGTGCTCCAGCCCTCTGGTCCCCCTCATGGCCCTCCTCTGGACCCACTCTAGTAGGTTCGTGAACTTCTTGAGATTAGGGCCTCAGAGCTGAATGTAAAGTGGAATAGAGGCCCTGCTGTCCATGCTTCTTTTGATGTTATAATCTTGGAAATCAGGAAATCAGCTTGTCTAGGAAATCAGCTTATCTACCAACATTTTTTTGTGTGTGTGTAATAGTCTTTGCTAAATAATGATCTGGGATAAGATTTCTTATTGTGGCCTCTAGATGGCAGAATGATTTGGACATACTGTAAATTCCTAAGATATGTCAAATGGATGGCTGAATAGAAAATAGCTTTTAGGGAAATGAAATCCTTTACTGTAAAAAAGAAAAGGAAAATCTGATGTTTCAGACAAAACAAAGTTAGTAGACTTAGAGCAATGACTAGCTATTTTGTTCCAAAAGTTTTTATTTATTTTTTCCTGTTGTTTCCACTTTTGGAGTTTAAGGAATAGACTTGAGCATTTGGGAATGGACTTCTACAGGGCTGTGCAGTTATGGTTAAATTCTGTAGTTCAATATGTTTAAATGGTATGCTCTTTGCAAGCAGACTTTTTAGGATTGCAAGTTGCTGTAATGTTGTGGTTGATACTTTGCTCAGTTATAGAGAATTTGCAGCAGTAGGTTTTTAATAACTACTATTTTGTACGTTCATGTCATACATACTGCAGTGTTCTATAGATGCAAATTACTGACTTTAGGAAACATTTAAACCTGAGGAATGGGCTTTCTGAAAAACATCCTTTTTGTAGTTTAAATGTGTGTCCTGCATATTTTATCACCTGAAATGAGAAGTAAGATTATTGCTTTACATCCTCTCAACTGCGTGCGAAGTCTGTAACTGTTTTGCATCAATACTGTTATTTCAGTGCTTACAGTACTTAAGAGGAGAGTTGAAAGAAGTGAGGGATGTAACAAAACAACATCAAAATAACTGCAAAAATATTTATATATTCTTCAGATTAACCAATACATAGTTTAACTGTTCTCTGGGATGATGGAGCTTTATACAACGTAGAAGAATTTGTCACACAACTATCTTAATCCTTTAACAAGACTACATTCTATTACTGTCTCTAGGTAATATTTGAACATCTTTTTTGTGTCTTTGATCATTAACTAAAAAAAAAAAGTTAATCAGAACTTTTAAAAGACTAGCTGCACCTGGGATGGGAAACTGGGAGATGATAAGCTCAGAAGAGCTACCATCTCTTACAGTTTGGAAGGAATGTTTAGAACTTTTTTACAGAGGTCAGTTCTTCCTTCAGATTGCAATAGAAATCTCTCACTAAGGACTGGCTTTTTTAATGGAACGTTTACATGCAGCCTACCATCTGGAAATTAGGGCCTTTGGTGAAAGGCTTTATTTATTCATAAGTCTTAATCTCTAAGTCAGGTTTCTTTCTCTTTATTTTCCCATTATTTGCTCATTACCTTAAGTCTCATTTTTTCTCTTTATTTTGATATCTTAGATTTTTACTATAATATTTGTATATGCATATCTCCTGAAAAATCTGGCCTTGTAACAATGGTGAACAGAAAACTAGCATAGCATGTAATGATTATGATTCAAGTCTTTTAATATTGTTTCTTCTTTGTAAATCGTATTTTGATGGAGTGGTAGAAAAATACATGCTAATCAGTGCCTGGACGTGTAAATTACAAGTGGGAAAGTTGGGGAGATGCTAAGAGAAACATCTATTGTACTATCTGTAAATTGGATCTTTGCATGCTTCAACATCTGAAATCATACCTTTTTCCACCAAAAAAGCCATGAAAAAAAAGCTTCTAGACTTCTGGTAGTTTACATAATCATGTGTAACATGTTACTCCTAGAAATGCCTGTATTGTTTGACTAAAGAAAAATAAAAGAAGATTGGTGCAAAATTCTTCATTAAGGTGTTCGCATATCAAAATTCCTTTCACGTCTCATGCAACTACAGATAAGCAAAATAATGAAAACTCATTTGTGTGTTGCTTTGCATTCAGTGCTTTTCCATCTCATTAGAATGCTATACTATCTAACGTCAGACAGTCAAAGTGGCACAGATAGATTAGAGGACAAATTTCAGCAGTGTTACGTATAACTATTTTTAAAAATACACATGAATTTTTTTAAGGTTTTAATTTTCTTTATACAAGGGCTGCTCCGAAAGGAAGGCCTCCTATTTTATTACCTTGGCTCACAACACCAGAGGCAGATGTTGGTGGTATGGCAGTTAAAGTTAAGCTTTTCCGATGTTTTGTTGCCATCTGACAGATGGCATCTGATGTGGAAGTGTGTCTGAAGCAAAGGTGTGTCACTGAATTTCTCCATGCAGAAAAAATGGCACCCATTGACATTCATTGGCACTTGATGAATGTTGATGGAGACCTAACAGTGGATGTGAGCACAGTGAGACAGTGAGTGGTGCGTTTCAGCAGTGTGACAGGGATGTGAAAGACAAGCATTGTTCCAGACAGCCATGCGCACTGATGTTTTAGTTGTTGCTGAGCAGGTGCTGTACAGATCTAAGGATATTTCAGCCAGTGCAGGGTTGGAGGTACACAGAGAGCTGGGAGGGGACAGAACAACACCTGATCCAAACCGGACAAACGGATATTCCATACCATATGGCAACATGTGGTATGATAAAACTGGGCATGTTGACTAGCACCACTGCTGCTGTGTGGGACCATTTGGGCATAAGGTGGTGGATGATGAGCAATTGTGTTATACGGCATACAGCACTTATTTTCTGTACTGTTTTGTATTCATTATTATTTTCCCTTCCCTTTATGTCCTATGAAACTGTCTTTATCTTAGCCCATGAGTTTTACTCGTTTCCCAGTTCTCTTCCTTGTCCCTCTGCTGGGAATGATTGAACATCTGTGTGGCGCTGATCTGGCTGCAACTCATCACACCATATCGTCTTGGTTGCTTTTGTCACTTGAGAGAAACACTGAAAGCTGTAGTTTTATTTTAGGATGTTTCCACATGAAAAAGGAATTTTGAAGGAAATCTAGTCAAGTCTAACAAAAACAAATAAGATTTGGCAAAGCAAGTGCTTTTTCTAATTATGTTAATTTGACATAGCCTGATTGTGTCTCCCAAAGGCCGCAGCAAAACATAATCAAACAGTCTCTAAATCAGAGTAATTCTAAGAATATCTAAGAAATTCAAATATAGCTATCAGAGGAAAATTGCAAGAGTTCCTTGAAACATTAGCTCTTTACTAACCCAAATTTGTTTCTATCAGTCTGCATTTGAAGACCTGAATTTGAGGATTCTCAAATCTAGTTTTTAACTATCAAGTTCATTCAAGTGAATTGGACACTAATGTATTTTATGTCATTAAAAAAGTCATGTTACAAAAGAGTTAGTAGCTTGCAGCTAAATATTTAGAGTTATTTTAAGCATTCTTGAAGTAGTTGGAGGCGTGATCGCTGTATATACAGAAAGGTAAGTTTATGTATGCAAACAGGTACATAGGCTTCAGTAATTGAGCAGATTGCCTAATTACGTTTCCAGACGTGCAGTTGCATATGCAGTCTAAAAGCATATGCGCAATTTGGTGTATGCAAATTAATGTAATCACAAGTGTTGCTGGTGAATTAAAACCCATAGATTGAATATAATCATTCAGGTGTCAGCAGCGTCAGAGGGGGCAGAGCTTCTGTGTTTAGTACTAGTTACTTTATTGCTAGAGAGATTCCCAAATGCTCTTTCAGGAAATCAAGAAGTACAAAACCTGTGAGTGGAGGAGATTGTCTAGTATATGGCTTCTTACTTTTGTTGTGGCAACATACTAACAGGGACAAGAAGTTTTTTAGTGACTGTAGTGGAATCACAAAATTAAATGGCAGAATTTTAGTAATTTCAAGTTGTGATGATCTGGATGTTCTTGCTTATCAAATGGGAAAAAAGCAACAAATACAAGAAAGAAGGAAGAGTGTTTTCTTATATTGACATAACTGATTTGTTTACTGATTATTTTCTGCAAACATTTTAAAGTATAAAAATGTATTGCTTTAGATGTGTAATAAAGTTATAACTGAATTTTTTTTATGTTGTCATTAAGCTGTTTCTCTGTATCCTTGTATCATGCTCATACAATAGCACTTTATAATTCAGGATGATTTTTATCATTATAATAATTTCTTAGTTATTTCCATGTAAGCAATTTGTATGTATGGTCTTTGCCTAGCTGGGGGAAAAAAAACACCCACACAAAAGAAAACAGCTGTAAAAGCACTAACAAATACTCAAGAGGAACAAACTTGATAGAATTAAATAAGGGAGAAATGAAATGTTATTATATGTAAGTTTAAGTCAATACTAATAGATTTTGTGAAGTGCATGTTTGAATACCATAAATGGTATTCAAAGTATTTTAAACTGACTTTCCTTATTTTTTTGCCAGGACATCGACTGATAGTCTTGATAGTTGAGCAGCTACGATATAGAATCTTTTTTCTTACTAAAGCTTCTGAACATATGTCTGTCTAAAGCATTTGCATGACTCAGAATCTCTGGGCTAATATGATTTATAGTTTATTTATCATTCAGTCATTTATCCTGAGTTTGGAAAACACAGTTATTTCTGTTTTATAGACAGTTTCCGTCTTGAGAGTGATTTGCTGAAAGTCTTGGGGGAACTGTTTGTAGAAGAGGAAACTTGACTTTTCAGCCTTGAATGAATGGCCTGGCGTAGCTTGCATTTAAAAGCTTAATTCTGAGGTTGGTTGAGGGAAGGTGATATTTCTGACTATGCTGTTCTCACCACTCCACTTGTCTTCACAGACCTGTGATTTGTTTTCTCTGCTTGTTCCAGTGGCCAACACTGTTGTGATTCTTTCTGAGACATCATACTCTTTCCTTCCTTCAGATGATTTTACTCATCCCTTTTCCTCAGTTTGGACATGCCGTTCTCCCACCTCGTTCCCATCTTTATTTGTCTGTAAACTCCACTGAGAGCATAGATATAATAGTGAGGACAGATAAGCTAAAAATCTGTAATCTCTACCAGTGTTGAGAAACCACACACAACTACAGCCTCTGTGTAACGTAGAAGTCCTGTTTCCAATTTCTGATTTTACTTATATCAAAATTCTTTCTGTTGATGTCTGGAATTTTTGCAATTGATTTATGCTGTGTTTAACAGTTACTGTGACCCAGATGAACAGAAATTACAAGGGGTTGATAGCTGGGAATCCCTAATTCTGTCAGTAATCTCAGGCTTCTGAGACACTTCTGGAAATTTGTAATTTATAAAAGAAACAATCAGTAAGAGAAAGATGCAGCCATCTCATTAGGCTGGAGCTCACTTGGGTCCTCGGAAAAACTCAAGTGAGAGGAGCCACAGTACTAAGAGATTATTGCCACATATTATACATAACGAAAAGTACCGTTCCACTGTACATTTTTTAAATTGAAATGGTGTTTATTAAGCCTTCAAACAACGCAATCCAGCAGAAAGTATTAGGTATTATGAATTAGTGGTAAGTCTTTGAGTTCTCTCCCTTTCTTTTACTTCCCATACGGATATTTTACCACTCATTATGCTACATGTAATTGAATCAGCTCGGAATATAGTCAGTACATAATCTGAATGTAAACATGTATATGTAAATTACGTGTTCTTTTTCTTCTTAAAGACTATGTTTACAGACATAATTAAGGGTAGCATAAAAACATCAGCATAACCAGCAAATGACTGTTTTTGATCATCACCAGTTTACCATCAAGCGTGTACTTTCATATGTTTACTCTGCACATCATTAAAAGAGGACAAGCTGTATTTTTTCTCAATTCATTTCATTTCATTACTCTTGACAAGTTCTTCTAAAGAGGTAGTTCATGACTAATTAGCAGAATGGTTGTTGATGATCTGTAGGTGAACTAAACTGGAAGAGTTCTGCTCCATTAAAGATTTGATTTGAATTTTTTGAGTGTGAACACTTAACTGCTTTGTTGTATTCTGATAAGTTACTGCTGAGTTCTAAGCATAATCATTTTTAGATTTTTTACTAAGGTTCCTAGCAGGAAACACAATGAAAATAATTACTGTTCTATTTTCTTATTTATATGGAAGCCATTAGTATATAAAGAACATTGTAGGTCAGTCTATGAATTAGGCAGCTCTCATAAAACAACTGTTTTGGGATGGAGTGGTTGTTATGTGCTTTCACAGATGCAAAAAGCATATGAAAATATCATGAAATAACAATTTAGAGCAACTAGAAGAAAACATTTTACTCGGAGAGTGGCCTTATGATACGAGCTACTGAAGGCTAAGAGAATATTTTGAGGAAGTGTCAGAACTTAGTTCATATTTCAGTCGTTTGTGTGACCAGTATAGATTTTGTCTGTGTTAAAATCTGGTTTCGTATGTTTGCATATGGGTGGATGCATGTATGCAAGCATATATATATAAACATGTGCAGTTCGAATCTGTGTTCCAGCAAGCTGCCTCTATTTACCTTTGAATTCTACATCTGATGGTGGAATCTGAATTTTGAGAAATGCAATCTGTGAAAGACAGTTGTCAAAGTAAGCTAAACAGTACTCTGAAGGACCACTTAACTGTTTCTATTGAATTTCTTACAGGAACATCTAATAATATTTAAAATTTAACTCTTTAAACTCTAGATAGAATAATAGCTCTCTTTGTACTATTTAATAAGAAGAAAAATAAGCAAATACAACACAAGTCAGATATCTTTCACTGATCAGTAAATGTAACAATCATCAAAGCATCATCTTAATTATCTTTTTCTACCAAGTTGTCTTAGAAATTGCATGCAAGTATCAAGTATAGCTACAGTAAGTATGGTATGATAGCAAACAAACACGTAGCAAAGAGTAACGACTGCCAGCACTTTACTTAATGGCTGAAATAATATGTGGCTTACTGTTTGTAAAGGCTCATTAAAATACCCTGATTATGTTCTATTTTTACTACTGCTTATCAGAATTACATACTTTTTGTTTACTTACAGTATGAAAGAGGCTGGTTTAGGCCATAAACAGTGGAGGGGTGGTCCCATTTCATCAAACTGCAAGCAGTGTCCAGTAGTTTATACCAATCCTGTTTGTGGATCAGATGGTCACACATATTCATCTCAGGTAAGAATTAAATACAGAACTGAATTATACTTTCAATGTTCACTTCAATTTCAGCTCTTGGATAGTAAAATACTGTATAGTTGCACAAAACTACATTTATTTGTTTTAACTAAAATATATTCCTGACTGCAACCTCCAGCAACACTAACACATCTTAAGACAAAAACTCAAAATGGTGGCAAATCCCAAACAGCATGGAACAGCAGTACTCAAAGAAGCGCGGTGCAGCAGTGCTCTCCAGTGTAGCAGAGCTCCACTGAAATGTATTTGCTACAGACACCAAGGCACGGTTTTTAAAGAGGAAGAAAAGTCTTGTGTGCCATCAGTCTGGGGGTCAGGTAGACCTCATAAATCAGATATTCCTGTTGACCATTGACAGGATGCTTCATAGTCCAAGCCCAAAGGCATAGAAGTAAAATATCTAGAGGAAAAAAAAAGTAGTAATTTAAATAATTGTTGACTGTCATCACTTCTTGCATCAGCACTTCCTGTATTTTAAGAATTTTCTGTTATACTTACTTGAAGACAGAATAATAATTCAAAAACACTATTGTCAGTCTACCTAGTTTTTTGTAGAGAAAAGATTTTGGTCACACTGTAGTCCAAAAAACCATGAGCACCTGAGTTCAGCTCAAACTTGCAGATGCCACTAGGAAATTGGGAGACTTCAAAATGTTGAAAACAAATGGTTTGTTTTAGCATCTTCCTTAAAATTTCCAGTAGAAGGAAAAAAAAAAATCAGACTATAACTAGAATTTTCTCCACCTTGACAGTTCTTGTGCTTTTGTTCTTGTGCTACCTGAACTTGGTATTAGAAAACATTTTTCTTAAAAAAAACCACAACACTTAGAGAACAGTGCACATGAATCTCATTTTTAACTAAAAATTATAACTCTCAACATCAGGTATCTGAAGCCCAGTGAATTCTGGACAGCCTCTCTGGCTTAGCGGACATTCTGGCTTTCCAGAATCAATACGAATTAGAGGTTTAATTTACGTATTTGAAACTGTTCTTATTTTAATTCACAGTAATTTCCTGTGTTTTGTGAAGAGTTTGAAATGTGCTTGCATCTTGCAACTAGACATCAGATTATATTTTTACCATTTCTTTTGCTGAAGTTCCAAGTCTAACCTTTACGTAGGTATAAAAAACAAGGCAGTCCCTGTGATTTTGTAATTTAAGTACACAAGATAAGTAATTTGGGATAAATAATATTGAAACATAAGTGGTTTTTTTTTTAGGTACTATCAACTTTATCTATCACGGTCTCTCCCTACTATCTTCATAACATAACACAAGCATCACAGCTGTTTTTCATGTTTATTGTGTAGTTTTGTATATTATCAATTTTCTGTCTCACAGAGGCCCTGGAGGAACTGTTGCTGTCTTTGAGGAGAACACAAGACAAGAATGAAAGCAGGCTTTAGTTATCGTAATGTCATGGGTTTCCTTGTCCTTGCCTTTGGGAGCTGGCATGTTGTCTGGAGGAGGGAACAAAGCAATTCTTTGTAACCTTGCTCTGACCACCATGCTGAGGCACAAGTAGTTGCTGCTCACAAAAAGTATTGTAAAGTAAGGAGTGTTTTCTCACAAATTAAGCTGAAACTGTAAAACTATTTTTAAAAAACTTAAGAGCAGTCATCATAAAGTAAAAGAAAAAAAAGGGGGGGGGGGGTAGAGTGGGGATAAAAAAAAAAAAGCAACCATGTGAACATGAAGAGACAAGCCTGGATGCCCCCATTTCTCTTAATTGAAGAATGAGCTTCTCTAGTTGTATTATTTGTAGAGGAGGGAGAGGAGAAGCCAGTTGTTCTTTATTTGCACAGAGATTGTCTATATAGATAGATAGCTGTGAAGCAACCTGTACTCATTTTTAGAATCAGTCTATTGCCCATGATAAATTATTCTGAGATATTGTTAAACCATGTGTGAACAAACTCTGATATGCTAGCAGAAGATCTCAAAATTAATTCATTTTGTTGTTGTTGTTGTGGAAATGTGGGAAAAACTAATCAGGAATAATCAATCCATTTAGAATCAGGTAACTTCATTAATGTTGCATTCTGAACAGTCCTGTGAGTGAATAGTGACCCTTATTCTCGGTCTACTCTGAAGCAGATAAATTCTATAAATAATGATGAGTTGAAGCCATTTTTACATCTATTAATGTACTAAAGATAAGGTAAGGATATGTTGCTTAAACAGAATGATGAGAAAAGAATAGAACAAGTAGATATACTGTGCTTCCTTTCCAGCGCATTGTCAGAGCTGCAGTCATTCTAGTAGTACATGTTATTCGACATCTGTGCCCATTGAATGGATGTCGGACAAAGGTAACATGACATCAGACTGCATTTGCAGGGCTTTTCCTTTCATATTTCGCTATCTAATTATGGTAGAGTCTAAATTTACAGCAGGAGAATGCTTGAACAACAAAAAAAAAATTCAAAAGTTAATGACCACAGTTACGTATCATTATAAACATTATGGTTTTTTTTCAGTGATGTTATGTTTTGAAATTCAGTGGCAGAATTGTATCAAAATAGAGGTCTCTGCAAGGTTATTTCAAGAGCAGTCATTTTTAAAATTGATGTAAATATGAATGCTTGTATTCCTTTACTCCAGGCAAAGTTTATTTTCATTGTGTCATCAAGCTCCAGCAGGAGTTTATATAGCAATTTTCTTCTGCTTAGAATGCATTTGTCAATGACCGTGTCAAAGTGTGCAATACATCTTCTGAAAAAAAGTCAGTAAATAGTAAGTCAGCCAGCAGCTTGCAGTTATCTGAGGGACACTGTGTTCATATAATGTCCCTTTCCAGGCCAAACTCATGCAAATGATTTTATAAAATTATACAACTATAGATATTTCATGATATTTTATTTTTTATTTTTGCTTTGGATAGAAAAAAGAGACTATAATGGGTAGGCACTGTAGAAAGTAAGGTTAACTTCTAAATTGAGCTTATCCAAGGTCAGGTAAGGTTGCTGTATTTCACAGACTTTTAACAGGCCACATTAAGGCTTTCCATGCTCTCAGACCACAGTTATTCAGCAGTAGTCAATATAAAGGAAAAGGAGCAAGTAGAAAATACTAATTATTAACTGTACAGGAATGTTGAAATAAAACTATTGCATGCTAAGATGTTGAGTTATCAAAGTGAACATTAATTATTATGTGTGAAGAAATTCAGCATAAAGAGATCCAGCAGTTTTCTTGCCAGGTGGCATTAATACACAGCTTGTAGGTAGTAGCTTTTAAAGAATGCATGTGTTTTAAGTTTCGATAGTCTACTTTTACATTCTGAACTTATCTATCCATGTACTGAATGAAGCTGGTGTATCTATGGGTAAGGTGATGACTGAGATGCTTGAAACAGTTCACTAATACTGTAGTATATTATAAGCAGGACTTTGGAAAATACCACAAGGAAAAAAAAAGATCACACATGAGAATAATGGGCTGAAGCTTTATTTCTTAGGCTAAGGGTGATTTGCACTGTGACAAAACTGATCTTTAAAGAAGATCTGTGAGCAATGATTTGAGTGTTTTGAAAGGAAAATATCGCATAAGTGATTTCATTTAAATATGCTAGTCGCTCTGTGGTTGTATTGTAGAATCATCTTGGCAGTAAGTTCTAGGTCTTCTGTCAACAATTTGTACTGTTTGGTACTGGTTCCTTACTCTGCAAGTTTCAGTACTTAGTATTTGTTTTTTTTTTTTTTTTTTTTTTTTTTTGTTGTTTTACATAAGCCTAAATTCTAAGGACATCCCCTTTTTAATTATTTTTTTAAATCTACACTGTTTATATTGATTGATTTTAGTTTAGTTTATTGATTGATTGATTTTAGTTTAATCATTGCCTTGTTATGAACGTTAAATCAACTGATTTATTTGTTAGCTTTTCCTCAGTTTTCAGGACACATGCCTGTGCTACTAAAAATTGCTTTCTACTTCAGAAACAATTATTCTAAAACCATAGGTATTCTTTGTAGATTATGTGTCTATGAATATTTTACTCAAATTACTCGCAGTTGTTATCTTATGTGATCAGAACGTTATCTTAGGAGTGATCAGATATTTTAGTGACTGATCTAATTTGTTACAGTAAATTGAAGTAATATTCACAAACCTGAATGTCTGTCAGACTTTTTAAATTGAGCTAATCTAATACACCAGTTATTTCTTATCTGCATAGTTACTCAACTGTAGACTTAAATGAAACATGGCTAAAAGAAATAAGTTTTAAGGTTTGCCTGATATCCGTAGAAACAAAATAACATAATCTGAAATAAATCTTTTTGTAGGATACTGGTCCACAGACCTGCATCTGGAAGGAGAGAGAGGAAAAAAAAGACAATTTCTTGAATATGATTCACTACTAGTCAGCTAGATAAAAGATGTATTGCCTGATTGATGTATAAAGTAAACTTTATGAAGTTAGACTGATTTTCACAGAAATGCTCGAAGTTCCTTATTTATTACTTAAATGTTTAAAAAGAAAGATTAATGCTAACAAATCAGATGGAGATTATGTGGTTTTCCATTCTTTGTAGTCAGTGCAGTTTGCCAGTGATGCTTGAAGTTTTATTTGGAACCAGAAGTGATAGGATATGATATTCACAAAAGTCAAGCAGAGAAGTGTCAGAAGGGTTTACTCACTTTATTTAATCAATTTTTCCAAATACGCTGATGTACTAAAAATCCCAAATTATGTATTAACTGATATCTTTTTACCAACTGCATTCAAAATAATTAGCTGCTAAAGCTGTAGGAAATTGAGATTATACCTTAGATAACAAAATACTTAATAGAACATTCAGTATTCTGAAATACTGAGTAGATCAATATTTCTTAGACGAGGATGACATGTTTATACTACCAGTAATGGAATTTGGGTCCCTTTTTTTCACTTCCAGGGTACTGTGTTTGTTTAATATAAAACTATGTACTGCATATATATATTACAATGTACATAAACATTAATATTTCCATTAAAAAAATGCTGCTTTGTGGATTGGAAAAAAAATTCTTAAGCCTTGATCTATGTAATGCCTTTATGTTATTTTAAAAAACAATATCTAGACTACAATCTAGGCTACAATATCTAGGAACAGTCTAGGCTAGAAGCACAAATTAGTAATAAAAGAGTGGGACAAGTTGACAGGGGAAAGTGAAACCTCTGTCAGTGTTAAATATTCTTCATATCACAGCAACAGTATACTGATAAAGATAATACAGGCAGAGCTCAGATTCAGAACTTATTAATGAAAATCTGAATTTTTACATTTGTATGTAAACTGGAAAAAAGGACCGCCATTAAAACAAGAAATAGCAGTTCACTTAAAGTGAAGATTAGATGATAGTTCAGATTTCAGTTTTCTGAACCTGCTAGATTGCATTAGAGATGTCTGTAGTTATCTGGGGATTAAATAACATTCTTCCAGAGAGCAGCTTCTAACCAGCAGCAGTTAATCTTTGGAAAATAGTTTTCAAAATGGTGTAATTGGAATTACAGCTGAAATAAGCAGAATAATTTTGCTCCAAGACATAATTCCAAGAGGATCATACAGAAATAAATAAATAGAGTCTGAATGTAGGAATTGCACTTGATGTTGTTATGGTCATGTGGTGAGTGATGGTGTGGAGCAGATAACAGTTCGGAAAGTAAACCAGTGGAAAGATGGATCTGGAGCATTATATACAGTCAGTAGTGTTTATCTGGCCATTTGAAACATTTATGCGCCTGAGAATGAAGTGGAGTTGGTGGTGAATTGTGTCAGTTACAAGAAAGGAATGAAAAGAGAGGATTGTCTCCAGTTTACCAAGCAATAGCTCATTAGTGAGCCTAGGTTCAGTGGAGAGAAGGATAAAGGATTGTAACTGGAGAGGTAATTAGGTGGGATTACAGGATTTTTGTGATCTTGGGACTTCTTTTTTTTTTTTTTTAAGGGAAAAGCCTATTTTTAAGGGAAAAAAGGGAGCACTTAAGGGCACTGAGGATCAAGCAAGATGATGTCAACCTGGGGCACAAATTCTGAGCATTAATAGCAGACAATCTATGTTAAGAATGGGATTAGAGTAAATGAGATTGAAAGTTGCAAATGACAAATCAGAAAACCATCATAGGTCTTGGTCCAGTGAAAACATTTAAATATTGCAGTAATAATTCTTTGAAAGAAGATCTCAAACAGTAATAATTCTTTGAAAGAAGATCTCAAAAACAGTGTGCCCATGTAGGAGAGGATATGTAGGTTGCTCCAAAAATGTAGCCTCCTACGTACTTCCATGGAGACCACAACAGATACGAAAAGCACAATAACACCTTTTGATAGAGCAACTTCTCAGCTACAAAAAACATTTTTCGACTTAGTCACCACTAGTAACTGCATTTTTGCTAGTCATGAACAAGAAGCTGCATGCCACGCTTGCGAAAATCTGTGTGGTCATCCAAAATGTGTCTTGTCTTTCATGTCGCTTTCACCACTGCTGGAACACATTACTCACCGCCACAGTGTGCTCACATCCACTGTTTGGTCTCTGTAAATGTCCAGCAGGTATTGATGAATGTCAGTGAGTACCATTTTTTCTGTGTAGAAGAATTCAATAACATATCTGTTTCATATGCACTTCCATGTCAGAAGCTGTTTTGTCAGGCTGCTGGTCTTCAGCCATCTGTCACGTGGCAACAAAATGTAATGGGATGTTGTTGGGAAGGTTCAGTCTCTACTGCCATACCACCAACATCTGTCTCTGATGTCTTGGGCCAACATAATAAAATAGGAGGCATTACTTTATGAGCAGCTCTCGTACATCTATGCAATTATTAGAAAGAAAGAATCATAGAATCACTCAGATTGGAAAAGACCTTCAAGATCGTCAGGTCCAACCGCAACCTAACCATACTACCCTAACAACACTCCGCTGAATCATGGCCCTGAGCACCACATCCAAATGGTTTTTAAACACATTGAGGGATGGTGACTCAACCACCTCCCTGGGGACCCCATTCCAGTGCTTAACCACCCTTTCTGTAAAGAAGTTTTTCCTGATATCCAACCTAAACTTACCATGGTATAACTTGAGGCCGTTTCCCCTCATCCTGTCTCCTGTCACCAGTGAGAAGAGACCAACCCCACTCTCGCTGTAAGCACTTTTCAGGTATTTGAAGAGAGCAGTAAGGTCTCCCCTCAGCCTTTTCTTCCCCAGACTAAACAGCCCCAGTTCCTTCAGTCACTCCGTGTGGGGCATATTCTCCAAGACCTTCACAAGCCTTGCTGCCCTTCTTTGGATCTGCTCCAGCACCCTCCTCAGCTTTCCTGTTGCTTCCCTTCACGTCCTGAAAAGCTGCTCTAAGGTCTCCTTGGAGTCTTCTCTTCTCCTTGCTGAAGAGCGCCAGCTCTCTCAGTTTGTCCTTGTAGGGGAGGTGCTCCAGCCCTCTGATTACCTTCGTGGCCCTCTTCTGAACTGCTCCAAGAGCTCCATGTCCTTGTTCTGTTGGGGGTGCCAGAACTGGACACAGTACTTCAGGTGGGGTCTCATGAGAGCAGAGCAGAGGGGCACAATCACCTCCCTCAACTTGCTGGTCATGCTGGTCCCTTTTCCAGTCAGTGGAAATTGTCCCCTAAAATAAAGCAGATGTTCCAAATATGCAATGAAATGGAAGAGACTGTATCAATAAAGACATTTATCATTTTGCTATGTACTGTATTACAGAAATAAGTAAGTTTAGTCTTTAAAAGGTGTCATTTTCCAAACACAATCTTTTAGATACATAATAGAATCATTTAAAAAAACTGTCGCCTGAAGAGGTCTAATAAGTGTTGATTGGCTGCAATTTATTTTGCTTTTCTGTGCAATCTTTATTTTTCTTAAAATTAATTCTGTTTTTCCCTCTAAATAAGAATGGTTTTGTAGCAACGTGTAAGTAGCAGACACAAAAGAAGTTATGCTAACTTTACTTAGTTGTATTGATTTTTCTCTCACAATTATCAGAACAGTAAGCATTTGAAAAGCTGCAGAACTAAAAGTGAAAATGATTGGAGAAAGTGGAATTATTCAAATTAAAATTTACTAGAACTTATAATTAAATTTAGTAATCAAGCAGAACAAAGTGTTCAGCTTCTATCAAAAATAATTATACGCACTCTTCATGTAGGTCATTCTAACACATAGCAAGGAACTGAAATAACTACATGTTAAGTAATAACATCAGGCAGCATAAGTAAAATTTAGATCAGCAGTGGTATCAACTAGTCATGCTGTCTCAGAGAAAAGACAGTCCTTCCAATTTAGTGTATCTCAGTGAAGTATCAGTAACAGAGTTGTCTTTTAAGGATCACTATTTTTATATTTGTAATTTTGGAAAGCACACCATGAAATAGTGCAGACATGAATGTACATTCCTGTTCCCTTGTCTTGTTTGTTTTTCTACACTAATCTTGATGCAAGTGAAACCAAGTATTTCTTAACAAACAAATACGCTCTTGGGTGAAATACCAAGTAAAGAAGAAAAATATGCAAGTAAAATAATTTTAAAAAATCGAAGAACAGATGTGGACACTGTTGTACACCACACAAAACTGAGAGATTGGGATCTGAAGAATATGACTGAATATCGGTAGTGTATCCTCTGTACCAAAGGAAAGTTGTAGGAAAGAATGGAAAATTCATAGATCACCATGGACTCATTGGAAGAGGCTTAGAAAGATTTGCTGCTCTGTCTCTTCATTTGGAACATGACTTATGATTTTTGTGTCCTAATTTTAATTAGTGTATTTTATGAAGTTAGAACATGGAAAACATTACATATTTTATTAATGAAGTACTGACAGCAAGAAGTAGAAAGATTTAGGTACGGTTTTGTGTGGCTCTGTGCAAGAAATATCCCCTTGAGTTCAAATAGAGATGCGTGTCATCTAGAGAAAAGCTGCTGTGTTCTAGACAATTAACTGCCACCTATACAACAAGACTGTTTCTTCCTGGACAGGATGAAAAATAATAATGAACCATTATGGAATTTTATAAAAGAATTTCCTTTAATGATAGCATTTGCAACCTAATGTTTCTGAAATAAATATTTTTAATTAAAATGAATTTTAGCATACATTCTTATCTGGTCAAAATATAAAGAGTAGAGATTTGTAGTGGCAATATGACGACAAGAAATCTGAGAATACCTGAGTGTCTCTAACTACTAATTGAAAGGGGATGATTCTGTAATGCACTTATCAGTGTTTCACCAGAATATAAGTACATAGATTTCTTTTTTTTTTTCTATTGACCCAGTATGGTTTAAATGTCTTAAGGTTGGACAGTATAGCCAAACATGGACTAAGTAAGTCTGTACATGTTAATTTAATTATATTTCCTGTAATTAAAGCCTAATGAGCATACTCTTCAGATGATATTTTAGCTCACATATAATTTTATAAATATTTCAACTTAGATATAATTAGATAAATTCAACTTGTTTAATTAGTAATGTAATCAGCCAGTATAGTAGGAAAGTGTATGATATTAAAAATACAGTGATTATTCATGCTAATAAACTGTAAGCAGATTTTTTTTGAATAAAAAAAAAATCCATGCTTTTACAAGCTATTTGTATCTTACTGTAGGCTTTGCGGCTTTCTCTTTACTCTTTGTTATTGCTTTTACTCAGAAATTTGCATGTCAGCTGAGGATTGTTGAAGGTCTTTCTTATTAGAACCCAAATATTCAGCTGTTTCTAAGATAATTTAGGAGAATTAGCTTGCACTTTTATCTTTTCTTTGAATATTCATTTCCTTTAAAGTGGGAACTTGAAAATGTAAAGTTAGTTTTGTCTAAGCATTATTCCTTTTTTAGTCTCTCAAGGCACTTTCTCCAAGTTACAAAACTATGTATGCCAGAAAGAAGGTAGACCGAGAGTCTTTTACACTTACAGAGTTGAGTGAGATTCCATGGATCTGTAGCTTGTGTCTGCTAGAAATTATGAAGAATTTTCCAAAATGGAGCTTGTTAGATGCTGGAATTTGAACAAATGATATGGACAAAGGCTCTGAATAAGAGCCAGAATTCAGGTTACAGAATCAAGAAGTTATGTGCATAATTCAGAAATTACTAATATCAAACATGTTTACACTAGGCTGTTAGTCTATTTTTAAGCTGTCAGTGATTATAATTGAGACAAAGCCAAGAACAGAAGGAAAAATATAGGTGGGAGTAATATAGCTATCTGGTTTTGCCCCTTTTGCTAATCATTAAAAATAAATAAAGACAAAACCACAACTCTAAATATTTTTTTAATATATATTTGAAAAATCTTGTCTTTTACAGAATTTTTCTTCAAGGAATATTGAAATACTAATTAGGTAATATATTGTTTTAGACCAAAAATGAATATAATGAATTATGTGATTCTGATTCTGTGAATTATTATAAAACCATTAAGTTTATTAATTTACTAGAAATAGCATGTTTAAAATAGGGATATAATGTGGTGGTGTTGTTTAGCATTATGCAAACTTTATGTTCTTATTTCAAAATATAAAATGAGCCCACATGATTGCAAAACATAGAAAGCAAGGTAGTGAGGTATGTATAAGGACTGCTCCGAAAGTAATGGCTCCTATTTTATCATGTTGGCCCACAACATCAGAGGCAGATGTTGGTGGGTATAGCAGTAAATGCAGAACCTTTCCAACAACATCCCATTACATTTTGTTGCCGTGTGACAGATGGTAGCAGAGGAGCAGTCTAACAAAATGATGTCTGACGTGGAAGTGCATATAAAACAAAAGCGTGTCATTTAAATAGCGAATTGATGCATAAAAGGATTTTCAAAAGCTCCTAAGCAGTGTGTGTCTCAAAAGCATCTATGAAAGCAGAGACAGGTAGGTATCTAATTGTAAATAATCACAGTAGGCATCTATCTGCTTCTTCCTGTGAATTAATGTTTTTTAGGTTGTCCAAAAAAAGATTGAGTTGTTAGTTGACTTGATTTTAGGCTTTTCTTTTTACACAGTTGCACTGTACAGTGCTGTAGAAAACAGGCAAAAGCTATAGAGGTGTAAAGAAAGAAAACTATATACCAATTTTCATTTTGTTATCTGAATGGCTTTTTCCAGTTCATAGCTTTAGAAGCAGTGTATCAACAGTTCTTTCAAACACAGAAGATTTCCTTTGCTCAGGGTCTTGGCTCAACAAGTATTTGTCCTTTTGTTCTCTGGTGAAAACACTAATTACATGTTTTTATAATTGGTGTTTTTCATGTTGTTTTCATATAAACAGTAGTTTATTGGCTGGAAAAGTTTTTACTCAAACTCCTATTGGGTAAATAACACAAAATTTACTTGTTGTTATAGAAAGATCAATTGTTGCCGAAATAATTTCAAAGCATTTTTAGATCTGTGTGTGACATTTCACAAATAAGTTTACAGGTTAGGTTTTAATTTCTAAAACTTGAATTACTTGAAAATATTGCATCTTGGCATTATGTCTGGTTGATTGTTTTTAGTTTGAAGCCCTGTGTTGCATTTACTTTGTCTTCTCAGCTGCTCTTCCTAAGGAATTACAGATTTGCATAACAATTTCCATGTTTGGTCTACCATTATAATGTCACAAAATCTGGACATATTTTCCTTACATTTTCAGGTAATCTAATGCGTGATACCACAAAAGAAAGCAATCTCAACCATTCCTTTGTATCTGCCACTTGAGTATTGAATTTATTTACCCCTCTTCCACATTTCTTATCAAGTGATAGTTTGTGTTGAACTGGATCTGGAACATTACCAGACTAACACACACTATTTTTATCCCCTTCACTCTATTTGAGATAGCAGTGACAAATCCAGTTACAGTATGTTGTAGTTTCTTACCTAGTTTACTTCAGGACATTCAAATCTGAGGCCATAATTCCACTTAGTGATTTGCATAAAATGCTGTAAAAACAAAATTTTGAGAAAGTGTATAAATGTAGTCTTTTTGAAATTGAGATAAAATGGGAAAATAGGGAATGTGAGGGTGAAAAATTGCACAAAATGAAGTTGAAATCATGCAGTACTTCTTACTGGTATAGAGTAATTATCTGCTCAGCTGTCAGAGACATAATGTTCTAAAAACAGAGAGAAACATCTCTATGGATGGATTACTGTGGAGTTCTGTGGGAGAGATTTCTATTAGTAAGAAACACAGTAGTGCTGGAAGAAATATTTAACATTTCATTCTTTTCTTCTTTGTTGTATTCCAGCAATAGATCTTTTCTCATAGATCCTGTTGACTGCATCATACTAAAATCTTCTACCACCCATTCATCTTCATCTAGAAAATAAGGAGAGAAGAACTGTAAGCTTTTATTGTAGTAATGTGTAGATACTCTAAATTCACTCCTTTCAGCCACTCTGTACTGTAAGAGATAGGTTTCTCTGCTTGACCCATGGACATTCAGTTGATGGGTGTTAAGTGCTGTGGTCTACAGCTTGTAGACTACAGCATTAAGATTTTGGAATTCTCCAGTCCCTGCTGATAACCCTAGTTTCCCCTTATTCTCCTCTTGTACTCTGAAAAGTTTGGTTAGAGCTGAGTGAGTGAGTGTGGCAAAGTTGAGGAGTCAGAAGTAGAGCCTCTTCCGTTCTCCTCGCGCAATGGCTGGTGTCAGAGTAATAATACCTGACAGTAATTGGTAGTAATAACAAAAAAAATCTATCAACTTTTTTTCCCTTTGTGAGTGTATGTACTCAAGTATTTCTAGCATATGAACTAACAAGTATCATATGAGTCTGAATTTAATTATACATCAGTGTATTTTTTCTTAGATTGCACAACCTGTTTAATTTTAAATGTGCAGAAAAGTCATGGACTTCTAAAGAGCTCTTACTATTCATATAAGGTACAATTACAAGTGACAGTTATCTTTCAAAGATTAAACATTTTTTTACAGTTGTGTGAGTTACAGTCTGACTAAAAGGTAATTTACTAAGTGCTCAGCATTTAATGCAGTAGTATTGTGGAAAGCCTTTTTATAAGTTATATATGCCTCGTTGCATCAAAAAAGACTTTATGTTCTATCCTACGCTGCAAATTTATGTTTATATTCTAGAAAAGGATGTGTTGACATACCTAACCTAACTTCAGGCTTGCAGTACTAAGGACTAATAGCAGTATTGCCGTGGCTCAAAGCATGCCATGGATAGTATAAGATATATATGGATATATAATGATATAAAGACATATAATGGATATATACTTTCCATATATAATGGAAAGTATAGGCGACCAAGGTGAATGCTCTGGCAGATGACTTCAATGGGTTGTATCTTATGCTACCGACGTGTCAGGTCTGTCTCCAGCTGCCCAGTGTGTGTAAGGTGAAGAAAAGGAGGAGCCGGTGGGAGTATCTGCAGACCGCTCTAGTGCATGAACTGCTGTTCCTTGCTTGCCAGAGAAATTGCATGGATCTTTAATAGTTGGCTTTAATTAGTTTGTTTAAAAGCTGGTAGATACTCCTAACAAAACAACATTGTTGTGGAAAAATGCATTATCTTGTCACTGAGGAATTATTCTCAAAATGGATAGAATTAAATCTGTGAGAAAAAGCTAGTTGATAGCAGACTGGAAAATGCCAAAGCTCATGTGCAAGCACTGCTTGTTTTTCTCCTTAGATGGACATATAATGCAATCTTCCCTGAACTTGTTATTGTTTCTTTTTCAAGTCTTTCCCTCACTTAAAACAAAGAATAAGCTTGTGTCTTGTTATCTAATCAGTCATTTGTTAGCTCTGCTTTATTCAGCACAGTCTAGCATCTCTTATTATACGGTAGCTGCACAGTTAACTACATTCCTCTTAATATATCTCAATTCTCTGTAGTTTTTGAGAGGTCTGCAAATAGCAACAAATTTACACTGTCTCATCACAGTCCCTCTATATGATATGAGTGTTGTTTTACAGATAGAAGACTGTGTTGTGCAGGTAAATGAAAGCCAATTATTCGTAAGATTTGACTTTCCAATTAAAGGATCATTTTCTTCATGTTTCACATCAAAAAGAATTTATATATTCAATTATTATCTTTTTTAGTTGGATCTAAAAATATTTACTGTGTTCTCAAATCATATATGTCCAAGAGTCCAGAAAAACAAAAGTACATACTTAGTACTAAACAAATCAATTTTGCTGAATTAAATTATCAAACATCCTTTCACCAGAATAAATATTAATTTCATTTAATTTTATGCAGTCTCCCTGCTTCTTTCCTTCTTTCTTTGCACATCATACAAGTATGTCTCTTGATGCTGAGGGCAGACCTGTCCTGTGCTTTCTCATACAGTAAACTTTGCGTTGTCTGGTTGACCCATTTTTTTCAAAGTAAGATAAACTACACAGCTGTCATTCCTGACAGACTTATCTAATCCTGGTTATAAAGACTCCAATGTTTAAGATTCAATAGGCATTTCCAGCAATTTATTTTAATATCTCACTACTTTATTATCAGAAAGTCTTCCTGGTATCTAATCTAAAACTCAGCTGCATCGATTTGAGGCAATTATTTCCTGTAACATTTTTATCATGGTGCTCTTTTCAAATACCTTTCAGATACCTTTTATTTGACAGCTGTTACATGAGTCCTGTTTTCTCGAGACTGAACATCTTTGCTGCTTGAGGTGGTTTCCCAGTTATGTTTTTTTCTAGGCCTTTGGTTATACTTGTTAATTATTTTTTTCTGACTTTTTCATGTGGGCTCATGTCCTGCTTGAAATCTTGTCGTGAAGCTGCATAAGGTGCATTCTTTTAACATTTACCAGAGCTGTACAGAACTGTTTCGTGTTTTGTATGCTACAGTCCTGTTTATACATTATAGTATGACATTTTTCTTAAAGACCATGCAATCATTGGCAGTGATCACTTGATTCTTTTTTTTCCCTTTGGAACAGAATTCTAGCCAGCTGCTCTTTAGTTTGAATGTTAAAGTTGATTACTGAGTCAGCTTGAAAGAGGAGCAGCAGTTTTCTTATTGAATTACATTGTATTTTCAGCCTTTTTCAATATTATGAATATTTTTATTACATTCATGTCTAATGAAGGTATTAAAATGTATTACATGTTTCATAGGATATCTCCTAAGCTGCTAATGAGGGGACAAAATAGTTCAAGGGTTGTGATACACTCTTGTGAAAATCTACTTCCAGTGCAGCCTTTCAGGACTGCAAGTCACTGATGGCTATTATCTGAAAATCACTTTCAACTAGTTTTGTCTTCATCGTACAGCATGATTATACAAATAGTGATTGTATTTTCTGATGTGGCTTACAAGGTTGCAGCGTAAGAGAGCCTGACAAGCGCTGGCAAAATCAAAGTACTTGAATCCTATTATATCTTTTCTAGAAACACTTCCATAGACTGAGACTAGATCTAGTACTATTTGTCTGGTAAAACTTTGTAGAATTGTTCATCTCCTTTCATCTTCTGAGTGCTCACAAGTTATTTGAGTATTTATTTTGGTGTATTTCCCAGAAATAATACTAGAAGTATTCCCAGAAATAATACTCAGAAATAATTTGTGAGATAATCTTTTCCTTATTCATCTCCTTTTTTTTTTTTCTTTCATTCATTTCCGGACTATTCGTACATTTTCATCCCTTCACAGTTTCTCAGCAGCTTCAGGTTTGCTCAGTCAGTTCAAATTCAACTAAGCTGAAATGTTCTAGACTATAAAAATATTCTCAGAATATTCTTTTTCACTCTACAGAGAGGTTTTACCTGTTTATATTTGATAGTCATGCTGACGTAATACTCCTTTCTGTGGAGATTTCCTGCAATCTTTCAGTCAAGAGGTATCCCCAAGTCACAGGTTATATTACATTCTTTTACATACATGTGCATGCATACTGTCATTCACACTTGAAAATTACATCAGTTGGTCACAGGAACTTGATTTGTGGATATTCTAAAGGTAAGTATGTATGGAAGTATGTGATATCTACCTGGAACTTTGTTTACATACAAATACAAGAAAAGGTGGGATTCTTCAGTGTACTCACTGTAAAAAATGTATATTGATCTTGTATTCATAACAATTGAATATACACAAAAATACTTTTTTTTTAGTTATTTCCCTGCATATCCATTATTTTATTGTTTTGCCATGGAAAAGTAAATACTGTTTTTTCCATCTTGGGGTAAAAGTAGTCTTTTTATACAGAATATACAGAGACTGGTTTGGCAGCTGTTGACAGGTAGCTCTTTGGATTGGAAGGTAGCACTGCTTAATGAAATATATTACTGTCATTTAATCTTTCCAACTCTGTAAGAGTAGTTATAAGAACAGAGCTTATGTGTATTGAAATAACGTACATAGTAATTGTTCCAGAAGTATAACTGTTCTCATCTTTTCTGTAATAACAGTAAAGCTGCATGAGTCATGTCTAGAGATGACATACATTCTTTGATGTTCTTCCCACGGATTTTAATTGCTTGTCTCTAGTTCACCAAACAACTACTTAAGGTAAATGTTGAAGAATGTTGGGTCCATTTACTACTGAACAGGTTTTCAAACAGTCAGAATATAAGTAAACAAATTGCATCTTTATATGGAAAACTTTACAGTACAGAAATTAGGAACTTTTCATCCTCAAATACACTGCCAGGAGACCCCGACATGGTACTTACACTCCATCTGTTTTCAAAGCTGTATGCTGCTGCACAGTGCTTAAAAGTAAGAAATGGCTATTATTCTGTCTTGAAACAAGATATGCAAAAACTCAAACAGTTGAAACAGTCCTAAAATCAGACATACAAATGAGACATACTGAAACTGCAATGCAGAGAATCAAGATCAGAAGATAAAAAGCTAGATATATTAAAATGTAAAATGGATTGTTTTCATGCATATAAAGGATTGTGGTGAAAATAGCACAAATAGTCAACTGTTTATAAAATCAAATTAAATAAGTAATTCTACAAAAGATGAATTCCTTGAAAAGTGCACAGTGATATATTTTCCCCATATAAAAAGTCAATAGATGAATAAATTAAAATTATTTTGATTCTATTCATAATATCATACTTTGTCGTTATGTTCCTTTGTTTTTCTGCTATTTCATATATTCAGATATATTTCCCCAAAATCTCAAAGCGAACGACTTTGTCATGTTCCTAATACTTCCACTACTAGTAGTGTACATCTGTTTTTCACTGTGTCCTCATGTTCTGTATGCCATAAATTTCTTTTTCTGTGGAGTTTTTCAAGTCTGTTACCTGCTTTGCTGCTAATGTACTGAGCTGAACATGGAGGGATATCTAGCCTGCCTTTGCTTTACTGAGCTGTCTTTGTAGTATGCCAGTGCATTGTTGATTTAGAGAACAAAGACAAGAATTTTGAACTAGAATTATACTCCTGGTGTCATTAGCTGCTGCTATTAAATTGTCGGAAAAGCCTATTGATTTATTTCTGACTTATGCAAGCGCTGTGATTTTGCCTTGTTACTGAAGATGGAGAGTGTAACCCTGCCTGTCCATAGAATGAGTTCAGTGCATGTGAAATTCTAGCATAGCTGTGAATGGGAATAGTGGGTTGGAACTGTTGTGTACTGACTTTGCACTCGCTCAGGTATCAGTGCCCATGACAGGTGTGAGGGCATTGTTTTTCTTTACGTTTAAGAGGGCAATGTTACTTTCAAATAGAGTGAATCAGGCACCTTCAAAGAAAATTAATTCAGAGGACTAAACTCATACTTCATACCTATCGTTGGCTGGGACAACTTTGAAGTGTTTGTTAGTTTCTTCAGCAACACTTGAGTGAAACAGAGTGGAAATAGTGGAGTCTTAAGCAAAAAAGCATCAAAATGTATTCCTTTGTTTTCTACTCTTCCTGTTTGATTCCCAGTATTTTAAATAAAGAATATAAATAGAATTTGAATGTCCAGTTTTAAGTGGTCTCATTGAATTCAATTGATAACTGACTCAGTGCCTAAAGCATTTTTTGTAAGCATCCTGAAAGCAAAGTATTTGTAGATTTGACTCCCTAATCTACTAAGACTGAACTGTAAAATTCTCAGATCTTAGAACAGGCAACAGAAATATATATTAAATTCAGGCTATGATGTATTCTACTGACACTGAAGATTATTTCATGTATTAAAATATGAGTTACATCATGTGCTCTCTGGAAGGAGGTCTAATAGGCATCACAGTACGTTCCTGTACAGTCAGGACAATTGTCCACGTACACAGTAAAGTAGCCAGTTTTGTCAAAGTCAGCTCCTGTAAGGAAGGCAGTGTTATTTCTATAGTTTTCAATTGGAAGAGATCTGTTTTAGTGTTTTTTGTTTTCTTTTGTTTTGTCAAATTAAAGATTATTTTAGTCGTGCTGTCCTTCAAGCATGCTTTTGTTTTTGAGTAGAGGTAGCACATTCAGAGCCGAGCTGTGATTATGGTTTTGTGTAGATGCACAACATTTGAGATACTCTCAATCTTCTAATATCTCCTCTCTTTGATTCTGGAAATAGTGCAAAAAGATATTTCAGCATGGTGAAGTTCAAGAGAAGAACTGCATGACAGTGTGACAAGATTAGAAGTGCAGCAGTGTTAAAAGTTGATAAAATTCTATAAAATCACAGGGATGAACTGTGTTTAAGTCATTCTGTCTGCATACTAGTGGAAACCTCACCAGGCTTCTCAGCAACATCTTTTATATAGCTACAGTGTATGCTCCAAATCCTTCCTCATTTTTGGGCAACGGAAACTCCGACTTTAGGATTTGCCAGAAATCCTGTTATTTGTATGATATAACTGCATTAAACTGATGTTACATACCTAAACAGAACAGGGAATATAGGTCACAAATTCTTAATTTTTTTTTTCCTGAAATTGTGCGGTGCATAAAAAACAATTTCATATTTTTATTTGTCACTTGAAATGTTTTTCTGACTCCTCCAATTTTTTGTTATTTGTCTTCTATCTGACTAATGAGGCATCTGCAATCCTTTGTTCAAGGATGAAGTGTTCTACATAAGCACTTTGCTCTTTCCCTTTCCTTATCTGTGAGCGTTTTCAAATACTACATTTTTTGTGTTTGTTTTCATTTTTCTTGATAGTATGCTCGTAATCTTATAGACAGATCTGTATGTCAAGAATTTGTTTAGAAATAGAAGTGCAGTTTTTTGAAAAGACTGACAAGATACAATATTATTTTCTGTGTATGCAATCTTTACTATAGTAGTTTTATATATTTGAGACAATTCCATTTCCTGGTTAGATTTAGTTCATTTCTGCAAGGTTTGTGAATAAGAGCTGTAAGTACACAGATCAGAACCATACAGATGAATCTGTTTCTATATTAGAAAAACTGCCACTAGAACTGAATCAGCCACAGCTTTCTATTTTACTTGTTATTTTTTTACTAGAATACTGCTATCTGAAAAGCAGAAAATATGTCATAAGTCCCGTAATAGAACCCTCTTAGTCCCTTCCTATTGATAGTGAATATTGATGCCTTGTTTATTTGATCATCTAATGTAAATAAAACCAGTGCAGTATAATTCTGTTTGGTATATGTACTCAAATCAGTCTAAAACCAGAAGTGCATTAGTACCATAATTGAGTTTGAAATTGTAGACAGCTTAGGGAGCAAAACCTTTATACATTTATCTAATCAGACTTCAGCATATACTGCAGAAATTTTTCCTTGCACCTGTGTCTACAAAAAATGTAAGTACCTTATGAAAGATTCCTTCAAAATATTTAAGGAGCTGTAATTTGTACTGTAAAATATGTTTGTATTAATGCCAGTCGTTCTCTCTTTTTGCAGTGCAAATTAGAATATCAAGCTTGTGTCTCAGGAAAACAAATCTCAGTGAAATGTGAAGGACGTTGCCCTTGCCCTTCTGACAAATCCACAAACGCAGGCAGAAGTGATAGGAGAGGTGAGTGATGATAATTTTTAATGGCTCATTCTAGAAGGAAATTGGATTTTGCCTATAGAATAACACAGTGATCACAAACGTGTATTTTTTAATAAAAACAGTCGTATTCAAGAATCTTTTCTTTTGAAATTGTGCCTACTTCAGTGCACCACTGTAATTTTCAAATGCAGCTATTTTAATGTTACTGTTCTTTTGTTACATGTTAATAATATTCCTCAAGATACCTGTGGCAGTACTTAAGACAAAGAAAAAATTGTTCTCTCTTCCTTTATGTTTTCAACTGAATTTGCAAGAATATGTGGTGTGATTGGGGGGAAAAAAAAAAAAAAGAAACTTGAAGAGTCCTCATTAAAACTTACAGGAAAAAGCAGTTGCACTTAAACTGTGGAACTTCTGGTAAAGACTATCATGCAAAAATGAGTTCTTTGAAAACTGGATAGAAATTTGGATCATATGTGAGTATGGAAACATTTGGTTGCTGTGCTCTGCTGCTGCTTAGCTACTGATGCACCTGATGGAAAAATTTGTGGCTAAGCATATTTGTATTTAAGTGACTCTCAGGTGCCTTTGGAATGTTGTTGTTAAACAAAACGAAATTTGGTGATCCTGCAAGGAGAGCCATCATAGCATGGTATGTTATGCAACCATGGACCTGAATTTACCAAGAAGAGCAAGACTGGAGGTTAGCACTGAATTTTGCTAGGTGTATTTATTTTTTGTTCTTTATGTTTAGTCACACTAAATTTGTGAAGCACAAGTATCCTGTGTCCTAACTGGATAAACACCATAATTAGTTTTTTGAGGATTTTTTTTTTCCCTATAGCAATCTTTTAAATGCAAAAGAATCCAGAGCTATATTTCTGACTTACGTTAGCATTGGGGTTTTTTTTAAGCTTTTTTATTAAGCTTGATGCACCGTTGTAAATTTATTGAGAAATTTATTGTTATCACTTCCTTTACAAGCTCTGGCTGCTGCCAAAAATTTATTCTTTCTCTTCTAGTTTAAAAAAAAAAAAAAAAAGGACATTCTTTGAACAGGGAATGAAGGTGTGAGCACTGAAACACTGGGCTGTGTGCAGTAGACAGGCCAATCAAAAACCTGCTCTGAAACATCCCTTTAGGCTGCTCATGGTATTCTGTAATATTACTGATTATGTAATTAAATACTATTAAGTATGTATAATTAAATTTTGCCTGTGCCGTAAACTCTGAAAAGTGATGCAGTCTTGGGATTTTTTAAAGCATTTATTATAAAATTTCATGTAGCAATGGTAAAAAATTACGTAAATCTGTTATTTGCTCACCTTGCCAGCACAAATTACAACCACTATGGAAGAGACAGTCATATGCGGTTAATGTGATCCCTTAGAGTATAGCATAAGTGAAGTTTGCACTAGCAACGATTTCTGGCTTTCCAGCACAGATGTAAGGATATTAGCCTAACAATGGATAGGAAGTGAAAGTCAGACAATCAGCTGAGAAACATCTTTCTGTGAGTAATAGGCCTGTCATTCTCTATGTTACTTTTTGAGTATATCACTGCCCTCCATTTAAATAAAACTAAAATTAGCATTGTCTCTGCTTTAAATTGTTTCACCTGATACAGTCCTGTTTTTTATTTATTTTTATCTTAGTCTGTATTTTCTCAAGCAGACTATTTTTTGTACTCCTCTACATAAACATTGAAAGCAATCGGTTTTGTTTGTAATTAGAATTGTTTGTAATTAGTACTGGTAGGAATGAACTCTCCTTGAAGATTTATGCTGCCAAGGGAACAAGATTACTTACGCTTAGTTATGTAAAAGAGAAAGCAGAAAGAGCCTATATGAGTATAGGAATTACCACTAATCCTGTCCTGACAGATTGTCGGGGCAAGCAAAATCAGGGTTTTTCCACATGCTACATTTTACCAGAACATTGAAATTTGAATATAATTTCCTTACAAGGCCAAAGGCCAGGAGATGTGAGAAATATTAAAGTGAGTTGACTATCACTGCTGACATTTCAGCCACTATTGTAACTTGAATACAAATTTTGTTGTAAGTGCTGAAAAAGAATCCAATTATTTTCTTTAAACTGAATTCCATTAAGTGTTAGCTGTATGTCCATCTGTGAATTGCTTAGAAATTTGACAAAGCCAGAGACAAAGGAAGATTAGCTCTCCAGTTTCAGAGATAACTTAAATGGAGACTTCCTAAAACATGTGCCCCTATACAAAATATTTTTTCATTTATTCCTATTCACAAGTTCTTTTTTTTTTTTTTTTTTTTTTTTTTTTTTACTTTCTGCCTTTTCATGTATCTAGGAATCAAGTACATCTACAAACTTACCCAAAGTATTTTTGGTATGAAATGCCATGCTCCTTTGGGAAGCAAAATGAAATCAGCATTCAGAATAAAAGATTTGCTTTTCAATGTGTGTGCGAATCTGATCATAAAGTCACACACAGCTCTTAGTTGGAAGGGAACTCTGAAGTTTATCTAGTCTCTCTGCTTAATGTATGAGTCAAGCAAGGGTGTGCAAGCTTTTCTGAAAGCTGGTTCAACCCATTGATACATTCAGTATCAGTGAACCTGTTCTATATGCAGGGATTGTTAGCTTGAATCCAAAAATGAAATGGCTGAAGACTTGATCTTGATCTAGAAGTACAAGCTGGTGACAAAACAAGCAATAAAAAAGGGCAGAAAAATATCATCGTGCTAATCTTTCTTTAATTTGTTGTGGTTATGCTTTAGAGAAAGCAATCTGAGTATCATACAAACTTAAAAAAGAATAAAAAAAGCTTAGTCTATGGCCATAAGAGTAGGGAAAATGTGAAGAACGCTTGAAGTGGTGTTAGAGGGAAGGGTCACACACAGAATGAAGATGTGAGATATGGAATAGTGGGGTGTGTTAGGGAGTCAAGAAAGAAAGGTAAACCAGAATGAGAGAGTAAAAGGATGAGGCACCATCACTAGTGACAGAGGTGTTAATCAAGAGAAGTGAGGAAGCATTTACAGGGCTCAGTCTTTTCCCGGCAGATCCATTGCCACGTGTCCTACTTTCACCCTAATCCTATTGAAATATGTGCCAGGATTTGGGGCATTCAGGTCACAGTGGCTTGTGCAGATGTGCACACAGGGATTTCACTGAGTTGGAATCTATTGGTCTTCATTTCTGCAAGCTCTGCGGAGTTTTTTCCCCAGTGTTTAAATGGGACCAGAAAACAGAAAGTCTTTTTTGACAGACACTCTGCTTTTTATAAGACTGAGGAGAGTTTTGTCCTCTTGGCAGTATCTGGGCCCCATTTTTTGCTCAAGGTGCTACTTACAATCTTTTGCTCTGAGATGGCTTGAGGCTTTTCCTTTGCTCATCATAGAAGACAGAGAGCGTTTTTGCTAGACCTTCAGTCTAGAAAAGAGAGAAGGAATATGTCAGTCCTTGAAAGAAAGTTGTTTCATGCATGTTCAGAAGTTGAGGTAGAGTGGTCACACTGAACTAAATGAGACCTCACTCACTGCATCAGTAGGAATTCTTCATTTAGTTAGACATTTCCTTCTGTTTCTCCTTTACTTCCTATGAAGATTATGTGGAGGCCTACTGGTTAAATAAATTTAAAAAGAAAAGAATAGAAAAATAATATTAAAAGCCTTCAGGAAGTGATACTTCTTGCTGGGCTTTTTTTCTTGCCTAGACCAAATACCTAATTACTAAACATGTTTTGAATGCCAAGGACAGCAGATAAGCATATGGCTGACAACTCTAACTCTGAACAAATTGCTTTTAGAGATACCTCAGGAAAGCAGTCCATTGTCAGTTGGCTTGAAATTGTTATACTGGAATTTGCTCTACAGATACTGGGGAAGGTTCAATTATCCTTAAATCCAAAAAGCTTGGAAACCACAGACCTAGACAAAGTGCCTATCTTCTATGTTTCTGTTAGCCTACACTAACACTGATGAATGTGTCACAACATGCTCAGGATCCTGACCTCCCAAAGAGTCTAAATTAAGAATTTGACTGATGTGTGCTATAGATTCTTCCTGGTTTACATCTTTTAATATCTTCTTCCTGAAAACAAGGTTGGGATTCTGTCCCAGTAGACAGTCGAGGTCCAGCTGAGACATGTACTTGCATCCAGCAGTGTTAGTTGAAGGTCCTTCAGATTAGACAGAAAAAGCTACAGCATTGTGGGTAATACATTCAATATCCATTTTTGTTAGCTACTGAAATAGAAGAATTTGCTCTCAAAATTTTTTGAGGGAATTTCAAATAAATCCTGTAGTAAGAGATCACTTGTTATCTGTGAAAGAGTGGGCTTCTCTGTTTCTGATCATCTAGAGAGTACAACATAGCTAACATAGGATGCTGCTATAAAAGTCATGCTCTTCAAGTCTATGCTTTTGCCAGAAGGAAATAAAAAGGCAGTGCTGCATGCTGAAAATATTTTCAGTTAGCATATTTCAAAGAATTTAATCAGAGAACATAGCTGCTTTCTCAGCTGCGTCCCATTTTATGCTGAATACTGCCGAACTGTTAATTGCTGTGAGGATGTGAGGATAAGTAACAGTAGGATTAAAGACATTGTAGAATCTGTTACATTCTGTGTGCACCAATGCTTGAAAAACAAATAACAAGACTGCACACCCCCAAATCCTCTTATTTTATTTACATACCACCATCTTCTCAATACATGACCTTAGCCATGCTTCATATAGTACAGGTGTAGGTGCCAAAAAAGAGCTTTTGTTCTCTTTGCATTCCAGTGTTCATAAATACAGAGATTTAGGGCCAAAAATAATATTTGTGTTAACTCCTTAATCTCTCCTTTTCACTAGCTGTCCTTGAAAGTTAAAAATATAATCTTTTAATTGGCTTTTCTTCTTCAAGATTAACCCCAGGTTATCAATAGAATAAAATCTGTAACCAGAACACCAGAATCTGTATATTGGACGAGTTAGGCCTCGTAATATGAGTGCTCAGATATGGAGTAGCCAGAAGAAGCCATTTATAAAAGACAATAAGCAAAATTGCCTTCAGAAGGGTGAAGAAGTTCATGCTGTGTGGTCAGGATTAAAATTTAACCTTCAAACTTCAAATATGAGAAAAGTGACCCTTCAGAGAAATGGCTGACAGGCCACAATGCACTGTAATGCTTTTTTGCTAATATGTCGTAGTGTTTGGGATTTACTTAGAAATAAACTAGTATGTTTTAAAATATTTCACTAAGCATCTAATCATAGCATCAAACTTTACACTGCCTTACCTGTTTCAGAAAATAAAAAATAAATTTAATTCCCTATAAAAAAAATTTAATTCCCTATAAAACAGTATTTTCCTGTGAGAAGTGTGCTGTTCATAGTGGACAAACTACTCTCAGTTGTTAACTGTCTCAGAAGAATGTACACAATAAATGGAAAGTCTCATTCTTACTAGTTTTGGGGTATACACAGTGGAAACATTTCATACGTGTTAATTAAATTTGCTTTAGCCAACGGTCAGATTTCTAGTCCACTGTTTTTAACTGCATTTTTATATAGTTCAATAAAATACTTTGTTACGTAATTGCTATTCTATAGAATGCGACATCAAATTAATGAAAACCTTTATACTTCTTTCGTTGCTTAATTGTCATTAAACTTTAGTGATTTTTCTCAAGGCGATTTTAAATGGATCCAGAAAGACAAGTGAACAGCTATTAGTGGAGGCACTCAAAACCAGATATTTGTCTCGTCTACTCAGGCATTCACTGTTTGAGAGCGATGTGTTGCTGTGTAGTCTAACCACAAATATCGAATCCTGAGCTATTATTTCTGCTCTTGTCTTAACTACTGTCACCAGTGTGAATCTTACCACTAATTTAAATGTAAATAAGCTCTAACGCTGTGTCTCAGTTTCCTTTCTAGTGGAAAAGATATTATTTGTAGGTGAATATTCTTACTGTGCCAGTAATTCTGAATTCTTTTGTGATTTTAAACAAACTACAGAAGTAACGTGTTACTGTACATCCATTTTAGTCCTTTAGAAGATATTGACTTAGCAGTAAATGTTCATTTTACTTTTATTGCTTTTTATGTGTAGTACTCACTTTTAAATCTCAAATCGGTTCGTCTTAGACCTACATTTGTCCAGTTATGTAACCTAAAGTACTATTTTTCATTTTGCTTATTTCATCATATACATTTATAATAATTGTGAGCTATAAGCATACATTATATACACAGCATAGCCATTAGAAAGTAAAGAGAAGATGGAGGCATTGTAGATTTTTATGCTGATACACTGGGTCATGCATATTCTTTAAGAATGTCTTTTCTGTTTCTTATGTATATGAGCTGCATTGCAGACAATTTTTACTTGATATGTAACAGGAGGTGTTACTGTTTAACCAGATTTTATTGCATTAGTATCTTCATAGTTTATAAATGTTGATTTTTTTTTTTAATGTAGAGTAATAATTTTAGCAGGAATTCATTTGTATCTAGAAATGATTTACATATTTGTGATATAATATAATTAGAATTTCCTGGCATTGTAATACTGTATTATTTTATCTGTAAAGGACTTATTTCATATTCATTGCTGTATTTGTATAGTAACACAAAATTATTGGTGCAAATTGTATTTCTTCAGTGCTAAGATGAATATTCTGCATGAATCTTGTTGTTTCTTCAGTAGAACTTGTTTTTGCTTGAGAGACATTGAACCAATTGAAATTGTCAGCAGGATCTTTTGTTAACTCTATATTAAGAGTTCCTAAAAAGAGATATTTCTATCCCAATTAGTAGTAATCTAATTTAATGTGAATAGTAGCAATGTTGTGTGGTGTGGAAGGAGAGAGAATTTATTTGGATTGAAAAGGCACTTCTCAGCTGTAGACTGCCAATCTCCTGATCACTTTACCTGGCTCTTGCCAGAGAACACCACTTATGCAGGGTTCCTTCCCCTGTAATTCCCTTGTAACGTATTAAAACTTGACAGTTAGAAGGAAGAAATGAAGGATTAAAGGAAGACTGTCCGTTTGGGTTGGAAGAGTCTTTTAAAGTACAGCCTGCTATGGGTCTTCTTAGACTGTAAGTGCTGTTCAGAGCTCTGTCCAGCCTCACTTTGAACACTATTGATGAGGCATCCACAGAGTCTCCGGGCAGCACTACCAACATAAAAAAAATCTAACATCCAGTCTAAATCTCTTTCAGTGTAAATGTGTTGCCCCTTGTCATGTCAGTGAAGTCCCTGGTAAAAAGACTTTATCCCATCTCTTTCATAAGCCCCCTTTATATATTGAAAGTCCACAGTGAAGTCTCCCTGGAGCTTTCTCTTCTTCCAGCTGAAAAACCCCAGCTCTCTCAGCTTTTATAGAGAAGTATTCCTCTCTGATCATTTTCATTGCCACACTGCAGACCTGCTCTAACATGTCCACATCTTTCTTGTGCTGGGGACCCCAAAACTAGATGCAGTACTCCAGAGTACTCACCTGTTCTGACCTGCTGTCCATGTTTCTTTTGATGTAGTGAAGGATACCATTTGCTTTCTGTGTTCCAAGCACATATTGCAGGGCTGCTCTCAATCAATTCCTCACTCACTCTATACTGATATTGTGGATACCCCAACCCAGTTGTAGGGCCTTGCACTTGACTTTGTTAACTTCATGAGGTTCACATGTGCACATTTCTCAAGGCTGCCAAGGTCCTTCTAGATGGCATCCCTTCCCTCCAGTGTGTTGACCATTGTGTTCAGCAAACATGCTGAAGGTGCACTCAATCCCATTATCTATGCCCTTGATAAAGATATTAAATAGTAATGGTCCCAACAATAGTAAAATTTGTATAAAAAACAAACAAAACAAAATAACAAGCCAGATTCCAAGAAGATGCTTATTGTTGTATTTATGAAAAATAACCCCCATAGCAATACAGAATGTGAGAATGCTGTGAAAAAGAATACTTCGTTGTTGCCAGGATTAAGTGAAATCCTTAGAAAAGAATGCTTGCTAAGTGCTTGCCAATATTTCAACAATCTAATACTAAAGGGGAAGCTGAGATATTACATACCTATCACTGAAATAATTATTTGCTCACAGTTCGAAGCCTCTTTTCAACAGCAGCCTTCTTCAGAACAACTTCATTGTTCCTTTTCCTTAAGGCAGCTTTGTTATTTTGGAGTCCCTACACTCATTATGGCTGCTTTTGGCAACCCTTGATACTCAAACCTACACAGCTTTCTCAACTCCAGATTTATCAGGTCCTAAATTTACATTTAGAACCATAGAGTCATAGAATCATATAATTACAAGGTTGGAAAGGACCTACAAGATCATCTAGTCCAACCGTCCTGCCATTACCGTTGCTACCACAACCTACTAAATCATATATCATAGCTCCTCATCCAGATGCCTCTTGAACACTGCCAGGGATGGCAACTCCACCACTGTCTCGCTCCCTTTTATAGGAGGGAGAGAAGGTTCTTTGAAATATGTGTACCCACCGTGAGATTAAGAAACAACGGTTCAAATGTTGGTCCGACCAGTTTATTACAAATGTTAATAGGGGAGATGAAGAAAGGACGGACACTATTACGGATTGGGGTGATGGGGAAGGAGAGGCGAGCGATAGAAAAGATAGGAAGAAGCAAGAATTGCGTAAAGCGGGGATAGTCACCACCAAGTTCCAGCAGCGGTCTGTTGCACGTCGTTCTGATGGTCCGAGGCTGAAGGGCAGGAGCAGCGAGGCCGGTCTTGGGCAACGAGAGGGTGCAGGTACCGGGTGGGTCCAGGAAGATGCCACAGAGTAAGTCTGGGAGGAAGCAGCAGGTCTCAAGTAGCAGGCCCGGGGAAGTCCATCAGCATGCAATCTGTAGTGAGGGATCTGATAGCAGACACCTATCCTCATGGTAGTTGATGCCTCTTTTATCCTCCTTTCTTCCTGCCTAGGTACGTGACATTCCTGGGTGCTTGAGCAAGAGTCATGTACTTAGCTCCTGAGATGGCCATCTTCCTCGAGATAAGTCCACATAAAAGATAGTTTCCTGGCCATTATCAGCAGCTTATCCCTCTCTCGTTGCCCCTGGCCTTGTCCATCTGTGCTCCTTAAAGGATTTCACAACCCTTAGCCAGGACCTGTCCATCAGTGTCCTCCAGACAGAAGATTTCTCTGCCTTTGCCCAGGACTTGCCTGGACTTGTTCCTCAGCAAACTTGGAGTCAATGATATAAAAGAATAATCTCTTAGAACCACCTCCCTGGGCAGGCCATTCCAGCGCCTGACCACTCTCTGAGAAGAAAAGTTTTTCCTTATGTCTAATCTAAACCTCCTCTGGTACAACTTGTAGCTATTTCCTCAGGTCCTGTTTGTTGCCTGGGAGAAGAGGCTAGACCCCTCCTCATCACAACCTCCCTTCAGGAAGTTGTAGAGTGCAATGAGGTCTCCCTGAGCCTCCTCCAGACAGAACAATCCCAGCTCCCTCAGCCGCTCCTCATAAGACTTGTGCTGCAGACCCCTCACCAGTTTCATTGCCCTTCTCTGAACATGTTCCAGGGCCCCTGTGTCTTTCTTGTAGTGAGTTGCCCAAAACTGAACACAATACTTGAGGTGCGGCCTCACCAGTGCTGAGTACAGGGAGATGATTACCTCCCTGCACCTGCTGGCCACAGTATTTCTAATGCAGGCCAGGGTGCCATTGGCCCTCAATTCAGTTCAATTCAAATAGAAAGTTCTTCAGGTGTTGAAGCTGTGGAGAGCAGCCCTGGGGAAAGCCTCTCTGTCCTGTGCTGCACTTTGAGATACATCTTCTGTTAACAGCAAATGGATGTAACTTTGGATCTGGCGCTCTATTAAAAGTTTTGAAATAGTATGCTTTTTTTCCTTTCTGAATGCCTTAAAGAGTTTTTGTGGCATCTGTGTTCACTGTGTGGGCGTTTTAATTCCCAGGCACAAACAGCATGTATGTACTCAATCAGCTGGGGCTTTGGCAACAGATGTATGTGTTTGAGGACATAAGCATAGCTGGAGTTACTTTGTGGCCTTGTCCAACATAGGGAGCAATTTTGGACCTAAACTTTGCCTTTGTTGAAAGTATTTGTCTCATTCCAAATGAGATTCCAAAGTCTGTGAGAGTGAGCTAACACACTTGGAGTGGACAGTGCACTTGTGGCTTAGGATTTATTGCCTTTTTTTTTTTTTTTTTTTTTTTTTTTTTTTTTTTTTTTTTTTTTTTTTTTTGTGGACAGTTCAGAGAGGACCATTTAGGAACTCTGGAGCTTTTCAGGTAAAGACTTATTATGTGCAGGATGAGTAATTAGTCATTCAGAGTTGCTTTTTTTTTCTGTTTAAAATAAGCTATGCTCTGTTCATATGCTTTTCACAAAGGAAAACATCTTTATAGATTCCTTTAAACTGATCTGTTACAAAAGTCTTGTTGATTTTTTTTTTTTTAACTTTCCTTCCTCTTTTTTCATTGTATAAATTAAAAGGGGAAATCTCATGGTGAATGCCTTGAGGAAGGCAAAGGTTTTAATTTCACTGTGTTATCCTGTGGGTTTGTAACCAACTATACTGTTTGTGAGTGCTGCTGCAATTTTAATAAAGAGATAGGCAGGCCATCATAATGAAAGAAGATCATTAATGCTGTTTAATCTTCTGCTTGATAATTATTAATTTTTATGTAGGTCATTAAACATTTGATGAGTGATCTCGGTATTAGAGGTCCCCCAAACATCCAAATTGTTAGGAAAGTTTAGCCTGTGCTGCACAACAATCTCTATAAAACTATGTTAGGCAGTCATAAGAGCATGCTTCTTTTTAGGGTATGTTCCTTATCTTCTTTTGCTCTATGCCAACCAGCATTTATGGATTATAAAGCTAGAAGCTTAAATATGGTTCAGACCATTAATACGGTGTTGTATTTAATTGTAATGGCTATAATTGCCTTAATTATGTAAATGAAGGGGCTGTGACAGTCTTATGATACATTAAAGGCTTTAGAAGTGTATCACAATAATTCTATTGAGAATAAATAACCAAAGAGATGTAGATCATATGCTAAGTATCTGGATCAGCATTATCTTTCTGTTCATGCAGTGCATGAATAAACTAACAACATGCTGCTATGTTTGTGTCTCAATTACTGATGTGATTGTAACATTTTCTCACTGGTACTATTTTTATACCATCAATATGCAGTTGCATTTGAAAGTGATTCATTGCACATCAATGGGAAATAACTGCCAGAAAAATACTTTCTATATAAGACAATTATTTTAAACTAGGTTATTTGCCCCTCCTGCTTATTTTTGGAAGCTAAAACTTATGGTAGCGATTGTGCAACCTACTGCCTAGCTATTTTGTGCTGTCATCGTGTCAAAGCTTATTGGATGATCAAGAGATCATTAGAAAACTCAGGCATGGAGTGATGATTCAATAGTGTTCTGAGTGAGTGTTCGATCAGTGGAGTTCACTGAGTGGTCTTCAAGTCAGATGTAAACCCACTGTTTAAAGGATGTGTGACATCCTATTTGCAAATAGTTCTCAGTAAGAGTAATTCAATCTTTAGTAGTTTAATTTCCTGCTTACTTCAGAACTTCAATTGTGCCATGCATGCTTGCTGTTAAGTAGTTGAAGTGATTGTTTTAGTAGCTGGAAGTTGTCTTAGTCACAAACAGCATTTGTCATAGGGAAGAGTTTAAATCTCTAAAAAATATTATGCTTCTAAAATATCTCGTGAAATCCTGATTATTCCAAGCCTGTTCTCTCAGTGAAATAATTAACTAATGGTTCCATCAAGATATATGTAGCTCACACTGTTATTTTCATTTCATAAATATTTAAACTCAGTTTAAGAATAGAGAACTGTTCTTTTTGTTGGTGCAGTGTATTGAGGCACTAATGGAACAATTTATATGGCTAGAATTTCTTCAGTGATGCACTGAGAAAGTTTATCTGTGCAGTGACATTTGATTACACTTAGACTGCATTCATGTCATCTGAATATCCCATTAATGTCAAGATGTTGTAATTTCTCAAAGTTTGAAAAGATATTGCAGTGCAAAAAAAGAGATTTAACAATGTGTTTCCTCTCCAGGGCAAACCTTATATGCCTCTGATTGTTTTTCTCTCAGAATATATCTTCCTCTTCCCTTTTGGTTCCAAAACCATACCCAACTGTTCGTGCATAATTGCCATTTTAAAATGTTATCCAAATCCTGCCAGCTTTAACTCTTCTTAGAGGTTACTGTGTCTTTATTCAAATTCTAGTGAAGAAGAGCTAAACAAATGTGCACTAGTATTGACACCATCTAAATCTACTTCAGGATACATATTTTTGTATCTGCATGAGTTTCACTATCATGAAGGCAAATTTTCTTCTTGGAAAAGGAAAAAAAAAAAAGGTGTACTCTGATGAATCAGCACCATGAAAACATACATTAGTAAAATAATTAGGTATTTTGTGGCTCAATTATTGTAATTACCCAACAGAGATGCTTTTTTTCTGCTTCATGAATTACAGTATTAGTTTTATTTTTCTTTCTTGCTATCTGAATTTTATATCCCAGCTAGAGACTACCTCACATATCAGAAACCCACTAAATAAAACATTAAAGTCTTCATGAAAAGCAAAAAAAAGCCAACTTTGGCCTTGAAGGCACAAAGATCCATGTAATTAACTGCAGTATCTGTTTTAACTGTTGTTCCTGCTGATACTGCAAGATAAAGTGCTATAGTCACCTTGTATGCAAGCGTCAGCAGTTGCTCAGTTGTATCAAACTGTAAGCGTTGGCTCATTAACATGGTGACACTGATATGATGCCACTAATGAATGTATGATGAATGCTAATGAGAAGCACTCAGCGTTAAAAACATAACTACCCCCTAAATTCAAGGGGCTTTGAAAAACGTGTTTGTATTGGGATTTATTAGTGCTGAAATGTTGTTTGTAAAAAAAAAAAGAATCATGTGTTTACCATTAATTAAAAAAAAAAAAAAAGTCAGAAGAGATCAGGTATTTATATGTATTGAATAATAATCTCTGTCAAAAATATTAACATTACTTATCTTGTTTATAGTAGAGGTCTATTGTAAACTCCTGTGATTTAAAAAGAGAAATGTAAACCTAGCTTTTGGTGGAACTAAGTACTGAAGGGGTTTTTTTTTGTGTTCTGTCTTTTCAGTGACATTGTCACCTTACCTGAATTTAGATGTAGATGAAATTTTTAAGTAGGTTTATAACCCAGTTTACTGTGTCTTAAAGGGTTTTTTTTTCTCTACGTTTTCTTTTAATGTTAATATTTGAAGTTCATCTCTTACAGTATTTTTACTTGTGCAATAAAAGAATGTTAAAAGATACTTCAGAGACCATTAATATACTGTTATTTAGTTAACTTCTTTCTGAAGAGTTAACCTTAGAAGTGGGAGGACAAAAAGCACGTTGTTTGGCAAGTGAATAGGATATTGTGGTAGCTCAGAAAAACAAATCAAATACACATTATACTCTTTTATTTTAAAACAAAGAAAGCAGTGGAAAAGGGCATCAGCGTAAAGCTTCCAAACTATGGCACAAAGACATCTAATATTTTTGTCTCTGGCAAATGTAAGAAAGATATATTCTTCCTTTAACCAAAACACAAGGGTAAGAATACACTTTGACCTCACATTTTTAGGTCATGAATCAAGAAATGTGTGGCTTAGCAAATAACATAAAATGTAGTCATAAAAATGTGACTTACAGCTCAAAATATATTTATCACAGAAAAGTTGCTTGTCATCTATTAAATGGCCATGTGCATCTGTACCTTTCCTAGAAAGCTTGGTATTTATAGCATTTAAGTCTTCCTAGGCTTTCTAGCCTACCAGGAGTAACTTTCGGAAGAGTACATTTAGGCTTATGAGAAATAATGGAGTTAGGATCTAGCTGTAGGTGTCCCTATTCTTTGCAGGGAGTTGGATTAGATGACCTTTAATGGTCTTTTCCAGCTCAAATGATTCTATGATTCTATGCACAGTTCTTCCTTAGAGGATTCCTCATACAAAAATCCCAATTCCATCCATTTTAAGGGACCAGATTTGTAATTGCCTCTGAATAATGGAAGGATTTTATGGTTTGTGTAAGGCAATGACTGGAAGCATGTAGATTTTCTCTGTAGTATACTATGACATTGAGAGTAAACACAACTTATTAGATGCTTTAGTAGAAATACATCAGGTGGTTTGGTATACCAGACACTTCCCAATGAAATAAAATACAAAATCATAATGCTGCATTTTTGTTGTCTGCTGGCAAGGCTGAAAGCTACTACATTTCAAAACGTAGTCATATAACTTTAAATAAATCTGTGCTATCCAGTGATGTGTTTGTAACATAAAGGATCAGACTCCTCGCCTCTTAGATCTAAGGGGCAGTGAATTTTGTGGCAAGGTAGGAGTCTGCCTCTTCTCCTACGTAACTAGCAACAAGACAGGAGGTAATGGCTGTAGTGATGGAGTCACCATCCCTGGAGGTGTTTGAGTAGTACTCAGCGACGTGGTTTAGTGAGCAATGTTGGTGGTAGGTGGATGGTTGAATGAGGTGATCTTAGAGGTTTTTTCCAACTTTAATGATTCTATGATTCTATGATTTTGACCATATTTCTTACTTTACAAATAATCTATTGTAAGAATTTTATTTTATAACTTTTAGGAGACGTCAGTTTAAGTACTCCTCATGAATACTGATCTTTTTGTTGATTCTTACTGCTTTCCCAAACCTATACAGATTTTAGTTGTGATTATACATGGGTGCTCAACTTTAGCTTTAATTTTTGCTAACTCGAATAAGTGTTCTAGTTCTCAGATTTTTATTTATATACTACAATATTGATGTTCCCTATTGATAATGATTTAAAAAATGTCATAGCTTGTTGTATTTTAGTCAGTAGTAACTTAGAATCAATCTTGAACTATATTCACAAAGATAATGAATTTAATAAGTATTTTTCCAAGCAACTTTCTTAATTGGTAAGTAGTTTTAAAAAATGTGAACAAAAACATTCACTTTTTGTAGCAGTTTTTCCAGATGCCAAAGGAAAAACAATATGTTCTAAAAACACATAAATTTGTCTAACAAATGAGGGTTTTTTCATAGTTGGGGATTTGCAGATTATTTTGATCAGCAAAAGTTTTTAAAAGTTTTAGAACTGGTAGGCCTTGTTTTTCCACAACCAAATTTCTTTGCAGACTTGAACTTTTTTTCCAGTTTTTCCAATTCTCATTTTCTTTCAAAATTGAGAGTTCACAACTCATGATGCTGTTGGATGAACTGAAGTCAGTGAGACATGATGTTGCCAGAATGGGTGATCTATAAAATTGATAGTCCCAAGTGCTGCATGATAAGCTTCATCATTTCAGTGGTTTGATTTTCCTTAAAATTTCAACAGCAAACCAAATGGCACTTGTTCATTTTGAAAGTAAGATAGTGTAATGTTTTAAGTTTAAATATAGCATACTGTACTTTGATATTTAATGCTGCCTTTTCAAGGTGATAATTTACATTCGAAAATAACTCACTATATTTCCAGACCGATGTCTTTTGTAAATAACATACTTTGTTGTAGGTAACAAAAAGAATCATGAATAAGGTTAAAGATGAGGAGAAACTACTTGTAAGTATAGGTTCATGCAAAGGAATGTTGACAGTCTGTGACATGGTCTATCTGGGGTCTGTAGTGGACTAAAGCAAAGTATGTTTATGAATGGGCATTTAAAAGTTATTTTTAAGATTACAGAGAAAACAATACTTGCTTACCAGCTTAAGGAAAGTAACAGTATCTTCATCTTAATCACATTTTGTTTATCAGAATCCTGTCTCAAAAATACATGCTCTTGTTAATAAAGTCCACCCTGTAGTTGTAGTATCTGGGAGATAAGAAAAGCAAAATTATTTTCTGTGATTTTGAAGTATTTTTAATCAATCTTTAAAAGAAAACCCAATTACTGTAATCCTTGAAGCTTTAACATATGTTTTATTCTTATATTACTATACCATTCGCAGTTGCAAATGAAATGTTTCCAGTTCTTTATTCTTATTGTAAATTCTCATTTCAACTTGGAACTGTTATGATTCAAAAACATTATATGTATAATTTAAAGAAATCAAGTAAAAGTGAAGTTACTAGCTAGCTTCAAAAATTAAAGGTTGAAGTTCTACTGTGCTTTTTTACACAGGATGTTAGACTAGGTCATGGTAATGGCAACTGTTGAACATGCTATGTTAGGTCCTGCAGCAGACTTTAGTCTTACCTTCTCATTTTTCACTTATTCATGTATGGTTATCAGTAGATAACACTTTCAGCTGTCTTTGACATTTTAACAGGTCAGTGGTGGCAAAAACCTTAAAGTGGCTATGATGGTTTTGCATATGCTGTGGTTCTATAATCATCACAGAAATAGTGGTGATGCTCTGAATATGTCTGCCTTCCACTACTGCTGTCAGGGGTGAGCCAACAGAACGAATGTTGTATTCTTCAACTGGGTATTCACCTTGACTGAGGAACCAGATTACTTTTGCTAGCTTTAAAAATTCATACCTGGCTTAAGAAAGGCCTTATGCACAAGTGGTTAGAGGTGAGACAAATGTTGTTAGTTGCTCAGGATGCTGTATTGAGCTAGATGAACCTTTGTTTTGATATACTGTTGCCACTGTTACATTCTTTCATAATTAGTCAGGGGCTAAGTTGTAAGGAAGTTGGTTCCAGTATTTATAGGCCATATCCAGTTCACAAGAGGGAAATGATGGGTTCAGATAAACAGTAGAGTCTTACAAATAATGATGTTTTATCACTAGGTAACTTAGCACTTTCTTAATGGGATTTGCAACTTGTGCGCCATAAGTTTACCCTTATGAAATAATGAGTAAATAATGAATAGATTTCAGGAGGATCTTTATTGCACAGATATTTATTTTTTTCACTTATCCTTTCATAAAAATAAAGTCTGTATTTTCTTGAAATATGAAACATGCTCATAGTCAGAAATGGTCAGATTCTTCATTACCAACTTAAATTGGGTGAACCCAATATGTCTGTGAGCCATGGGAAGCTTTCTCCCCCTGCTTGATCCACAAAAATATTGCTCTACTCTCTTTCAAGAACAGTTGTGATAACTTGCTCTTGGAGACAAGACATTAGACTTGATAGAGTTTGATCTGATTTGAAGCTGATCTGAAACCACTCACGCTTAGCAGACATAAAATTGGCATTCATAATGATAGAAAGCTACTGTTATACTGCAGTCAAAACTTCTCTTCTGCTTCTACAAAGCTTGTTCTCCCTGCAAGAAGAGGTTAAAGAAGTATGTGCGTTTGCAGCTTTAAAGTACTCTCCTTAGTTTGTCTTCTTTTTGTAGATTCTCTTTAGATTGAAGTTTGATTTTCCTCTCTGATGCACTCAAATTATAATACATGCCATAGTTCTGGTCAGCTACAACTGTTTTCCAAAGTGACACTATATACTTCCTAGATGCCATGAGATGTAGGCAGAAGAAAGCACAGAGCAATTTAGAGGCCAAGCATTCATCTTAACAGAAGAAATGCCATACATTCTTTTCAAGAAAGTGTATTGACTTATGAAATCTTAAGTGGCAGTGTTATAAGTACGGAATTCCTCAGCATTATATTTGGTGTTATTGCAAGTTATTGCAAACAATGAGCTCTCTAATGGCCTTGTGCATTAACTTCATTGTGTGCTTGTATTTTGTTAAATTTACATGGGATCTTCTGCTGCCAACACACATAAGTCAGTTTCTCTTTTTAGTGATTCAGGTGACAAATTTTTACTCTCTCTGTAAATGCTTAAGAAGCACCCTTTAAAAGAGTTCAGGAGAGTTATTCAGCACAGTGGGTCAAATGGCAAATGTCTTTTATTTCTTCCCTTCTAGTCTTCATTCAGCTTAACTGGAAAGGCTATATAAACTTTCTGTTTTGTTGCTTACTGACAGGATATGTAAGAGCAGGATGTAAAGTTTCCTAAGAGCATGTGCTGTTGCTAGGTTCAACTTGATTGTAAGTACATGCATGGACTCTAATCTGTGATGGGAAAAAAGCAATTCTGTTAGAATCCAGTCTGCTCAGACAAAACCAATAGTTTCTTAGCCTATCAGACAGAACAGGTTGGGAAAAAATATATATAGAGAGAGAGAGAGAGATGAAAAAAGGAAACCTTTATTGGTGGAAATTTTTCATTTTTGTTAATTCCCTCTTAAAACTTCTGTTTTGAAGAAAAGGGTTCCAGCCTCTGGAAGTCTAGTTTTTTCTTCTGTAGAAAATTGTATGCTTTAATAAGGAAGAGCTTCTACATATTTACTTCATAACTGCTTGGTAATGAACCAGTTTATTTGGATAGCCAGTTCATCTTCAGCATTTCAGATCAGTACCTCCCCTGAAGAATGATATTAAATCTGTCCCTTAAAATACAAGGGCACTCACAGGGAATATCTTTTATGAATGCCTCGCAGAATGGACTGCTAGCTTGCTGTGTAACCATTTCTTATCCTGGCCTCCATTTCCGGGACATAGACTTGAGGTGAAGGAACACTGGAGATCACAGAAGGATGTATTTGCACTGTCAGATATTGCAGCTCATTGGTTTTCTCCTCTGCTCTTGTCCTTGGTTTGCCTTGGGTTCATTGCCAGACTCCCTGTTCGCATGACCTATCTGTTCCACTTTCAGTTGTGCCTCTGGGAGTAGCTGTCTCCGTGGTCTGCTTCCTGTAGACTGGGTGAAAATCAATAGTTTTATAGTCCATTATTTTGTTTCACTGTGGTATCCTGTCAGGCCCTATGCCCTCCAATATTTTCACACACACACACACACACACATACACACACACACACGTATGCTACACCAGCACATGCTTTTCATATCCTGTTTTTCTCATAAAAGAATACTTTCAAGAAGTTTCCCTCTAGCAATTGCAATTCAGTAAGATCACTGTTAGTAGTGCAGGATTTCTGGATTTATAAAGATGCATCGGTGTAAAGATATTAGAAATTACAAAAGCTAAATAAATTTCTACCTTTGTGAATATTCATACATAGCTCATAAGGATTCTCCAGATTACATCAGGCATTCATGAATGAGCCATTTGGTTTTTAGTACACAAACTAGCAAAACATAATTACACTCTGCTAACGTATTTTGTGTCTGCATGTGTAAGCATTTTGGATATTTGTACCCTAGTCATATATCCTAAAAATCATTGCTTTCTTCATTTCTCCTTCAACTTTTGATTACTAACTTTGTGTGAAGTCAAAGTTGCAGATTACATTTACTTAACTACAGTTCTGTTTTCACTGGTGGCACAGTGTAGTAATTTTTGCACCTTGCAGTGCATGTGATGGGAGTTGGCCCTACTGTTATAATGTCAATGTAAGGGATTTCTTTAGTAGTAGGGCAGGAGCTTGTTTTATCTACCTCTGATGGCCTCACTTTAGGAAAGAGAAATAATTATATAAATTGGAATAATTCTGTCTCAGTCCTCACTGAGGTGTCTACAGGAGACTGCTCTTTAATGTACAATCTTAAGTGATTAAGAGCAATGTTGGTGATTGAGCATTCAAAAACACACAAGAAAATAACATGTATGAAGTGATTTAAGGTATGAAATCACAATCAAAATACAACAAGAAAATTACTGCAATGGCAGCCTTAAATCTGTCACACATTAGTGAGGTCCAATGTGATATAAAATTCCCTTATGACAGACACTTGCAGAACAGAATTTAGTTAAAGTTTCTGTTACTTGTTGATTGTTTAGCCTCATGTTCACTTACGCTGTCTTTCCTTGCAAGAACAATAGTGCAAACCAGTGGACAGTTCTATCAAAGTACAATGTTAATTTTCCATCCATTCCTTCTACCCAGCGTGGTAGAACTTTGAAACCTCTTCACAGAACAAAATGCATCTGATTTCAGAAAATTTCTGATTTTCAGTGTAGGAATTTTTTGTTTTCTTTCTATAGCGTCATTGTCCAGTCATTTTTTATCCTTGTCTGTTGGTTGGAAAGACTTCATGTCAAATGCAAAAATGTCATTATACTACCCTGTCAGTCTTGTCCTTGAAAGGAAGAAAATGTCCTGACTTCATCCCAGTGTTGTGTAATGCTTTCAGAGAGCCTTGAAACTAAATTTTAAAAAGTACATTACCTTTAGGGTAGAGTTGGCTAGAAAGTTTTCACTACTAAGATGGTTGCTATTCTGTCCTTTGAAACTTTTGGTGCCTTAAATGATGAAAAATACTGGATTGAAAGGATTTGGGAATGAAAAGATCTTGGAATATAGCATGTTATACTGGAGCATCTCCTGGCTATTGAATGCTTTTTTGCTATCTAACTACATAAATGTGCAGTTTACAGATTAATAACATCATCTTCATCCTCAGAAATTAGTTGTTCAAAATACCAGAGCATGATGATAGCCAACACTTAAGGTTATTGGCAGTTAGCAAAGGAGGCCACATGTATCAACTATCTTCCAGAAAATAAATTGATTACCCAATAGAGCTATGATACTTCTGATAGATTGAGAAAGTACTATTGTCTTATTTAATTGTGATGCTTTAGAAAGTTTGCATGTTTTAAGTGGAAAATAGTACCTTAATACATAAATTCTGTATGTTACTGCTATTTTTCCTGCACCCTGAAGTGGTCATTATATTTAAATTTGTAGAGTCTTTAAAACTGTGAGGAAACAGAAATGTAAGTTTTATTTTTTGAAAATGTATTTTAATTGAAATCATTTTAAATTTTATGAAACATTAATCATGAGCAGAATGTCTGCATGGAACATTAATTTGAGACAGTAGGAATAAGCAGCTGCAGTTCCCTGATACGGTATCTACAGCATTTATATTAATTATCTCATAACACAGACTAACTGAAGTAGAAAATTCATTATGTTTGGTTAAATAGTAAGGAAATCAGAATGCCTTTATTCGTTAATTTCAAGGTAACTTCTTAAAATCATGGGCCCTGGAGGTAACAGATGGCTAATAAACTCCATCGTCTTATAAAAATAGAGATATATATATGAAGTTTTTCAATTTACAACTTTTTAAAGTTCTGGTTGTACATATGGGACTGTGAAAAGCTGACCTAAATGCCTGTTCTATTGTTTAGTTACGTGTTCGAAGGGCTTTTTGTCCTTCAGACAAATTGTTTTTAGTGAACACATTTATTTTTGCCATACATTATTCTTCCCATTTGTGACAGCTAGAAATACTGCTATTTATTGCAGGAATTGTTAGACCATTTGCGTACAATTTTTTAAATGTATTCTTAGATGTTTGGAGTTATCTAAATGAAGACTAGCCCTCATTCTGAGGCCTGAACTTTTCAGTTTGAGCAATCTGTTCCTTACATTTAAATTCATAAACCTATGCAGAAGGGCAACGTCACAGAACACCAGTTCTGGATAGCTGTCCTTTATATAATATTCCACTTTAATACATGCTGTATTTAAAGGCAGCACTGCTCTCCAGTATTAGGGTTACTGTATTTTCATGTGAGGCTCTCTTGAAAAGAAATACATTTACATGCACATGCTGGATGTGCAGTTAATTAGTGCAGCAAGAGTACTTTAGACTGACTGTGCAGCCATACAAGAGTATGGCCATGTAGTAGATAGAATATTGGACTCTCCAAGCATCAGCTCTGGGCTGTTCTAAATGAGCATTCTCACAGTTGAATTGGAATAGCTGCTCTATCCAGTATCTGGATGTCCAGCAATCCTGGATGTGTGGTAGCAATCTTCCCATGAAAAAATGGGAAGCCTTATAAAGTTATGAGATAGTAACATATTGTTGCTTTTAACATGAGTTAGTCTTTCATAGATTGAAGAGCCTTCATGTGAATGGTACAGTGATCACTCAGGGCATGAATGCCTGGACACTGCTCTGAGCAACCTGGTGTAATTAGCCTTTTCGACTAAAGACATCTGCAGTTGCAGAAGTCTGAAGACTAAATGATTTCTGGAGTTCAGTTCCAATCTAAATTATTTTGTAATCATCTGTAATGATTACAACTCACTGAAGAAGCTGAGATGATGAGAAGTCTAGCTTTAGCACACACTTATTTTTAAGTTAGCTATCTCAAGGAGGAGTAATTTCTAGTTTGCTGCAGAAGGTGTTAGATGTTATCTTGCTTCTCAGGTTTTCCATAAACTCTGTGTATATTTACTTTTGATTATTTGATTATTTTGATTATTACTTTTGATTATAAACACACAGTGAAGGCATGTGGTAGGCAGAACCACATCATGGGATAGTCTGGTACCACACTGTATCTTGGAGGTCTGCCTTCTCACAGGGCAGGGTTTTTTGTATCTCACTCTGAAATAAAGCTTACTCTGACTTCTACAACTTAATTCCATTGACCAATAGAGAAACAGGGGAGGGCCACAGAGATGATCAAAAGGCTGGAGCACCTCCCCTATGAAGACAGGCTGAGGGAGCTGGGCTTGTTCAGCCTGGAGAAGAGAAGGCTGTGGGGTGACCACATTGCAGCCTTCCAGTACATAAGGGAACCTACAAACAGGAGGGGAGTCAACTCCTTGAAAGGGTAGATAATGGCAGGACAAGGGGAAATGCTTTTAAGTTGAGGGAGGGAAGATTTAGGTTGGATGTCAGGGAGAAGTTCTTTACAGAGAGAGTGGTGAGGTGCTGGCATAGGCTGCCCAGAGTGGTTGTGGATGTCCCATCCCTGGAGGTGTTCAAGGCCAGGTTGGATGGGGCCCTGGGCAGCCTGGCCTAGTATTAAATGTTGAGGTTGGTGGCCCTGCCTATGGCAAGGGGGTTGGAGGTTCATGATCCTTGAGGTCCCTTCCAACCCAAGCCGTTCTGTGATTCTATGACAGTTGAGTTCCAACCAGTAAATTATATTCAAATGCCCACACAAATTGTAACATTCACTGTATGTGAACATAAATTCAGTAGTTGTTTCCACTTAACATTTAAATAATACTTACTATAAAGATATTTCTGGACGAGGTACCTACAAGTTTTCAGATCCCTTCATGTTTTTGCTTAGCTATGTAAGTTGTTTTTAAAATTCAGTCAGTTTTTAATACTTCAGATGATAGGGGACTGTAGTAACCTCTGAGCTGGTGGCTTCATTTTACCTCATACTAATTCTCTTAATGGCTGCTAGAATTGATTGTAATAGCAGGAGTGCCTTGCACTGACATTAGACAAAAACAGAAGTACTTCCTGGCAGGTTCCTGAGTGAATTTGTGTGATTTAATATGCATTTTCTGATTACTGTCTAACCTTCTACAACCTTTACTGTCTGTCTTTCGCCATTAAAGATTCATCTCCCAGTCTATCAGGTGAAATAATAGTCTGAATAAATCAGAATTACCTCATCTTGACCTATTTTAAATCAGTACATACCAGTGCGTACAATAATTTCAGCAGCATGTATCTTTGGAAGCTGATCACAGGGACAAAAAGTCCCTAAACGTATTCTAGAATGCATTAATTAGTAAAATTTTTCATCTTATAGCCTAACCTTGAGCAAGCCTATTTCATTGGCAGTGTTTCAGTGAACAAAGCATTAGGCTGATCCTCTCTTATAGAGAGAGCAAAGTTTATTCATGTTAATCCTTATGATTAAGTTGGAGTACTGCTACTGGTACTGTATTGAGACAGGATACAAATAAAACCCCAAACCAATGTAGATGTTTTCAGTAACTATACCTGATTTTTTTTTTTTAGTAACTTGAAGATTTTAATTAAGCATAGCTTAGGATTACTTTGTGCAGCCTGACTTCTGTGAAAAAGAATTGCACTTGTAATTGTGATTAATGTCTCGATGTTGTTCTCCTCAAGACTTTCAGAAAGCTACTTCTTAGACCAATTTTTTTAAGTCTGCTCTCTGTTAATCTGAATGTTCTTGGAAAGCTGAAGAAAACTTATTGATTTGATTCTGAGTGTGGAATTTTTTATTTTGCTATTTTGCTGCTTCTTTTTACATGTTAGAATCTTAGAATGGTTCTTAGATGTCATAGAATCATAAGATATAGAAACAGGAACAACAAATTGAAATGTGATTAAGTGGCTTTAGAAATTAATAAGAATCTTCTATTTGTCTGTCAGCCTGTATGGCTGATATTCTTCATCCCAAAGGAATATGATAATCTGCACTACTCTAAGGATCTGTTTTCTCCAACTAGTACACTGTGTTGGACCTGATGATATTTTGAGGTTTCTTCCAACCTGGGCTGTTCTGATTCTATTGACTTTATGTGTTCCTTACATACTTAGGTAAATCTGTTTTCTGTTTTGTCATTTTCCAGAATAAAACATCATTTTTCTGATAAGGTCTTTTTAAAAAATGTTATAATTCTCATGTTAGAGTTGTCTTGGCTTTTATTTTTCCCGGTTAGCATAATATAAATATTTTTTTTTCATAAGATTGTCTTATATTTCTGAAATGCTTATGTCTTCTTTTGAGATGTTAGTAATTTAATGTTTGTTGATTAAAAAAGCTGTGATAATCAAATATTAAGATATGTGATATTTTTATAAACTCATGCTTGGTAAGAGCACACTTTGTCTATGTAAGTTATTAATTGTCCATATCACTGTAGTTCTGCTGCATCCCTCATGTATATTTCAGTTATAGAAGACATCTGGTTTTACTTGACATATTAGAAGTGTTATGAACTAAAAATTCACTGTGCATTTAAATTGATAATAAGGTAAATGTAATTACCTGCTGTGTTTGAGAGCTGACTCCATCACTTGAGTAGCTATGGGGTGTAAAATAATCAAATGACAGTTATAATCAGCGTGTTTTGCATTGCCTTGATTTTTGAAAACAATCTATTCCTATGATCAAGGTATCAAAATCTGTAAAAGTAACAACAGCAACAAAAAGGTTATAATTTTCTCATTCTTTATCTTGATCTAGAACTCGTAATTTAAAATTTCAATTAAAGTTTGGGAAAAGGGTTATAAGAAATTGAAGTTGGAAGAATGCTTCTAATCTGAGAACTGATAGAAGATGTGCCTGATGCCCAGAATGTGCCATATGTACATTCCATTTTGAAGGGAAGATAATTCACAAGAGCACAGAAAATGTCGTTTTACGTTATATTATAAACAGCAGTGGCTAGTGTCAGACAGTGAAACTGCGAGCAGTATCTTATACATGGTAGTCAAAGCACTGTTGCCTTTTCCTAATGCTTCAATTTCACATTTAAATGGACTTATGATTAGCTTAATTATGTCTAATTGACTGCTTCTAAAAAATGAAGAAATAATACATCTCTCCATCACGCAGTTGTCATGTACTTCTTTGAGTTAATATTATTGAAATAGAACAACTACTTATATCCAGCACTTCTTGAATCAGAGGTTAATTAGACATTTACCAAAATAGCCAGGCTCATGTACTATATTCCACACCCTTTAATTCAATTTTAAAAGTTTTTTCTGTTAAACCTAGGAAGGGTAGTTAGAGGAGACCATGTTATGATTTTTCTTCTGTAATGGAAGGGAAAATTAAAGAAGGTCAGTGTTCCAAGTCAGATTCTTTATTCTGGCCTGTCAGCTGATGCAAGACTTAGAAGGGAAGATGTCATCATTGTAGCAGTGTAGGAATACCACAAGCTTGAGGTATGAGGTGGATCTTGGCTCAGGAGATTGTTTTCATCTGGTTGTCACAGGATGACATCTTTGAATATACATGCCCATAGATCAGTGACAATTCTTTCTCTAGTGTCCTGTTGAATTATCCCAAGGGGAAAAAAAAAACACAGGTAGGTGCTAGTACACAAGAAAAAAGCACAGTATAAGTTTTAATAAATAATCAATTTGCGTATATTATGAGCATACGTTACACCTAAGTCTTTCATGGAGAGAATCAAAGTCTTGAGAGGGGTTTTAAGCAAATTATGAATAAACAAAGTGCAGAGGTGCCTTCTGCTGTTGACATGGTGACCTGTTTCAATCTTAGTCAAATAAAATAGGTGTTATTTAATTTATTCAAGTGTGCTGAAAGTTATGTCACTGAGTATTACAGATCACTACATAATTTTTGCAGTTTTAAGAGTTAATCGCACAACACCCCTTCTTTCCTCCCCTGCAGAGAAAGGGGGAGGGGGAAGGAAGAGGGAAAAAAACTGATTGAGATAGGAGACGCTAATTTATTAAAAGGAATGTGAGACAATACAGAATAAATAAGAGTTATAAATCAAAACACCCCAAAAATAAATTACTCAGAATTGGAAATCATGTGGAGGCTCATGGAAAATGCAGTACATTCCAGTGTATCTTCTTCTTGGAGAGTCAGAACTTACATGAGGCTGCCGGAGAAACATAGCTCTGCAGTGCACTGTGCCTCTGCACCCAAACAGCCTGTTGCATGACGTCAAGATAAGGAATACTGACAAAACCAGGACAATAATAAAGGAAAAGCAAGCTGAACTAGAGATTTATTTTCAAGATCATTGCTGTGGAACCTTAATGCCTCAGGCTGTAGCTTAGTCAGTTACTGGTAGACTTGGAAAATGATCCAATAAATCAGAATGCAGAATATGACTGTAGACTCTAGAATGTAGAATAGTACTGTTGGAATGGACCTACAAAGATCATCGGGTCAAACTGAACACTATCCAAATGTTAAAGTATGTCGTTGAGGGTATTGTCCAAATGTCGCATGAATACTGACAGGCATGGTGCATCAACAACTAGGAAAGCCTGTTCCAATGTTTGGCCACTTTCACAGTAAAGAATTTTTTCCTGATGTTCAGTCTGAACTTCCTCTTGCACAAGTTTGTGCTGATATCACCTGGAAATTATACCTGTTGATGAGGGAACTGTATACCCAGTTTTTGTCAAACACTTGAAAATGGAAGATCAGAGTTCTAGAAGGGACATCTCCAAGCACATATTTTCTTCGCTACCTTCTCCAGCAGCTTAACAGAGAAGGGACAGGCCTCATCCATGCACAGCTCTGTTGTCTGTTTCTTCTACGGTATTCTACAGTATTACCATTACTGTACAATCCTCAAGCCAGTCTGCTGCCTCTCTCTTGCTCTCTGCTACACTGCTCTTGTTGCTACAGATTGTCTCTTTAGTCTTGTGTGCTTTCTTTGTCTTTGCTGTTTCTCATTAAAGAGACCAAGATCTATTGCCTGTTGCAGGTAAGTGTTCGTAATCCTTGGCTTTTAAAACTGACTCCAATCAAATAAACTTTCAGGGCATTCTTGAAGCACCTTTTCTGCCAACACCATTTCCTTTCTTTCACACTTCAGTGTAGGAAAGCAAGGGGAGTGTTCCTGCATTAGCTATATACATCTCCAACATCTTCTGGTAGGGCTTACTGTATTACTGCTCACTGAACGTAGAATTGAACCTCTAAAACACCATCCTGGATTTATCATGCAGCCTTCTAGAGTAAGATGTGAGAATATCTTGCTGAAACTGCTACAGTTGTTTGCAGTAGCTTGCAAATGATTTTGTCAGCTGGTAGACATATTTCATACATCTTTACACGTAAAAATATTTACACATATATAATAATTTTATTTCTCAGGACCCTAATTGGGCTTTGAAGGCCAACCTAAGTAATGAAAGTGAGTTTCATGAAGGAAAGCAAACTCTGGAACATACGTTTCTGTATTGTTTTACATGTTTTACTTTTGTTAAATATAATTTGAAGAGTTCTATTTAGCATGCAGGAGAAAAAAAAGTTTAACATTTTGCATTTTGTTTTTCAGTTTGCAGTGACCTGGAATTTAGGGAGATTGCAAACAGATTGAGAGACTGGTTTAAGGCACTTCATGAGAGCGGAATTCAGAATAAGAAGACTAGGATTGTTCAAAGGCCTGAAAGAACCAGTAAGAGACTTCTACTTGCATTATTTGATGTTCTCTTTGATGTTTTTTCATAATACTTGCCTTATTATTGTGTTTTAAACAGGCATGTGCATGAAGCCGTAACTTTGTGCTTTTCTGAAGTTAATTTCTTATTTATGAAGCAGACCTGTATTACTTAGTTCAGATACATGTTGCTCACTTGAAACTTCAGAGTTTCAAGTTTGGCCGAATTCTTATTCGTGAGAATATACAGCAGCTTCCATTCATGTTGTAGAAATTAGTAAAGCTTTAAAATATAATATTTAAAATAGCAATTAAATGTGCATTAATAGTTTTATGAGTGATGTCCTACAGTGGAGGAGAGCCAAATTATATTTTTTTTAAGTCTTAAAATTCTACCTTACTTTAATATGAAGAGCAAACTTGGATTCCACCTGAGATCAGGTTTCACAGAACTTGACAGCCACAGTCTGCCCAGTTTAGTTTATTCATTATTAATATTTTAAGTGCTTGGGTTTCTTTTCCTTTGGTTTTTTTTCTTTTTTTTGTGATAAAACAATTCTGGAATGAATTAAAGATGATTGCTTCATATCTGGGAATACTTTTTTTTACCACTGAGAAAAACTCTGAGGTCCAGTGGTAACAGAGGAATGTTACTTCCTTGATCATGAGAAAAACATAACATATTTCCAGTTGGTGCGCATAACTGCCATGTGTTCTTATCTAGGAGTAAAAGCAACAGGAAAAGAAAAATTGTGAGTCTCTTATAGAAGCACTTATTGTATAGTAATAAGTGTACCTAATAATATAACTAATGCTACCACATCACTCAGTTAAAGCCCAGCTCAAGCACTACGTAGGGTTCTATTTCTTGCTGAATAATCACTTTAGTGATGGGATAAAATGATTATTGGTCAAAATAGTCATGAGGTCAAAAGTGCAGCTAAACTGTTTAGGAGCCTTTCATGTTTTTAGCTGGCATGGAGTTAATTTCCTTAGTTGTATGATGCTATGTTTTGGATTTTTGTTGAAAATAAAGGTGACACTGCACCAATATTTAGATGTTGTCAAGCAGTGCTTGCACAGAGGCAAAAGCATTTCTCCTCCTCACGCTGCCCTGCCAGCATGGGGCTGGGGAGTGCACAAGGAGCTGGGAAGGGACAAAACCAGAACAGCTGACCCAGACTGGCCAAACGGATGTTCTGTATCATGTGGTATCATGCTCAGAAATAAAAGCTGCGGTGAAAAATGAGGAGGGGGAGCACTGAGAATAATGGCATTTGTCTCCCCAGGAAGCTCCTGTGCATGACAAGTCTTGATCTCCGGTGTCCAGAGTGGTTGGTTTGCTTTTGAAATCAAGTGGTCACTTAATAGTTCAAAAGAAAATATTTTGCCTGCGTCCCTGTAGAAACACAAATAAGAAAAGGAGTTCAAAAGAAAATATTTTGCCTGCGTCCCTGTAGAAACACAAATAAGAAAAGGAATGATAGTTATTCAACATGGTAGTATACTTTCTGATACTATTACGAAATTCTTACATCTGTTCTTCAAGATACAAGCTGGATAAGCTCTGATCAAGTCCCTCAGAAGTTGGTCTCCAAAGTCTTAGTAGGTCTAAAATATCAGGCATCTTAATTCCTAATGATATCAGGATTAAGAAGTCCAGCCCCTATTTTAGGGGCGTGTGACAACTACATCTAGAAACAAATCATGCAAAGAACTCATTGACCATATGTAGAGACCTTATACGTATTGCATGACCCAAGGACCTATACATATCAACAGCTACAAAAACAAACAAACAAACAAAAATAACAGGAAAAAAAATCAGCTACTTGAATGCAACCTCCCCGTTCATAGTCCTGATTATTTCAGCTGAGCCCTGGACTTGTTCATTAACATTGAGGAGTTAAAAATTTGTCATGGCATCCTTTCCCTCAGGCTTTTATTCTTGTTAGAGTTCCTTCTTTGCTGAGAAACTATTCTGAACTTTAAAAAGCAATTTATGACATCCTTTCTGGTTGTCTGTTTGCATTTAGTTTCTTTCACCTGTTTCAGTCTCCTTTTTTGGCATTTGAGACAGGATTTATTAAAAGTCTTGGGCACAGTCCTTCTGACCAAGGTAGAGGGGGTGAAAATTGATAGTACTATTCAGAATTATTTCAACTGTTAAATAGTTCACGTTGATGGTTACGTTCATGGTTGCTGCTTCATAACAGCCCAAACACTAGTGCTTCCAGGCCTTCACCTTGTGCTCCCAGGGCTAACCAGTTCCTTTCCCCAGGTGCTCAATCAGTGGTTCAGGCTGTTAATCAACAAATCCCATAAATCCCTTAAATTTAGTCTTTTCTCAGATGTGTTCTGGTAAAACTACACTGGGAAGGAAAACTTGTTCCCAGCTTGTGCAGTGTAGGCCTCAGCTGTGAGGTACTGTTAACATAAAGTTTTCTGATAACCTATATATGATAAAAAACCATCACAAGTGCAGACATTCTGGCTATGCAGCTTGCTAGCTGAACAAATAAAGGCTGTGGTTTAGACGGTAGTTTGCTCTTATGCATAGAGCAAATTGTGTTTATTCACTTGTGTGATTTGTCAGTGCTTTTTTATTGTGCTGGTCAGTGAGCTAGTAGCAGAAAGAATCACACCTTTTGTTTTCCTTGGCACATATAAACAACTTTACATAATGCACTATGTGAGCCATATGTATGTATGCTATTTTGATTTCCACATAAACAATTACAAAAGCTATCTTCCTCAACATACACAAGGATTTATTTCTTATGAGCATAATAACCAAGCAAATATTTTTACATTGAAAAGCAGATTATGATTGCTGTGAGTTGAAGTTCTCTCCTGAAAAATAATCGGAAACGTGGGATCATTTTTTTGCTGGTTCCTTTCAACATAACCTTTTGGATGCTAATGTTTAAGCCATGAGTGAGGCTTGTCAGTAGTATTTCCCTTGGGACTGTTTTGGCTGGGGAAAGGAGCTTATGCTGGTACTTCACATTTTTTTTAATCAAGTTCTTTTGTAGTATATGCATTAGATGAAATAAAGCTAAACCCTTAATACTTCTTCTGTTCACCTTTACTAGATTTACTCAATGTTCAGAAATAGCTTCATAAAACCCCCCTTCGTTATCATATATGGAAATAGATTTCAAATAAGAGCTTAAAATGAGAGAGAGAAAGAATTTTTCCACTAATTCAGACATCTGAGCAGCAATTTTGCTCTCCTCAGTATGATATTCTGGAACATTAGCAGGAATAAATTACTATCCTTTTACTATACTAATTCTTCCCCTTCACTTTCTTCAGTTTCTTTTGTATTACAACTGTGAAAAATGTGTAAGAACAGCATTCCACTTGGCTCTCAAAGTAAAAATATATGTAGTCTGTGATTTGGAGCAATTTATTTCTAGTTCTGGGTCACTTAGTGTTAATGCACCTTGCATCAAACCACATCAGGTGTTCTTAAGTGCTTTACTGACTCTTTTTTTCTGAAGTCTGTCACCTTTGAGAATAAGAGGTGTATTGATTTCTCAATATTGTTGTAGAGGTAGAAAATCATTGCAGAATGAAATGATCATCCCAAGTTTTCCCAGTTGCTTATTTGACATCAACATAGTAATCTTTTAAGAGTAGATCTTATGAACACAGAACTCAGGTAATGATCTTTGTGTGGTATAACAGTTGTAGAGTAGGTGGACAGCTTGTTTTTAACTTTAACAAAGTCATTTTTTGTCTCTGTCAACACAAACCTAGTTTATTTCTAAGTACTTCAGCCATTTTTATTTATTTCACATAAACTGGTATTTGACATAGACTTCAAACGTTTCTCTACAATACTGCAGTGCAACTTGTTTCATTTAACAAAACGAAAGCAAAGAAGGTATGTGATTTTCTCTATTTAAAATGCTACAATTGTAAATACCAAAGGAAGAAATAATTTCAAATAATAGCGTACGGCTACCTGAAGGGATTTTTTAACAAGGTAGTGGACAACTTCTCCCAGGTAATAGCGATAGGATGAGAGGCAATGAACTCAGGTTGCACTAAGAGAGGGCACTGGAATGTGCTGCCTGGGAAGATGATGGAGTCACCATCCCTGGACGTGTTCTAGAAAAGGGGAGATGTGGCACTGAGGGATGTGATTTAACAGGCGTGGTGGGTATGGGTTGATGGTTGGAAAAGGTGATCTTAGAGGTCTTTTACAACCTGATACTAATAAATAGGTAGGTTATGACAGCTTTAATATAAGTAGACATTATTTTTCAGGCTCGGAACTAACATAAGAAGTTTGTTATACAGAGTTTTCTTGGAAAGCCAGAGGGCCATCACTACTGGACACTTTTTTAAAATATAAAACCTGTATGGAAGTGAGAAAATTTTGGGGAATTGGAGTAGAGGATGAACTGAAATTGCTAGCTAATGGAAAAAAACTCCACAGTACAACCTTTTGAAGACCCGTAATATTATTCCACACCAAAATTTAGTGATGCACAAAACCTTTGAAATTTTAAGTGGCCTTTCAACATACCTCAGATAAATGTATTTCTTTTTAGGATAAAAATTGAAATTGACTACTAGAAATGAAATAAGCAGAGTGTTTGGTGGGTTTTGTTTGGTTGTTTTTGTTTTTGTTTTCCTTAGAAGAGTTTATTACATGTATAACACTTGCTTCTAGTATCCTAGATGGCAATATACTTAAGGGTGTACTTCAGTGGATTTATTCTTCCAGCATGTATTACATATACTGTGTACCAAACTTGAGAATGATACCACTTTCACTAGACTAATGCTGAAATTCCACATACTGATGTACTTTTCTGCACAATTATCTAGTTTGACAAAAAAATTCATCCCTGAATACACATTTGGAATGCTTTTGTCTTCTATTCTTGCTAGCATCTTATTCAATAAAACCTCTGTCTTCTCCTTATGGTTGCTCTTTTCCCGCAACTTTTCTTACACTCTGGTGAGCTTGCAGGAATGCCAAAATCAGAAAAATCTTATGAGCACAAGAGTAATTCCTCCCTTCATACAGGTACACAAAAGGCAGGATAGGAAATGGTATGTTTCATATCAAGCGCTTTCTGAATCCAAGGTCTTGTGGAGGATCTCTAGCTGAAAGCAGGACTAGCAGAGGAAAGAGAAGTGTCTGGGAAGTGTTAAGAGGCCTTCAGGAACAGAGCCTGAGAGGTAAATAATGCTATACTGAAAATTCGTCCTTAGAAAAAATATTTTAAGGTGAAAGAACGTTCCAAATTTTTTCAAATTGGAAAAACTTGTTAAATAATTTTGATGTCTTTTACAGATGAAGGTGAATAACACATGTACTGGTATATCCTTGTACATTCGGTCTGGTCTTGTCTATCTCTGCTCTCCATAGTCCACAGAAAAATACGTTGTTTTGTCCTGGTGTTTTGTCAGAAGCTCGAGAGTAAGAAAGAGTGTCCTTTTCTTGGATGCTTCATGGTTATTTTTACATTGTGTTAAATGTATGAATACAATCAGTACCAAAAGGAATGCAATTTTTTTCTTTTTCCTGTCAAGCGGAAATAATAGTGAATGCAACAAGCCATCGGGGAGCAAGATTAACTCAAGCAAAAGGCATCATTTATTTAGGATTTTTAGGGAGAAGGTGGTTTGTGTGGTTGGTCATTTTCCTTTCTGAAATGGTTGTTCTGCTATATAGCTATTTTTCAGATTTCTTTATTGTTTTCAGAACAACAGCTTGATTTTAACAGTAGTAGAAGCTGGGAATTTCTGTACGCTAATTGGAACTCTAACATCAACTTCTCTATAGCCACAGTCACATGTCTCATCTTTTCATTGCTTGGTTTTAGCTGAAAAGCCATTCAGTAAAATCTTGTTGTAATCAGCTAAATCTTGTTGTCCATTAGGATGTACAGCCAAGTGTTTTACCACGTTCACCATGGCAGGATCCATGGCACATAAATAGGAAAAAATCTCTGTTAAATGCAGCTCACATCTTTGTGAGAGGCCCGTCAGTTCATGAATTTCCCCTTTGTGTCCATATGCAAGTTTGCTTGTACTTCACAGCTGATAGAGTACATGAAATCTGAGATCTGGCTACAGGAATAATTAATTCAACCTCTTCCTGGTGGCCCTGTTACCAATGAACAGTTTAAGCAAGCTGTACAGGTAGCTCTTATACTGGAAATGGGCTGCTCTTAATAGTCCCTCTTTGCATGCCTCCCCTGAGATTTACAGTGCATCAGATAAAGCTAGAATGTCAGAACTTTCTAGGCATTGCTGAGACAGTATGAAGATCCTTTTTCACTCAGCTGAGTATACATTATAGGAAGAAACAAGTGCACTCCAGTAAGCTGCTTGGTATTTAGTCTTTTCTTATTTTTGTGAACTTTGCATGCCACTTCAGCTTTGCTTCACTTTCCTGATGTCTAGCATCACTAAAATTCTTCAACAAAAATTATTTTCTGGGAAATGGTAGATAGTTCATTACTGTACATACTACATGTGCGATAGGTGTAATGTTTGACTAGAAGGCTTGTATTTCTAACTGCTTTGAGACTAATGACAGCATTTATTTTAAGCAGATTAGCTTAATGATATTTTAGAATGAAGATGAAGTGTAATTTATATATGGAATTTCACTGCTTAGGTACTGTATCCTTGCAGCACTGGAGCAATTTCTTTGATACAGCATGCTTTTGTGGTGGCTGCGCTCAGCACCTGCTTTATCTTTCCTGTTATCTGATTTATTTTTATCTTTATTTTTGGCTCCTAGGATTTGATACCAGCATTTTGCCAATTTGCAAAGACTCCCTTGGCTGGATGTTCAACAGGCTTGATACGAACTACGACCTGTTGTTGGACCAGTCAGAACTTGGAAGCATTTACCTTGACAAGAATGAGCCATGCACAAGGGCGTTCTTCAATTCTTGTGACACATACAAGGATAGTTTGATATCTAACAATGAGTGGTGCTACTGCTTTCAAAGACAGCAAGGTAAAAGATGAAAACAGCCTGCATATTTGTATGACTGATCTTACTGTAGTACTGCATCTTTTCTTTAACATAGGAAGATCATTATAGTGAACTGCAAGCTCTTTAAATGCCATACTGTGAATCTGTGTACAGATTCTTGATCTATTGTGAATACCTAAAAAAGAAGGGGGGGGAAAAAAAAGCTAAATGGAAAAGTTTGATGGAAATTCAAGGATAAAGTACAGATGAGTGGCAAAAGCTTTTACAGCAATATTGTTTTATGTGCCGACTTCCAGTATTTACACAGGGGAAGGAAACCAAAATAAAGAAGAAAATTACTTACTTTAGTTCTTTCCCTATCTACTTTGCCTGTGTTATAAAATAAACATTTTATTGCTAAACTAGGGCATCTTAATGTTTTATTTTGTAAGACTATTACAATAACTGAATTAACATTATGGATAAAGTTTTTTTCAGTCATTTGAACCCCAAACCAGTTGATTTTCACTGCCTGGAAGAATCTTTTTATCTCTTCTTAATGTCCTGATGTGATTTGTTTAAACAAATAAACACAGCGTATTGATTTTTGAGTATCATGCAACAATTTTAGATTTGGCTGAGTCATCACATAACTTATATATTCAAACTAGTTGTGTGGAATTACAGAGTTTACTCAGTAAATACTGGCTGAAACTGGACAGAATTGCCCATTCAATTTTCTTGCAAATATGAGGGAGATTTTCAAAGGGATAAATAGCAACTCAGATCTAAATCTCTGCACGTATTGTCTATAGAGGAGGTAAGACTGATGCTATGATGGAAAATTTCAAAAACTGTTCAAAAATATTGAGCAGTTTTTGAAATTTTTAATCTCTTTTTTATATATCTATATCTTACTTATGCTTCTAAAACTTCCACAATACATTCCCATTAACACTCACTATCTATGGTTTGACTCTGATTTGTGTAGAAATAAAGCTGTATCAGGCAACATATACCAGCTGTGTAAATTTGAGCAAAAATGAAGCCGCACTTCCTTAGATACATAGTAACTGCCTTCTTTTCTTTGGTAATTTTACCACTAAAAAGTTAACAATCTTTCAAGCACCTTGCTTGCTTTATTTTAGAATAATATTCATTTTTATAAGTAGTGCACTGCTACCAAAATTAGTCAATTAAACATTACCCAAGCAAAGATGTTCTTAAGTAAAGAACATGGAGTGTTGTGTTTGATTGTCTTTAAAATAAACAAACAAAGCCCCGAGATCAGCCTAATAAATAAACATCTTTATTCTTTGGAAGACAACATCATTCTTTTTAGCTAACACTCAACAAAATCTGTCTTTTTTTTTTTTTAATGCTGTGGCACTTCACTGTTGGCCTTTTTACAGATAGGTTATTTCTTCTAGTACTTTATCATTATCACTATTATTACATTATTATTATTTTTTTCATTGCTCCTTGAAAATAGAGTAGGAGAGTACCCACTTTTACTAGGAATATTAATGATTGGAACATAAGTATTTATTTACTGTGGGCCTCTGTGTGGGTCTATTAGTCCAGCGTTTATCTTGGATGTCTTTTTCCTACAGGCTCTTCTGCCTATCAGGAATGAAAAACTAGTTTGTGGTTTTAAAACTAGTTTGTCTTGCAAAATAGTGGTAAATATTGTGATTTTTTTGCTGTTGTTCCATCAGTCTCTTGATACTGCAGGATATTAAATATGATCATAGGTGGTTCAAGAGAAAGATATAATGTGGACTGTATAAATGAGGTCTCCAGGAAGGAGAAGTGCAGTACTGACCACTTCAAATCTCTATAGCTAGAGCATCAGTTGTTCATGTGTTCATGCAAGTGGAGACAAGACACAACATGGCAACTTTAATGTCAAAAACTGGGGGCTCTGCAAAATGTTATCTACCTGAAACATGGAAAATCTGTTTTGTAATTGAATAAGATAGAGAATCAGATATCTGGAGGCTCACTATTTGAGCAGCAGCTCCTTGAGGCCTTACTGTTAAGCATCGTAGATATTCTTTGTCTAGTCTATCAGTTTTCCTCCCATTGCTCTGTGAATGTACCTCTTCTTGTAAACCAAAACTTTATCGTACAATCCCTGCACCACCTTTTGACATAGCTGAATATTGATGTCTCAAAGTCTAGTATTAATAATGTGGGATACTCTGGTGTACATCAGTACTTCAATCACTGAATAAGTGTGGATGGCTAGTAAGTGGTTCATAAATCACTCAGAACAACACAGTGATATTGTCAGAAAATTTCTGCCATATTGCTGGAAATAGGCTAGGATGAAGATGATGAGGTCTCTTGTTTGTATTCAGACTATCAGAAAGACTTTTCTGATGTCAGGTTCATTTCAGTTTCAAAGGAAGGCTCAACAATGATTTTTGTACAGAATAAATAATCTTTGGTCATGTCTTCCAAGGCTGGTTTTTCACTGAAACTGCTTTGTATTGAATTAAGTTCAGAATCCTAAAGGAAGCTTTTCCAAAATCAGGAACTAAGTGGAAAATGAAGAGGGAAGCATTATCATTTGGTAACGGTTGAGAAATTATAAGCTATGAACTACAACAAACCAGGTGAGCTTCCAGCCCGCCACTTTCTTTGCCAGTTCTAAGTGCAAGAGTGTTTTTAATATTAATTGTTAAGGATGTTTTACCACTTTTATCCTGGGAAACAAAGCTTAAACATGTGTCTTGAAGACTTAGCTTCTATGAAGAATTTTGAGTAAGTAACTTTCTCATATTGCCTTGTTACTTTCTGATTAGTGGTATTCTTTTTTTCTAATTATACTACCAATGACCTATAGCTGTAACTGAAGGGTTTTTGTAGGCATAGCCCATCATTTTTATAAAATATATAGATGCATTTCTAATTTTTTTTTCCATAGAGCACAGTAAATGTATTTTCCTGTTAGACTAGTTCTTCATCTATATATTTCCCATCTTCTTTCTCAGATCCTTCTAGTTGATAAGACTTCTTTGTGTGAATGGTTGTAATTATTCAATTACAGAGTAATTGGAAATACCGTTTCTTTCAGAAATAAATGTTCCTCAGAATGTGGTAAATACAACTGTGTTGAAAACATGAACTAGTACATTACTTAATGCTGAAGTACAATTAAAAACTCAACTCCTTAAATATCAGTAAAGACAGAAACCTTTGTTACGATAGGTGCTGCATATTTCTGACTTAATAGTGAGCACGATTCTCATCAGAGCACTTCTTACACCAAGAAATACATAACTTCATGTGACTTCAGCATATACTTTAAATCCTGAAAACACAGTACCCACAAAAGATGTCAGGTCCCAGTTGTTTTCAAGGGAATGCACAGAAAATTTCCTGATTATCTGGAAAGGCGTTCCTTGAATTTTGTTCTGGTACTAATGCTCCTGTGAGTGGCATTTTAGAAGTAGAGCCTACTTTTAAGTCCCTAACTCTAAAAAGAATCATTACAGATTTAATACAGCCCACTAGAGTTGAGGGCAGTCTAGAGTTTTATGTGTCTTTAAGTGTATGAGATATATAAAGAGCATTTAAAGTATAAAGCCAAGAAAAATTAACAAGTGGTTCTTAATGAGTGGTTATTGATGTCTTGCAGTTTATTCTATTAGATAAGATGTCATTAATAGTATCGAAGGCCTATTGGTATATCCAGGCTATGCCAACCGTGAGACTCTGCATTGACCATAGATTTATTTTTGATCCAGTTACTTTGTATTTATCACTAGTGTATGAGCATTCCCACAAGAAAGGTTTATTTGGGTGTTATATTTTTGTCAGTCCTACACCCTTTTGTACATCCTGTGCTTCTCCCAGCTGTGTCCCAAATTGTTTCTCTGTTGGCTACATGATGAGAATTCTTGTTTTCTTGTTTTCTTTAGTGGAATTCAGGAAAGGCTTCTTTGGATTTTGACCACTGAAGTGTTTTTTTTCTATTACCTTACATAGTGGCTGATTTCTGGTCAAAGGGTATCTTTGGTAGTGTGTCCAAAGCTAAGCCGATTGTACTGGTCTTAAAGTAACTTAGTTTTTATTTTCTGTGTGCATGTACAGTAGTTTCACGAGGAAGCCTTGAGTAAATTACATAGCAAAGATGTATTATAAATAACCAGAGAGTCTTAAAATGAAAAAATGAACTTAATAGCATGTGATATTTTAGCGGAGATGTTATCAGAATATAGTCTGGGAACACTTTAAGCTAAAGACACACGTGAGTAAACCCACTAACATTAATACTAATTCAGAATGAGAAATACCTTTGTGCTAGTGGTGTAATGTAGTATGCAATATCTGGTATCAAAGATCAGTACTTCACTGGTTTTGCTTCAATTATTTATTCAGCAGTGATGGATATGTATTTGTGTTTTATTTCCTTCCCATTCATGGAACGTACTCTGGCTTTATGGAGAGTAGAAAGTTAAATGATTTAGAGCTATAGCTCTGAACAATGGAAAACTTATTACCTCTTCTGCCTCTTAGCTGAAGTTTGGGCACTAGATTGCTTAAACTAGATTGCTAAACAAGGGACTTCATAACCATGGAATTCTGTCTTTAGTTGTTGCAATAGAACCCGAATTTTGCAAATTTCAGTGAAGAAAATTCTTATTTAGTTAATGTCGTATTTGAAGTACAAAACTTGAACATGACTTCTAACAGAGACAAAAAGGTAAGAATTAAGAGCCATCCTGTTTATAAAGCAATACTTTTGCAAGCTTCACAGTCACACTGATTTGTGTAGACTGATGAAGTAGGGTATGATAGAGTTACTGTTTCATTGCAACATTCTTCAGTCGTCAATTCTGGTGACCAGATGTTCACTTACAGCTGGGTTAACTGGTAATTGCTTTCTGCTCAAATCCATGATTGTGCTTAGTTTCCTAATTCCAGAGCTGTGGCAAGCTGGATTAATTCTTTTCTGTCCAAGTTTAGAATGTGACTGCTAACGCAAGATCTGTGTGATTTTTAAGATCAGCAATTAGAGAATGTAGCAAACCATGAAAACTTAGTTATATGCTTTTCTTCCTAGATACAGTGTAATATGTTCAACATTTTTCATGTCCTTTTAGACCCACCTTGCCAGACAGAACTCAGCAACATTCAGAAGCAGCAAGGAGGAAAGAAGCTCCTAGGTGAGCCATAGATCATTCTTTTGAAAGTTTTATTGCTTACATAAATAATCCTAGTGAAACAGCAACATAAAATCAATATTAATCCAACAAAGATAGAGAACAGTAAATTCTAGTAACGAAATTTATGAAGTTTTTGAAAGCTATTAAACTTAGTTTTATTACCATACCTACTGAAAGATATAATGTCTGTTCTATTAACCTAATAGAAAGTATGTTTTTATGGTTATAGAGGGGAGAGTGAAAGGCACTCCTAAATTAGTGTCTGTGCTGTTCCTTTACTTGTATTCTTCTTGAAATCTTTGTTGTTAATCAGTTCATACTGTATTAATATCACTAAAATGTGAGATCTTCACTTTACTCTTAACCTCAGTGTGAAAGCTGCAATAAAAGGCTTGACCCAAAGTAGTCAAAAGTGTATTTCTGCTAAGGATGGTTTCTAATAACTATATACTTCTAAATGTTTTGTACAGTGTTCATTTTTTGTCTTTCTTTCAGAAAGATGTCTTTCTTTCCAAATTAAAAACCATGATGTATACAGCCTTAGTAAAGCCAGTGCCTTACAGAATAAGTCCAGGATTGTGTCTCTAGTTGTCACTGTTTTTTGGGCTGGTTGGGCCCAGTTCCTTTACTAATGGGTTGGAGGGTCCCATGGACCAACACCCTGGGAGAGGGAGAAGGGAAAAAGGGGAGAAGATAGGGAGATGGACCTAAAAACAAAACTGTAGCGAAGAGCTAAGGGAGAAAACTAATTTACTAAATATGATAGTGGAATGTGAGATAATATAATACAATATAATTGGAATTGAAGCTAATAATTAAAATGGGAGAGAGTGTCCAAAACCAATGGCCTTACTCCAGTGCTGAAGGCGAGATGGCTAGGGAGCACATACCACAGACACGAGTAGAAAGAACGGGCAGTCTCATGACTCCTGAGCAGTTTCATTCTTCCCTCTGCACGGTAAATGGAAACGGAACAGTAAAAGTCTTCTGTGATATGTAGTTCTTCTCTTCTGAGAACCAGGTACCTGAAAATATCAACAGTCCACGGAACTGGAGCATTAACTCTTTAACTCCCAGTGCACTGCATGATGTTCTGATGTGGAATACCAGTAACAAAAATAATAAAAAGTGTGACACTAGTACTCCTAGTGGAGAACCCGTTTGGCTTAAAACCTAATTAGCCTAGGTATTTTCATGTAAAGTGCAAAATCAGTGGGTTTTTTTTCCCCTAATTTATTGTTTTGAGAATTGCTGTGTTATGCTGCACTTGTCTTCTGTGGTTGAGTAGATATTACTGGGTAATTAGATGGATTATTATATCGATAAATATATAATTATAGTTACTACTAAGCCTAATAGCAGATAGCTTGTTAATCCCGGAAGTCTGATCCTTATTATTCAGGCTTTTTTGCACTCCAGTCATTATAAAACATCCAATTCATAGCTGAAAGGTTTGTGCCCTTTTCCTAGCATGCAGCAGTGGTCTCAACAGAGACATTCAAGAAATAAGGAATATCGCAGGATCAGTGAAAGATTTTAGGCAAGAGTAACCAGTCCAAAGCTGGTATCCACTGTTTTCTGTTGCGTATCAGTCACTGCTGCTTAACTGAATCTGGCAGTAGGAAGTAAACTGGTCAGTGGAAAATCTGGAATGAGGAAATAGCAAAAGGAATTTATTTTCTGCTGTAATTGTTACATTGGTCAAGGGGCATTTATTCATGTCCATATTTGATATTTATATATTCCAGGGCAGTATATACCCTTATGTGATGAAGATGGATATTACAAACCAAGTCAGTGCCATGGAAGTGTAGGGCAGTGTTGGTGTGTTGACAGATATGGCAATGAAGTAACAGGATCCAGGACAAATGGTGTGGCAGAATGTGGTAAGTTAAGAAACTTCTGTGGACTTGGTTTAGAGATGTTACATGCTTTGATTGCCAACCGGGCTACATTTCTTCACAAAGAACTGGCATGGAATGCAACTACGTGGATTTTGATGTAAATATAATTTGTGATTTTTATTGCTTTACTATTCTTTGCAACTCCTATTACTATGTCAGTTGTTAATAGACCTCATACATGTGCTTTGCATAGTGTAGATAAACTTAGGGAAAATTAATTTCCCGTTACAGTATTAGACAAGCCCCAGAATGCTTGGTGACATCTCTTTGGGTAATCAGCATGCTAGATTTTTCATTTTTTTGGAAGGAATTCCCAAAAGTTTGTAGCACTTTAAGTCTTCCCCTAAAAAGCCCTGCAACTTCCAGGAATTCCTATACCACCTTTATTTGATGTCCAAGACATCAAAAATGGCAATTAAAGCCTTGCATTTCTCCATTTTCCTTCCTTTGCAGAGGAGCATAACCTAAAATACTGGATAAATTAGACACGTACCAGTGTCATAGCAATTGACATACCTGTTCAGGCCTGTTTTCCATCTAATCCAGGATATTTTCTAGGTAATTGTACAGTTCTAGATAGTTAATGATTATATGTGAGAACTGAGAAACAAACTTTATTTTGTCACTGTTCCTTATTATGAACTCTAAGTAGGACTTACATCTCTTTTTTTTCCTTTTCTTCCTGGAGCTTATTATATTTCTACAAATTCATAACATTCATCTCCATTTGTTAAAATTGAGAAATTCATCCCTACTGTAAGACAAAAAAAATTGATGCTGTTTACATTTTATTGTATAATTATATTATATTCTATGTGAAAGGTTTTTTTTTTAAATAAGTAATTTTCCTGAAACTGAGTATTTTGTATCTCTTTTGAATGCCTATGAATATGACACTATGAATGTGGTACATATTATTCTATGAATATATGATGTAGTTTGTGTGTCTCTTGTATAACTATCATGCCTTTTTAGCTATTGATTTAGAGACGTCAGGTGATTTTGCTTCTGGTGATTTCCATGACTGGACAGATGATGAAGATGATGATGATGAAATAATGAATGATGAAGATGAAATTGATGATGATGATGAAGATGAAGGAGATGATGATGTAGATGGTGACGATGATCATGACGGATACATTTGATGATGTTAGGAGGGTCAATGAATTGTACCTTTCTAAAATTCACAATATGACATTTCATAAAATCCCTTTGCTCTTCAAGATCAAAAGGATTCTAACAAATGTGTATATTTTGTATGATTATTTCAAACATTGCAGCTGGAGTCATAGACTTTTTTGTTTAAATAAGAATAATTATATTATGTGCTTTTGAGTTTTTAAATGCCTTTGCGCTGAAGAAAACACATTGAAAGTGTAGCCTGAAGAAGAAAATGTTATGTGCTACTGAACATATAAATGATATAAATGTAGAAAATACAGTATAAAACCAGTCTTTTCAAAACTTCTGTGAAAAGTTATTTGCCCTTACCTGGAACTGTGCATGTCCTCTTCAGGACACTTACTGCAACTTTAGTTCTATCAGGCACAGCAGGCTTTGCAAGTTGCCCACTTAATACAATAAAAACATGGTGCAGGAAAAAACTTTGATGCACATGTAGCATCTTACCAGCCTTCAATTAACCAAAGGTAAGGAGAAAAATTAACAGGAGGGAAAAGTGAACGAAGTTCTCATTTGTGTTTGCATTTGGAGTTACGTTTTTTAATAGGACATGGCTAGGTTCTTGAAAGGAGTTTTCAAAAGCAGTCTCATGGACGAGCACTAATTCTGTAAATGAAACATTTTCTTGACCTACCTTTTTTTTTTTAATTTTTTTAATGTCAAAGTTGTCTCGGCTTTATGCTTCTTTACTCAACGTTACTTCACCCTTTGTTGTTTTCCTGTATTTCTCTCTAATCGGATTACCATAAAATATTTAACGTGGGGAAAAATTTGCTTAAAATTATATTACCTTTATATGACTGTATTTCAGAGTATTGACTACTGCCCCAACATAGTTTTTAAAAAGTACATAATTACACTTTTTATTTTCTTAATTCAGGAAATAGTTTTGCATCTTTATCTTAATTCATGTTGCTTTCTGTTACTAGTGCAGAAACTTAGCGAAAGTATTGTAAAGGTGCCTTGCAAAATAGAGATAGAGAGATTTTAGCATGCATACCAGTATAGGTTGTTAGGCAATAGCTAAGCACACCCAATTACCAAATTAATGCCAGTATAGGTACTGCTGCTGGAATGAAGAAAATGGATTATTTTTTCCTATTGTTATGTAACTACCATGTGGATTAGATCATAATTATTGTGTAGAGTAGCACTTAAGATTTGATTGTAGAGAAAATTTCTTTAATCACTGTATTTATGTTAGCATGTTAATTAATTGTGTAGACATTTTGGGACTCCACCATCTTCATATCACATCTATTGCTTTCTGCCCACAATAAAGTTGACTTGACCTGTATAATGTAATACTACAGGTTGTATGATTTCAAAACTGGATTACTGGTTTCCCATCAGTAATTAAAAGGAAAATCAGTTTATTATTTGAATTAATTTTTACACATTAAATACAAAATTTAATGTTTATCCTATGTGATATTGAAAAGTATATTGCATTTTCTTTTTTACTGTTTCTGTATAGTTTGCAAAATAAAGACTCTTGTAACCAACTTTTTTGCCAACATAGCCCATCATTTTGAATTTTTGCATAGTTTGAAATTTTGAAACAGGAAAAAATCATGTTTCAGATACATTTCATCTATAAAAACATGTATTTATTTATATTAAAAAAGCATTTTTATTATTTTATTTCCAGTAAATAATTTTGGATTAAGGCAAAACCCATAATGAACTTCTATTTTTCTGTATTTTTTTCTGAATTTTCTATAGATTTGTTATATACTTTTATGACATTGTCTTCATTATATAGTAAAGAGAGAAGTACTTTTGTTTAAACTCCATCATAATTTGTGGGGCATAGGTGTATTATTTTCTTAAATAAAAATAGCTAGGGGTTTGCCAGTCCAATACAATGGGATTTTATCAGAGAACAGTTTCTTATGGATGAAATTAACTGATATATAAATTGATTTTAAATAAAGAAGCTAAAGATAAATTGTTGTCATTATTGGCTGATACAGCAAATCCTGTTGTCTTTGTTCTTTCTGTTGTGGTTGTTTTTTTTTCCTGTTATGACAAATCTTCATTAGATGGCAAAGTAAAAATCATTTCTTTACATCCTGTGATTTTGGGAATTAAAGCATGAAAAGTAAAAAGAAAATTCATAATTTATTTAGCTAATGAAATTACAGTGCAAAGACTGAAAGTGAGCTGTCACACAGAAGAGAATGAATGAAGTTTGTGTTCTTTCTTCCCTGAAAATCCCACATTGAAATGGAAGAGGAGGAGATGAGCTTGGATTTTAGTCCTTGACTATCACAGCTACCTGTCATAAAAGATAGAAATATGACAAGGTAGCTAAATTTACTAAATTTACTAAAGAACAGTGGAGATTCAGGGTAATTTTTGTGGTCCAAAACTAAAGCATTAACAACAAAAATCTGAAGTGTTTCTCATTCATGTGGGAAAGCTATATAGTTTGAGACTTTCTTTGAAAACATCCTTCCTTTGGGTGGGGGGTGGAGGGGAAAGGTAAATGGGTCTATGAATTAATGTTATGATGTTGATTTTGCTTTCATGAATTGTAATCTCCCAGACTGCATCATGAAAGAAATGCACGAAATCACGAGCAGGTATAACAAATGAAGGCAAAGGGTGAAAATGCAAAATCTTCAAATAAATGTGCCATTGAAAAGCTGCTTCTTTCTATCATATCCAAGCAGTATATCTGTCCAAGTACAGTGAGGCAGAAATATTGAATTTAAAACTTTATGAATTATTTTTATTGTGTCATTGCCATTTTGTGTGGTTTTTCTTTAGTTGTTTTTTTTTCTCTTACAGTTGCACATAGTTTTGTGTACATACGAATATGCAAATATATATATATATAAATGTGGAGATTTTTCAGACAGTGATTAATCTTTGTGCTTTTCTAAGAATATGTGAAACTATAATTCTCTTATTCGTTGAAAAGGAATACTGAGTTCAATTAAATTATTACATAATCTCCCAAGAGAATATTATTTTTTCAGGTCAAGCCACATATATAAGCTTAGTTCAGCAGCAAGGGAATTACTGCCATTAATTCACTTGCACAAAACCTGATTACTGTGCAAGACAGAGAAGATGAACCATAATGATAGTATGAATTTTTTTACAAGAACTGGATTTCTTTAATAATTATTAAAGAATCAATTGTGGAATAATAAAATGGCGGAATAACAAAGTTAGAAAGTTAGTTATTTTATGTTTCATAAGAAACTTTAAAGATGTTTGTATTTGCCGGGTTTCTTCATTAGAATAATGCATATATATTTTTATTACCAAATGCTGTTAAAAATTGGATTTAGAGCTGTGGTAGCACATGTTTACTTGAAATACAGTAATCATTTTTACTCTTTTTCTACCAGCTGAAACATAGAATAAGCAAATAGTCCACAATTCTGTTTCAGCTAGTTTAGTGGGTGCTGCGTCGTTTGTCACCAAATTTCCATTTGAAGGTACAGATCTGAATAAAAGTGAAGAGCAGTCTGATGGATTGGAAGAATCTCCAGCTTAAACAGTTAACAATTTTGTCATTTATGATACCTGAAAAGTGAGCAAAACAACCAAAAATCCCATTCTCAAAGACAGTGACCAAACTGTACATGCTGAAGTAACAGGGTAACCTTTTGTCATGGGTAGAACTCCACTGACGTGATGTGACTGTACTCATTGTACAAGGTAGATGCAGTTTGCCAAGTTGTTAGTTCAGCTAGTGAAATGACAGTAGAAAGAAATAACTCTTTGAGGTTAAGGATCCAGAGCAAGAAGAAGAGACATTCTTGCTTACACTAAAGGTGAAACCTCGCCTTGAAATCTTTGTGTGTTCCAGATTGAACTACTTCCTGAAAAGAAGACCACTATCCACCATCTGTTGGATGTCTCAAAGGTGAGTTTCACAAATGAAATGTGTGTCCCTATTTTTAAAAAGAATCTTTATGCTTTATTAGCTATATAAAACAGTTTTACATCTCTTCACCAGTTTCCCATATGACCCCATAGAAAATTATGATTAAAAATTCAGAGGGTGGTATCCACAAAGTTGTCACATTTTAGTTACCTGTCTGAAAGCAAGGCAAGTTAATTATTTTTCCCAAGACAGCATAAAAGCCAACAGCACGTCCAGCTGCATCCTGCTATTATACTACTCATCAGGCAAACGCAATTTTAAAAGATCTGGCTATACCCATCAAGACATAGAGGGTGTGCATTACAGGTCTTTTTATTAGCATGAGATACCTGTTTTTAGGAGTACTCTCTAACTTCTTTTCTCACCCACTTACACGAGGACAGGTTTTGGTGAGGTTACATGGTCTGCTGGACTTTGTCCAAGTGAAGTAGAGAGGACTGAAGAGCTTGAAGAGGGAACGGCTTCAAGCTGCGCCAGGGAAGATTCAGGCTGGACATTAGGAAATACTACTTCTCTGAAAGGGTGGTCAGAGAGGTGGTGGTCACCAACCTTGGAGGTGTTCAAGGAACATTTGGATGTTGTGTTGAGGGTACATGGTGTAGTGAGAACCGTTGGTGATGGGTGAATGGTTGGACTGGATGATCCTGTGGGTCTTTTCCAACCTTGGTGATTCTATGACTGGGTCTCTTCCATGGTTCTGTGGTAATCCTGATGGTTTCCAGGTGCCTGATGGGGCTGGAGGGCCAGGCTACAATTTACCCAGTTTTACGTAGTATTGAAGTAGTGTTGAACAGAATACTTTGTTGATTTTGTTTCAAAACTTGCAAAGATTACTGATGTTTTCTTTCAAAACAATCGATCAGAAATTGACAATAAAGCAATAGCTATTGCTAAGAGAGCAGTTTGCCAGACATAATGCTGATTTTTGTTTTCCTTTCTGGTGGAAAGTAACGTGGTTATTTGGAAGTGCACTGTGATTAAGAATCAATTGCTTTGAAGTATTGCATAAAACTTACTTGAGGCTCACTCAGTTTTACACTTACCTTTGTATTCCTTACTGCTTCTTGGTGATAAGGAGCTAAAACAGGCTTTAAGACAAAATCTGTTCTGCATTTGTTGAAGTTCATCTGTTTTCTAGTGTAAATATTAATTCCTGATGAAGATAAAATCTACACTTATCTTTAAATATGTCACCACAATAATGTCAAGCCAAATTTCTCACAGCAAAAAATGACTATAATTTAATCTTGGTTCATATGAGGCATGATTTTTCTTTCTTTCTTTCTTTCTTTTTTTCCCACCAAGGAAGAAGTGGTTATAAAGTAAGAATCTTTAGTGCCACATCTATGACAGCTGCCTGGCAAGTACAGCTGTATGTTTATTTAAGTTCATTTATTTGTTTCGGCTTGGGAAGCTTTCATGTTTGCTCAGTGTGATGAAAAGATTTGTACAAAGCTGCTGTCATCAGGCTTTGCCTTCATTACAATTGACTGATCAAATGGATTTTACAGGTTTGTATGTTAGTGCAAATTCAAATGAGTGGCTGCACTGTGTGAAATGACACTGCAACAACGCAGGATGTTAATACCAGTTTTCTGATGGGCAAGTGAACTTGAGTGAAAAAAGAGTGATAAAGCAAGCAAGAAGGTTTGAGGATTCAAATAGTATAGAGAGCAGCTTATGACTTTTAAGCTATATACATAAATAAAACCACTTGGGCTATCTCACATAGCCACGGACTTGTGTAGCTGCATAGAGGAGGAACTCCTCTGAGGAATGAGGAATAAGGCCACCTAAGGGGCGTTAGCCTGGTCTGTTGAGTTTACGTAATCCTAATCAAAAGTAGAAGTATCCAGTAGGGATTGTGACAGGTTTGTCTTCTCTCTGAGGAACCTATGTCTCTGAAGACTCCAAGCAAATGAGGGGTTTGTTATTTTGCAAAGAGTACATCCTAAGAGCCATTCAAATTCTGTAAGGCTTTGTAGCTGTGTAGTGTGCCATTCACAACAGGAACAGCACGTGAGTGCTGACACCAGTGCAGCTACCACAGCAGCATCATGGCACAAAGCACCTGTGGGCAGTTGCTGAAGATGTTACTGACACTTTAATGAGTTCCTCAGAAGAAAAACATAGCAGACATTTGCCCAGATGTAGCCTGGTACATGCATTACAAATGTTTGCCTGACTGAGTGCAGGGAATGGTCCGGTGCTGTTGTTCACATAAATGGCGATTTACTTAAATTCTGAGGTGGAACTAAAATAATGCCATTGAAAATTATGTATCTTGTACATTAAGATAGATTATTACAAAGTGTAAATTGCATCACTATTTCTTTCTCATCATAGTAATTTTCATTTCAACCAAAAGTAGCAGAAAAAAACATTACCATGTGGGTAAGTATCCTGTATTGGCTTTGTAAGGATAAAAGGAATGGTGTTGGCACATGGGTTGTCTGAAAGCCAAGCAGCTGACGAATAGATCCTGCGATTTACAGTTTACTCTTGTGATTCATAGATCTGACTTGTAACTCATGCACTTGCTACCTTGTTAGCTGTTCCCTGGCCATATTCAGATTTCAATTATTATGAAAAAGAGAGTGAAAGAAACTATTTTTGCTCCCCTTCCCAAATCTGTAGTATGTGTCTTTTACTGTTAATGAGAGGTGAATTTATCTTAAATTCTCTTTCACTCTACTGCTCTTGGAAAACCACTAAATAACAACAGGAAAAAAAAAAAAGGGTCTATTAATCTTGAGCAACAGGAATAAAATAGCATGAAATTCCTATCATTTGCTGCACTACGGGGATAGGCCTTTTCTCTTTCTCTGTGCAGATAGAAGCCTTGCCATGCATCCCCCGTCTCCTTTGGTGTGCAGGGTGCAGCAGAGCACAAGTCTTAGAAGGAGCAACTGAGGGAACTGGGATTGTTCAGTTTGGAGAAAAGGAGGCTCAGGGGAGACCTCATGGCTCTCTACAGCTCCCTGAAGGGAGATTGTGGCAAGCTGGGGGTCAGCCTCTTCTCTCAGGTAACAGTGATAGGATGAGAGAGAATGGCCTCAAGTTGTGCCATGGGACATTCAGGTTGGATATTAGGAACAATTTCTTTGCAGAAAGTGTGGTGAGGCATTGGAACAGACTGCCCAGGGAGGTGATGGCATCACTGTCCTTGGAGGTGTTGAAGAGCTGTGGAGATGTGGCACTGAGGAATGTAGTTAGTAGGCATGGTGGCAATGGGTTGATGGCTGGACCAGATGATCTTGGAGGTCTTTTCCAACCTTAATGATTCTACGTATATGGCTGTTTAAGTCAGAGTTGTTCTAAATCAGAGTGAATGCCACTAAGGCGAGCAGTGCAGGCTTTCAGAACCCTGCTGAGCAGTGTGTCCCATTTCTGTGCTATGCTGCCCAGTGCATCCCCACAGCCATTTAACTGTTGGCACCTCTCTAAGGAGGGATCAGCTCTGTCACAGAGGAAGGATTTTCTGAAGGAGAGTTGCATGAGCCTAAAGGCTTTGTGGTAGTGTTGCTGCTGCTGCTTCTTCCCTGGATCATGAGAAAAAAGAAATGTAATGTAAACTGTGTTGTCGTCCCACAACTCTGGCGCCTCTGTGTTCTGTACTTTATCTTCTTCAAAGGCATTACTCTGACAGGTGCACCAACTTAACATTTCTCCTGGTTGGTCTGTAGAAATAGAATAAATTTATTTTCCCCATCAGTTTGTCTACCTCTAACAGAAACAAATGTTGTGTTTATAAGGCTAGCTTCTGATTTGACTACTTCACTTTTAAAGTGTTCTTGGCCCAGCTGTTAGAAAAAGGAAAAGAAGTGACATCAAAGGGGAGAAAAATCAAGGCAGAAATCTGAAAAATAGTCCTCTAGTGAAGGAATGGAACCTGCACACTGTTTTTCTTAAGGGCTCTGTTAGTCCTGTGATCTGTCTGCACTACTGCATAGCCAATGCTTTATTTCTGGAATGCTGATATTAGAGCTTTTCGGCTACTCACTCAGCTCTGATTTTCAGTAACTTCCTTTCTTTGGATCCTGGAGCCAAAATATTGATCTTGAAATGATTACTGCATCAAAACACTGCAGAAAAACTTACAGAGCTCTCTGAATGTCTTCGTAGTTGTGTTGCTCAAACAGGCACACTATCAAGGTGAATTTAAATTCAAAATTATCCCAACCAAAGTTTAGGAGATATTTAGTAAAAATATCTGCTGCATTTACGTAGACATATGTGAATCAATTCTTTCATATACTAACCTTACATTCGTGGCAAGATCTAAATTAAACATTTCTGATTCAGAACTGGATAATGAGTTAGAACAGATCTGTACTCAAAATTCATTAGAAATGTTATTTGAGTGCTCAATGACAAAGCAAGACTGTATAAGGAATTATTTGGGGGAGAATGAACAGAAAGAGAGAGCAAAACCCAAAGAATAAAGTTTATGTTGCATACTGCTTCTTTGTGCTAATTTGTTACTCCTCCCTATTACTGATGGATAGAGTGGGTTTTAAAAAGTTACAGGTAAATTAGAGGCCAGTCAAAGGTAGGAGGTGTTTGTACATAGAAGAGAGAAACAAGTTGACACACGGAGTCCTGGTGTAAAGGTATCGAAGTTGGAGTTATGTTAGAGTATGGTAAAGTCATAGGTGACTTAGAGAAAGTGGATATAAGTTTTTCAGGTCCACTTGAGTTTTGGAGGAGCAAATTCACTTGGCACTTATGATATTCCTGGGCACAGTGTAAGCATACCAGCATGTTTACACTGGGACATATCTGCTCAAAGATACCAATATTTATTGGGCTTTTCCATTACCTTATCAAAGACTGTAAAGACAGCCATTTAGTAAGAGACATGACATCTAGGGCAGTGCTGTCTAGCAGATACTACCTTGCAAATAATAATGAAAAAACAAGAATTATTAATTTTTATGCAAATAGTTCATTTTTCTGTTTGTTTGGTGCAACAGCACGTTATCCAGCATACGATCTAATTTTGGTGGTAATCTGAGCCCTTCCCTCTGAAATTTACAGACCAGATTCTGTTTTTAGAATTGACACTGTCATTTATTCCCTGAAGAGAGTTCAGAAGGTCAATACATGAACTACAAACATTAAAAAATATGCATATTGAAAACTAATAATCAAACAATAACAGCAAAAGCAGGTCATTAATGACTAACATTTCTGCCTCTTTTTGAAGAAAATGAATACTTATAGCTATGCTTCTAGCCGTTAATCAGGTGTCCTGAACCAGTAAATGGCTTCCAGTCTTTGAGCTATATAAGCCTATAGCAGACGCTAACTGTTCCCCTTGAAGCTGCCTGAGAACCAAAGGAGAGCTCATGAAATCCTTTCTGTGCTAGGAGTCAACCTTTGGGTGGCATCATCTCAGAAGTCTTGGGAAGTGATCAACAAATCCTCAGAAGCAATAGTCTTGGCTACAGGGGGAGCAGGCATGACTTTCAGTTATATCTCCTCTAACTGCACCAAACTGTAACACGTTTTTCCTTCTTCAGAAAGTGACTTTACTGACGAGACTTATATTTAATTGTAAAGACTACTCACTGTGGCTCTATTCTCTTAAGTTATTGTTCCTCATAACTTCTAGTCATCTACAGCAAAAGTAAATTTTCCATGCTTTGGGTTCTGCTCCCTCTCTTCCCCCATATTACATCTATTTTTCCACTAAACATTTTCAATTTTTAATAGAATTACTACTGCAATCAGGAAACTCCTGCGTTACTCTCAGTCCCATTATTTCACATGCACAACAGATCTCTTTCTGCAATTCCCATAAGACCCTTCATGTAAGATTTGAGCAGCAACAGATGGCCAGCTACATCCTCAATGGGAACTTGCAATTGACTCAAAAAATAAGTGTTCTTACACTTCACATTATATTTTTTGCCTCTTACTCCATCTTTTCTTTACTGTCCTCCTTGTTTCTCTGGCTTGTTTCTTGAAAGTAGGCTTCTCCAGTGAAATTTGTCAGACATCCAAATAATCAGGTCTTGCCATTGTTGACCCTCATTGCAAATTCTTGGAAGTCAAACACAGAGTCAGAGGAGATCTCCTGGGAAGTCTCCTTGACCTTTTCTTTTATTGGCTGAACATTAGGACTGAAAAGCCACATCTGGATTAAGTGGGAAAAAGAAAAGCATGACCTATTGGCTGGAATTTGTATTCTGTGTAAAATCTTACATAAGAATTGCATCCACTGGTATTAAAAAACTTACAAAAATTGTAAGCTTTCCTTTCACCAAGTTAAATGGCATGAATAGCACTCGACAGACATAGAGGAATCAGTGGTAATTTATTCTATCGTGCTTGTGAAGAACGAAGCCTTTATAGTTGTTCAAATGTAATATATTCCTTTTGTGAGTAATCATTTATGTCCTACTCCTTTTAAAATCTGCATTTTTATTTCAGTCTCAGTTAAATGTTACAAGTTTTGTTGAAACTTATTTACTTGACTTTTTATTACTAGGGGGGAAAAAAAGTAATTAAAGGCTTTTTAACTAAAGCAATCTTAAAAGATTTTACTGCTTTTTCTTTCCGACACTTTTTTTCCCATAGAACAAATATAGGCATACAAAAATTTAATACTTAATTTTGTTGTGTTTTTTTTTTTTTTTTTTTTTTTTTTAATCTGTGGGTAACTGCACTTACCACCATCTGCCAGATCCCATAATGGAAGTAATATAATGCCATACTGACTGTGCCAGCAAAGTTAGAAATAATTTCAGTTCACTGTTAGCTTTGCTAATAGTAGGAAGTGCTGCAGATCTCATCTGGGAAACCTTTTTGTGCTATTTCCACACAAAAAGTTTCCAAGAACTGCCATACTTTTTTACTTCTTAGAATCAAATCTCCAAATATATAGCGTGTACCTAAGGGCAGGGCAAATTCAGCCAGGGTCAAATCCTGTTCATATCTTCATATTGGCCTTGCGGAGGCAAGAGAGAGGAGACCTAGAACAAGTGTGAGCTTCAGTGCATGAGAGAAGAAAAATTTGGTAGACCTTTTGCTTTTAACACAAGCAGTATATGTTTGTTAATGTGTCTGTGCAATAACTTGAAAAAGCCATATTCTGTTGTATGTGAGAATGTATAGACCAGTAATCTTGTTAAAATCTTGAGCCTAGGAAACAAGTTATTAAATGCCTTGAAAACAACCAAGCAACTAAAAAACCTACAGCAAAATTTGTTAAGAGGTGGTTAAGAAAGTATTTGGGAAATGTTTCCTTTTTAGAGCTCATTAAGAATTAATAATTACATGCTGTCAGCAGAGAAAGTTATTGTAGCTAAGCAATGAAGAGAATCAGGGTGTGAATAGCTTCACATTTCAGACAGAAACATGGCTGTTAGTGATGGCTGGTGCTGGAATGCACTTGTGGCTCGTGGGATCTCTGATTGATTCTATAGATTTGTACAGTGTAATGTACCTTAAGGACAAAAGAATGCTGCAAAATGTGTCCAATAACTTTTCTTGTGAAATAAGTACTGAATACTAATTTTGCTGTAAGATGTGAATCCTTCACCTTGGGAATTTTTAATGCCAGTCAAAAACTGAATCTTTTTCACGATGAGTTGCTGTTGGACAGGTAATTCTTTTACCACTTTGAAAAAAAAAAAAAAAAAAAAAAAGTCCCTTTCTGGGTCTAGGGAACTTGCATGTGATTTGCAGTAGAAATAATAAATATATAAATAAATAGAGACAAATTAATGACAACACACACTGAACACCTCACAGGTTTGAAGCTTCTTTGCATGTTGACTGTAAGAAATCTAGCTAATCCCCTGCACACACAAGAATACCGAGTTCTCACATCTTTACATCTGTATTTCTGTTTAAAAAAGAAAAACAAAACAAAACCAACCAACAAACAAACAAACCAAAAACCAGAAAGTGGCCCAGGAAGGATTTTGAAATCACTATTCTCTATTTGGAAATGCCGTGTAATTCAGTTACTGACAAAGGAATCTAAGCTGTGTCATAATATATATACAGAGAAGCAACGTATATCCATTCCAGGAAGATTTATATTCATTCCCGCTGTGGCAAAGTGGCTGTGCTGGAAAATTATACAAAAAATGAACATTAATGTATGTGATCCACATCTGTTATCACACACCACTTCTGGAGCCCATGGGCACACTGTGACCTCTCAGCGATAAATCAGCGCCATGCCTGTCCTCAGCTGTGGTTAGTTAACGGGACTGTGTAACTGCACTGTGGGCTGCAAGGGGGTGGTGGAGCCGTACCTCTGGGACTGGGCAGTGATGTGGAAGGGCTGAAATGCAAGACAAAGAGGGTAATGACGTGCTTGTTGTTGATATAGTAAAAAGTTTCAGATATACTGATGTAATTATAGTTAAATACCTAATGTGAGTGGGAAGCCATTTAAATTCCCTAAGCCAGATGGTCTAATTCATCTCTCATTTAAAGCGCTTTGATTTGAAAATTTTGAAGGGGTCTAATGCTCCATTTTATAGAAAGGTGGGAGGGCAATGCATTTCACACTCCGGACTTTACAGTCTAACTCTATGAAGTAGGGACTAAACCACAAGGACAATGCCAGCATCTTGCTGTTTTAGCAGTAAGCTGGGCAAACTTTTATTTGTGCATTAGTGCTTAGTGCTTTAGATAAGCAGCAGATGAAAATCAGTAGGAAAGACAAATAGCTTTGCTATTTGCTAAGGAGGACAGATGAGTAGCTGTCCTCTTTCTATAATGTATAGATTTGGAATTTTTTTTTTCTCCCAGTAATCTAAAACTGGTATGGGTGCTACAGTGGTCCTGACCAGTTTGGTTTTCTCTTTTTAAAACAAGTGAAGTAGAAAGCCTCAGTAAGCCAAACGATGCATAGCTGAACTTTAGTGACTGGTTAACTGACCTTCTCCAGTGACTAGGGGAGGTCTGGAATGGGTCATGTCTGAACACCCACCAAATCTTTCCCCACTGGGGTGCTAAAAGCCTCTCACTTAGCATTGACCAGCCTTTTCTCTGATCATTTTGTAGTGAGTAAAGTTTAAAGTCCATGGAGATAAAGGCTTTAGTCTAGAGGCTAAGGCTTTTTTTTTTTTTTTTTTCCCCAAAATGTACTGTCATTTACATATGCATTTATTTGGAAAAGCACCTTCACAGTAAAAGAATTTTGTATTTTCTGTTGTTCTGAGGATTGTGGAAGGTTTACCAAGGACACCAGCAAAGAGGTTGCTTGAAACTGTTGAAATGAGTTTTCTATTGTCGTATATTTACATCAATTTTATACATATAATAAGCCCACAATAAAGAACTATCATTAGTTAATCAGATCTCTTCCACTTTCAATCAGAGGTAATGTATTATCTGAAAGAGATTGTGTATTCAGATATACATATTCCGAAGGAAGAAAAATCATGTCTGCTTTATGCATTTTTTTCTTCAGTTACTCAGACTCAGACTTTGGTACTGAATATTTGTGCAGACCTGAGTCCCTTGCTTCTCAGCTGCTTTTCAAAATGGTTGACTCTGCAGCTTTAAATTTTGTGCTATTATGACAAATTTATAAAGGTATGGGGACAATTTCACTGGATTTTTTTTTTTTAAGAATTACCTGACCTTGGTGTTTTTGGGCTTACCACGTAATAATTCCTTTGATGGTCTCAGTAAGAAGTTTCTAAACTTTTTTTCTAGTGGACAGTCAGTACTCCTCACTCAGATTTACTGTGGAGTTCAATAAGAGTGCTGCTTTCTGCTTAGCTTCCTCCTGTGACTGATTTGCTGGGGAGCTGCATTCATAATAGCCTGCTGTCTCAGCTTGACAGGCTTAGCACCTTTTTCTCTTCCTCTGAACTTCCTTAACTGCCGTTCTGGCATATTTCAGGCTTAGATACTTATAACTCATTTTAAAGGCAAACTTATAATGACGTCCTGGGAAAAATAGTTCTCAGCAGAATTGTCAGAGCTGCTGGCTGGAAGAATATATGGATCCTTTTAGTAACAGGAAAGATGGCATCAATCTGAATGGGGCTGACAGGGGTAAAAATGAGTTTCGCACAGAGAGCTCTGCCCTCGTATTCACAAGTACTTTTCTCTGGATCTGTACTTTGTCACTGATTTGTTACTGATCAGAATTATTTACTATTGATGGCCCTGATCCTCAAGGGCATCACCTTGGCTCAAACTATACTTCTTCCTAGTGCGTTTGTGAGAAATACTTTTCTGGACAGCATAATGGAGAACACAGAGAAGTACATGGGGATGTCAAAATGAACCTTCACCTTACTGTGGTCCCTTATGTTGTAGATTACTGTGCTGCTGATGCAAAAACTTTTAAATTGTTATAGAGAAATGTAGCATAACAGAACAACTGCCAGCCTGATCCTGTGGGCTGTTTTGAATGCCAGCTGAGGGGGCAATAATGAAAGTGGAGCCTTTAGCAAACAATTTTTTCACCAGCTTTAGTGTCCCACGTAAGAAGCAAAAAACATTGTCCACCTTTGATAATACTGTCACATGACTTCTTTTCTAGTCTAGACATACTATCAGAAAGCAGAATAAACAGTTATAACTAAGATATCTATCCATAATGCTAGCAGTGAACAAATCCTTCAGGACCTATTTGTAATGGTGTGTCTGGCCAGCGGTGGAGTTACCTCATGCTCTTCTCAACAGTCTCTTGCTAAGTGATTGGGATGAACCTCTAGTCAACACCCCAAGCCCAAATTTGCTCCTTCTCTAAAACCAGAAAACAGTGACTGCCATTCTTCTGCGAAGTCAGTAGATTCTTCTCACCAAAGTCTAGGGACATCTTTCAAATTCGTTGATTTTGGAAATGTAATTATGAGTGCAGTCAGGAAATAAAACCTGTACTGGGACAAATGACTGCTTTTCTTAATTCTGACTTCCTAGCATTTAAATGCATATGCTTACATGCATTCACCAAAAAGAAATTCTGTTTGTGTGCCCTAGGGTGAGGTTCTACCTTTGCACACAGGTGAAGAAGTGAGAATTCAGTAATGTCTTCAAGAAATGCTTCAGGTCTGAATTAAACTACACATGTAGATCCACTTCATCTCCTTTTTGTTTCTGTTAATATATTCTTGGGGAAAGTGCCTCACAATAACTTCTGAAGTGCCTCCGTGCACAGCAAGATGGTATTTTTTTCCCTCAAAATATAGATTAAATATTTATAATGCCGGCTTGATTGTGCTATTTGTTCCTCATCTATCTCCTTGAATGAGATCTCAGCTGAAGGAAAAACACAAAAGAGCCTGTGCCTGAGAGAGTGTATGAAGAAGGAGCATGCTTTTCCTTTGGTTATTTTTTTTATATTTGGTTGGAGAAGCATGCAAGCCATCAACAATGAACAGTAATGATTACAGAATTGGATGTTTGTTGAAGTTATTGATACATGATTCTTCATCTTCTGAAGTTCAATTACTCTTCTTAAATAGCATCAGCCTGAAAAGTCATCCACTGCAGAAAATGATCTATTTGGGTGCTGTGTGTGATACAGGTCAGAGTTACATAGAACACAGAATGAAAGAAAAGATGATGTATTTGGGCTCATACCTGTAGGTGGATGCTTTAAAAGTCAAAGATGTATCAGAATGTAAGTTATTAGTAATTGCTGGAAAGCAGTCCCTTTTTCTGGCATATCACTTGTCTGGTGGTCAGCAGCTGACATCTGCTTTTGTGTATCAGAAGTAGCTTTTCCTGCTTCCATCTAAAGAATAGAAGACGATGTTCTATGACTAAATCTTAATTTAAACTGCTGTAGTTAATGAGCAAAACTCTTCTCTGTCACATTAGTATACTTGCTGCCCTGAAATGTCTTGATGATGAATCTTACAAAATCATAGAAAGTGTTCTTTTTTTAATTTGCTCCTCAGAAGCATTAAGTGTGGCTTCAGGAAAAATAATGAATGTGATCCCTGGGGTGTGTAAAATCAACCGATTTTGTCTGTGAAGTTGCCATATTGTATTGAAGTAACATTCAAACATCCCACCTTGTTTATGTGGTAGGTGTAAAAATTCCAAAGCCATAACAGGTTCACATGGAAACAGTAAACACATGGGTAAAAACAATGGTTTGGAGCATGTATATTTACAGAATTACAATTGAGCACCCTGATGTAGCTGTCACCCTGCTGATTGCAGGGGAGTTGGACTATATAGCCCTTAGTGGTCCCTTCCAACTCAAAATATTCTATGATTCTGTGAAATAAGGAAAAAAAGAAAAACATATAGAAAACTGTGACAGCAAAGGATCATTGAAGAAAAGTGAAGAAAAAAATTCTTCATTCTTCTAATAGAGAATGAGATCCCATAGACCGTAAATGAGTGACTGAAGAAACAATCCGTACACTCTGTGGGTTAGACTGGGGAAAGGCAGATGATTCAGCAGCGAAGGCTTGCTTGGAAATGAGAAGATCCATTTCTCTGCTCTATCAGGGGATCTCCCAGTTAGAGCAATATTTAGTGTGACAGTGCTCACATTTTTACATTTGATTAATGGAACAGAAATTTGAGGGTATGATGATAGTTTATAGGATGGTTAGACATTTTTATATTGACAAATGTTAAGAGAAATGATTAGAGAAGTTCCTGTTTTCTGGATTCAGACATAGGCCAGATTATGAGATAGATACAGATCTGCTCAGATCTGTCCTTTGCAGGGCATTGCAAAAGGACTTGATGGACCTAAGAAAAGCAAACCGATGTAGAGGGAAAGTAGACGTGTTATTCCAGGTCTGTAGTTGTTGGCCCAGATTCTGTTCCAGTCCCAAGGCGTTGTCCGTATGAATTTGTTCATCTCACTATGTCTCTTTATTTGTCTACATAAAAGATAAGTTTTCTTGAGCCCCTAGAAACAAGGAGTGCATTTTTAAAAGATTCAACCGTCAAAGGGAAGTGTAGCAATGATTACATGAGGTCTCAATATCATATTTAAATTAGAATACACTGTCCTATAGGAGAATTGAAAAGAATTGTGTTACAAACTTATTATATGTAAATACATAGAGAGGACAACATAAGGAGAGTTAGATGCTTTCAATAAATCTCAATGCCTTACAATAGTGCTGATTTTGTCATAAAGAACAGAAAATAGAACTGTTCATAGTTATTGTAATAGGTCAGAAATTTTCCTTCAACACTTCTGTTACATATTTTAGGGAAAGCCAGGTGATTTATTTGTGAGCAGTAATGATGTAAACAGCGATAATACAGCTAAATAATACAGATAGAAGAGCTAAAGAGAATATTTGTCTCCTCACGTTTGACAACTTAACTCTCTGTATGCAGAAGTTTAAGAAAACAGATTTGTAAATTTTAGCCAACTGATAACGCTCTAAGAAAGCTTTGTGCAATAAAGCATATCTAGAAGATTAAAAGAAAAAGGATTTGAACTGCTTCAGAAGGGGAATGTAGAAATCTGTTTATGTATCTGCTAGCCAAACACTGATCCCTGAGGAAGGGAATGTGTGAATGATGCGACTCTTTCAGTAAAACATTCATAATTTCTGAAGAAATTATTTTTTGCTAGTACTGATAATAGATGTGTATTTAGTACAACACTTAGTACCAGGCACTTATTATGTTAACTTTGACTTGCAAAAAAAAAAAACCGGAATCTCGAATGAAATATGGATACACAAATTAATCCGGTTTATGCTCAAGTAGTATGGGTTAATGTTTAATAAAATAGCAAAAGGCATTCTTCTTACTGGATGTGAATTAAAGGAGGTATGGTTGGTGCAGAAAAATTATCTGCCCTTCTTAGGCAGGAAAGTGTTCGTATAGAAGAAAGGAGGCAAATAAGAAGGAAAGAGAGGCCTTTCTAATACGTAGTTTTATAAAATATTTACCTTATGGCTTCCAAAATAATACTTGCAATACATTGGTACTGACTATTGAAAGTGTCAATTTTCTACAAAATTTTCTTTCTACAAAGACAGTGAACACTGAGAGGCTGAAATGGATTTGAAAGACAACAAGACCATTTTCTTTAGAAGCACAACATTAACATATTCTGGTAACAAAGAAGTGAGTAGATTTACACACAAACAGAAGAAGAACAATCAATTTTAGCCAGATGTCTTTTTCCTCCTAAAATAATTTGCAATCTGCAATATACTACAAGCTTTGGGTAAGAGACAGTGGGTAGAGAGGCAAAAAATCATTTGCAAGTATCTTACATTTGTTTTGCCATTTATAATGTGCCTCCTGTCTTACTTTAAATGTATAATCAATTGTCCCTGCAGGCTGAAGTCAGCTGCTACACTTCTCCAGAGAAGTCAGCCTACCTTTCCTCAACTAGATGAGGCATGTAATTGGTGATGGGTTTTATCACAAACCATGGAGCTTATTCATTTGAGAATAGGCCCTGAATTTTATTTTTATTGCTGGCTCAAGGCAGGATAGTGTCTGAATGTCAAAACAAGGAGTTTCCTACATTTGCAGGTTTTGTTTTGTTTTGTTTGTTTTGTTTTGTTTTGTTTCCAGCTTTCCATATGCAGGCATAAGAGGAAAGGGGATTCTGTAAGCTTCAGGTCTCTTTGAGTATTTACTACTCAAATGTAGAATATCTCTTACTCGGGAGGAGACCAGAGGAAGTTATGTTTTCTGTGGCTGGATTGTGAATAATCTGCTGAAGGAGATGCTCATTCAAAATAAACCCATCTACATGGAAAACTCAGCTCCCTTCACAGGGCTCTGTTAATTCCACTTGATCTACACTCCTTTGGGATTTACAGATTCCAAATATTTACAGTATCACAATATGCATCCTTGAGAGCATCGTGAAGTCCTAACTTGGCCACTTGAGTGCCAGCTCTCTTTCTTAACAATCAACCATACAGGTTACTCTAATTACCTTTCACTTACTAAATAATTTTTTTTTGTATTTGCAAGCCCAGAGAGGAAACATGGTATTCTGCTACCACCATATATTTTTCTTATTGGCCTACGTGAACATCTTGCATCTTCAAACAAAAATTCTTTCAGCTACTATTTCGTTCAAAATTTGTGTTCAGTTACATTTGTGTTATTTTCTCCATGAAAATGTTTTCCTGATTTACCTAAAAATTAAGTAGCTGGCATTTTCAAATATTCAATTTACTGGTTTTGTTTGTTTGTTTTCATATTATTGGCCATAGTTCAGTTTTATTGTTTTGATTTTCTTTTGTTACATTTTGCATACCCCTCCCACTTCAGCTTAATCCTTATACATCATTCTGTGCTGTTCATTACCTCATTGTAATGATTAATGAAGATGGAGACCTACACAATACCCTATATTGATTTCTGTGAACTATCCTTTCCTATCTAGATTAACTAGCTCATGATGAAGCCTTTCTTTGTGAGTATCAATCTGAAAGACTTTTGTTAAAGTCAAAACCTTTTATTAACAAATCGGTCAGTTAATGCCAGTCTGCTTACTATGGAAAAAGAATATTTAGAGGTAGTAAAAGAGAAAAGAAAGATGGAAGCGTACTCATTAGCTGTATAACACTCTTCCTGTAGGTAGGCTGGATGGCTTTTCTCTTATTCAGTTCATTTCTCTTGTAACAGTTCAATTTCTGTAATACTTTGTTTTTAAGTCTAGTAAGTTGACCAAAGTGGTGATGCCTCGTTCATTGTCTTCCATGAAGAGAAACTGGCTTCTGAGGGCAATGTAGAAACTTCTGCTTTCACAGATTCATATACTAAATTACTATAACCTCTTGCTAACACTATTTCCTGACCCCTACATAACTTATTTATTTCCTCAGCAGCTGTTGAAGGTTTGTTGGATGGCCTATGAAATCTGCCTTTCTTATGAATTTCCACCAACCTTAAATACCACTGTCAAACCACTCCTTAAAGTACTGGAAAATACCCACACGACTTAAGGAAAATTACAGCAGAGAAAATAGTCTATAAAAGGTTAAAAAATGATTATAGTAAAATGAAAGCAAACCTTCCCTGTTCAGCCTCAGTAGAAGGTAATCCTTGTTTCTCTCATAAAATATGTCATAATTTCTGTGAAACTTAGGAAAGGTTCACCGTGATATCTCTAACAAAGCAGTGTGAGCTACTGCAAGTATTCTGACACACAATATCAGCTTTCACTAGCCCTCTGTCCTTCCTCCTGTTTGTCTAATTAGATTGGTAAGAATACAGTTTCTTTCCCTGTAGGGGACATGGTGGTAGTGCAATGGTACCCACTCCTTGCTATACTTCCCACCAGAATGCGTCTGTATTGCAAGAAATGTGCCTTCATTTTAACACCAGAAAGCTCATTTATTTGATAAACATTGCTCTTCCTTGGTTAAGGATTGTAGTTTTGGTAGAACAAATACAACTCTAGTTAAGACACATTTACTAAAATGACCTATCTGAAAAATGAGATGTTCTGTTGTAAAAATGAGACTTGGTTGATCTCAAGATGTTTCTTGTATTTTCTGGACACAGTTATAATTTGTTCTAAAACAAGCATAGGAAAGTTCATCTGTACGCAAGTGTATTTTTGTTTGTGTGCATGGTATGGAACTCAGGTCTTACTGAACACAGGATCTTTGTATTATCACCTAGAAAAAAGACTCAGGACCTGAAAAACCTGATATGTTCTTAGTGAGCCTGTAATGTATCACAGCAACCCATCGAGACTGAACCCGTTAGGAAGCAGATTGGAATAATCAAATCAGCATAATGATTATATAAGTTTTGATATCTTGTTCAGTTGTGAACTCTGTGGTACATTAGAAGCTGGAAATAATCTTTCTCTGCTGTTTTCTGTTTCATTAATGGATGGTCTATTTGTCTGTGTAATCTAACATTTCAGATATTTGCAGAAATCCTCATGTTAACTGCTTATCACCGTTTTTCTCCTTATCTGTTGAATCTGTATGGCATTGTCTTCTACTCATTCTACACTTGCTGTTTTTGAGTGTTTAAAGCTGGTAAGCAAGAAAGGTGACTTTTCACCTATCAAGTAGCTGACATTTCTGGCAAAGCAAATGGAGAGGTTTTAACAAATTTTACATGTCTGCTTTTTGAACTGTGGTGCCATATCTCAAAATAATGTACGATGAACACAGTGTACAGCAAAGGGTAAGATTATGTTTCAATCTATACTACCAATATTGATAATCACATTATCCTCCATAAATCTGAAATTCTGTTGATGTTTTGCCATTTGTAACTTTACTCATTTCCCTATGGTGTTTTACATTTGTTTTATAAACAGCATATGTGCAAAGCTATGCCATATTCTAGAAGAAGGGGGGGGGAGGGGGAAATCTAATATTAAGCCCTAAAGGCATCTGTTCAGTAACCTGTATCTGAGAGTAAGGCAACCATGCTGCCATCTGTTATATTTTCTGTGTGATGGCTGTTGCCCTCACTGTAGGTTATTGCAGGTCTCAATGGGCTATACTCGCTTTGCCTTTGAGCTATTTTCTAGAAAATAAAAAATATCTTGCATTTTCTCCTGTCACTGCACAAGCTGTATTGTAAAGATTGCTTCAATTACTAGATCACTTATGTTATTTCTAAGCAGAATTGATTTTGTTTTCATGTTATATAGATGAAAGTGAGCTCTGTAAAAGGCTTTTAAAGTGCTATGGTCTTGTACTTTCAAGTACCTGAATGCCATGCACGACTTTGCATAATGGTAATGACACTATTTACTATTTATTTCAGATATTTAGTGAGAAAAAAAATTCTTCTGAGAACCCATCTGCCATCTGTGTACAACAAAAGGAAGGCATTCCTTAGAGTTGAATGTTACAAAACAAAAACATACTGCAACATATATAGCTATTTTTTTCCTGTTCTCTTCCAGCTGCTAATCTTCGTCAAAGTAAGTCAGATGAAAAAAGCGACTCTCTACAGTCAGTATGCTCATGGTTCTTCCAAGCGCGAAAGGTGCGATACACTGCTGTGATCCTTCTCAGATAGTCACTTCATTTCTTTGCCAAAACTAATGGGCAAGAAAAGAACCCAACACCTTTTCACCTGCCAATACGTGGATTTAAAGCTTTGGCTTTTCTCTGCAGTGGAATTTTCCTTGCTTTTGTGGATGCAAGAAAAAAAACATAGGTCTGCAAGCACGTGACTTTTATTTTTGAGGAAAGAAAGAGCATAGTCTTTTCGGATCTTTTCCATGGCCCCTAGCTCATAAATGGCAAAAAAAGTCATACTCCCTCCCCTTCCTTTTTTTAGCTTATCTTTAAGGGAACAAAATCACATTTTCCCCAACGTGGAAGATTTATCAAAACTAACAGATCTTTGGGGGAAAATAAGCATTCCTAGATCAAATAATAACATTGAAAGAGGCTAGGGTGGGAGTAGGGTTGTGAGGGCAATGTATTAATGGTATTCTCAGTAAATATTTTCTGGGAAAATCTTATCTCTTAAAATCTGAATTGTTTGGAACATAATTGTAAACTTGTAAACTGAATACATGCAGCTAATTGATGTATTGGGTAGAAGGAATGAGGAACAACAGACTTTTTCATCCAAACAGACTAAAATGGCAATCTTGTGACTGAGATTCTCTGTTATTTACCACCGAATGAATTCCTGCAACAATGACTGCATTTTGCAATGTCACAATGTGAAAGCACTCATTGCATTTTTTAGCATCTTTTAACGTGACTTAACAGCTGAAAACAAAAAGGATGATCAGCATCCTATTAGGTAGTGTTTGGCAGACTGGATTTATATATAACACTGGAAAATACCCTCTGAAATGGAGCTTGATACCAAGTAATGCAGACTATCTCCTTGCATGTTTTACTTTATGATGATCCCCCACCTGAAGAAATGAGTTGTAAATATGCTATGATAGTTCCTGTTCCTTGAGTATGATTAAACAAAAGCAATTGCAGTAAAGCCTGGCATTTCTTTAACCAAGATATGCAGTTCCTGTGAGTTGAACAATAGATTAGATTAACCAGTGTCTCATTTCAGGCACAACCCTTATCTCTCCCCATTTCATCTGTTGTAAATGCTTTCCTGTAATTTAAAATCATATTTCAGGATTCATCTCTGTGAAGAGCAAAGGAAAGGAAAGGAAGAAGACTGTAGGGGGAAAAAGAAAGTGGAGGATCCCATGGTAGGCTTTTGAAAAGAGGAGGGGATCTGAGTGCAATTGATTAAAGTGAACCAGCCACCAGTGTGCTTAGTCTCAGTGAACCTACTTAAAGTGTTGCGCTTCTAATTAGCTGGAGCTTTGATTTAGAGTAGTTACAGAGGCTGGTCTCTTCTGAGCTGAAAAGAGGCAAAACTATGCTAATCTAGATGTATTGAGAAAAAAAAAAAAGTCTAGAGGGTCTCGATCACTTGAATGAACGAGGTATGAATTTGTTTTCTGGGATATTTCCCTGTATTCTTCACTGAGAAAATGGTAGATTTGGGTTCCAGTTTCATCTTAGCAAATTGTTATGGTGAATCTTAATGTATCAAGATTTCTTTTATATCAAGAAATGATCTGTTGGTTCTGAGACTAGTATTTAAATATTTAAAGCTTCCTAGGGCCTCTGGGCCTCTGGTATTTTTATTGATGGCTGTACAACTCAGTACCTAGTATACCAAATTTCTTTCTTGCTTATCCTTTCTTCTTTCATCGTAACAGAAGCAGGAGAGCATGTCCATAGTACATTTGGAAAAATATTCCTCACAAGGTTCCCTTTAGGTTTTTCTGTCTGCATTTATTCAAGAATAGGGTGTCTAGGCAGCTGCCACATGCTATGAAACCATGTGCACTTTCTGTCCTATTTTATATGTAAAAAAGAAAAATGTTTTCTAAACACTACCAGATAAGATATAGAGCCCACCATTATTACTTTAAAATGCCAGAGGAAGAAAAACTGTTTTACTAAAATTGGCTTTAATAATCTAAACTAGAAAGCATTGTCTTTTGCATTACAAACATCTTTTCCCCTGTATTTAGCAAAGTCTTTTTAAAACAAGGTTCTTGAAAATGGCTAAGAGTAATTCTGATCTATTTTGTGAAGTCTTCCAACTCCACGTTTGGTAATTAATTTATTATAATTGTCCATTTGTTTATCCCCAAACTCATCTTTTGATGTATTCCTTCTCCTTTAGCCTCTTATATTTTGTTTCTAGAAGCTTTTTCCTGGCTCTTTTTGCTAAGCCTACACTACTTGGGAATTTTGCTTCTGTTTTTCCACTTGTGTTTTTCTCTTCTTGCAGTAATGTCTGAGGCTGTTGCTCTGAGGCAATATCTTAGCATTGAGACTGAAGAAGACATTTACAAGGGATGGGAGAAGAGACCCCAAAGAGTCACCAAAACTGTAGCAAGGCAGAGAGAGAAAGCTAGATGCTTTATGTCCTCTAATCTTCCTCCAAGTTTATATAAAAAGCTTTTGAAATACGTTACTCCTTCTTCTGTCCTGCGGTGCCAATGAAGACAAGGAAACTTCTTCTGACCAAAGGATTATAGAAACCATGGGCCTTTTGTGAAATGGGCTGTGGAAATTGGTTACTATGCCAGCTCAGAAAAAATGAAGTAGAGGTGAATACAAGTACATATATGTCTATCTCTGTGTTCATTGATTCAGTGTAGTTGTATACAGTACTCTCGGAAGTACCAGCTGCCAGAACTGTGACACCATTTGAATTGTTGCCACATTTATTAACCAAACCATCTGTCACTGTAAAATAAACTTGAGTATTAGGATTTTCTTTTTCCTGAGACAACAGAGAGCATCCAAAAGTCAATAAACTGAGTATTCAGTGCGACAAACCCAACACAAATATCCTTGGGACAGGATCCTATTTGATATTACATAACAGAGGTCAAAACACAAAGTGCAAAAAAGAAATCTTCATCATTGCTGCCCACAGAATCATTTCCAAAGTTAAAAGCATTTCAAGCAATTGAAGGTGAGAAAATAGAACCTTTGTCAAAGGGTGCTATTGTCTCCCTCATCATTGTCAGGATTTGGGATCAAGTAGAATCAAATCTCAGAAGCTGAAAATACTGAATGACAGTATCTGGCACACCAATTACTGTGACTCATGCTGGACATCTCATGTCTTTATTGAAGGAAAATCACTTTTCTATAAAGCTTTTCTAGGACTCTCAGCACGTTTATGCCTCTTTCAGGTGTTTTCAAAGTTAATAAAAGATATTCATAATCACTGGGTACAGCATTCAGGAATCTCCCCAAACAATGAAAAAACAGTGATAGAAAAGAGTAATAGTGTAGTCCTCCAAACACTATTTAATGCCTTATTGTTTCACTACCTTAAACTTCCTCAGTACCATGATGATGGTGAAGTAAATATCTAAAAATCAATATCAGGCCTCTTCTGGATTTCTTAATAGCATATACTTAATTTAAAGCTGCTAAATGACCTGAGTGTTTAAAATTACTTTGACTGGTAGAGTTTCTGAGATGTTCTTGATTGCACTGCAAAACTGTTAATCAGAAGGTCTAGACCAAGAGCAGAAGTGGAAGATTTTCTGATGATCCAGTAGTCTGCTGAAATCTTCAATGAATCATAATTGTAACTCATTTGAACAGCTTTGCTGCTATATTCAGTAGGTAATGAACTCTATTGTTTTCTAAATGAATATTCACAACAGGGTAGAAGACCTGGAAATGGCCTTCCCCAGTTGAAAGAGGGAGCCTGCCCCTTATTTCTCCCTTCTAACTGTACTGCAAAAAAGTTAAACTCTTCAGGAAGTTACAAGTAGCACATGGAAGAACAGTCTTCTGATATGTGAGATTTCCCTCATGAACTATGTAAACCAACACCAAGAAGAAAACCTGTAGTCAGCAAGAACTTCATCAGAGATTGTGAATGCTGAATTTTAATGACAAAATTTGTCTTTCTGTTCATCATCATTAATTCTTCGTATGACTGTGACAGCAATTTTCATTTTTAATCTTTGATATTAAAAATTTAGGAGAGAAAGGTGAAAGAAAGGTTTCATACATAGGAATAGTAGCCACAAATTTAAACAATTAGCTAAATTAGGAGTTAGGCTTAACCTTTTCTTTGTACAAAGAGGGGTTTTCTGAATTGTCTGTTCTCAGTGGTTCAAATGCCAAACGAGATTTTTTTAATCAATAATTGTTTACCAGATTACTGAATTAAATAACTTCTAAATTGTTCAGACCCAAGAAAGATCATTTCAGGTTTCATATATAAGTCTGCAGTCAGTCACTGCAGTCAGTCAGTCACTACATTTCTACATAGCCATTCACACTTAAACATTTTTCTTGCTCCTAGCTCTGTCAATACTCTTGGTCTTTCTATTGTTTGTATCTTGCCTTACCATCTTGAAAAATAAAGGAGGTAGTCCCTCTTCATTCCCTTTTGTCTCTTATGTTGAAGTGCTGAGATGCTACACTCCCGTCTTTTAGAAGAAGGCTCATCTTGGTTCTAAACAGGTACTGTGAATACACTATTCCTGGAATTCGATTCATCCAATAGGATTCATTAGCTATTTAGCAGCAGAATAAGAGGACATTCATTCTTAAATCAGAAAACACCATATCATCTTCAACTTCATCTGTGCTAGGAGAATGACACTGCAGTCAATGGTGCACTTTTTATTAAACAATGTGTATGTGAGAATAAAAGGTGTGAAAAAAGGGGAGATAGATAGACTTATGGTTTTAAATCTGTTGTTATCATAATAGCTGACACTAAGAAGTCGTGAACCAGTATCATAACCAAGGCTAAAGAAAAAGCAAAAATTTCCATTTATTATATACATGTATATTTATCTATAAAAATGAAGATTTTACAATGTTGCGTGCTCTTTTTGAAGTTAGGGAAAGGGTCTTTGCAATACTTCTTTAAGAGTTTGGAAATATCAGATATATTCTTTAGAAGCAAACTATGAAGCATCATGTTGTTTGGACCATTCTTTTTCTTGCTTCCTGCAGACAGTTAGATGCACCATTCAGAACTTCTCTACAGATTTTCCTTTGAGTGTCTCAAAGCAGATTTAAGAAAATGCTAAACAATACAAGTGACCTGTAGAGCTTATGTCAGATGTGTCATCATATGCATCTGTACACATTCCCTCTCTACTTTGTGTCCCCAGTACTTCTACCTTGCACAGAAAAAATATTTAGACATTTCATCCAATAGGTGTAGTAGTTTTCAGGTGCAGATGTTATTCATTTTTATGTGAACATAAATATATGTGAACATTTGTCACCTTTGAATTATTCTCTATAGCATGTCTTTGTCAGCGCTTGGAAGCTCAGGAGCTCTGAAATAATGGATTCTTCAGCTGAAATGACACTGGCTTATACTCAAGTTTCTGTGCTTCTTCTTGCATTATGAACTTCACAAATGTATATCAGGAAAACCTCTTAATTCTGTAAGACTTAAAATAAGACTCTAGCCTAGTGACAGCAAGAGTCCCTCTGTTCTGAAAATAATAATAGCAGGAATTAGTAAGTGCTACACTGAAGGAGACCATAAATGTGGAATAGGTCAGAGACAAAACATCTAAACAAGACTGAATGAGAACTGATCCTCAGATACAAAGACTCTGAAATGTCGAGATTGTTTGGTGGCTAAGAAGGTGCTTACTACCCCTATTTACAGCTTCTGCATGCAACACCTACACAGATGACATAATAAAAAGGTCTTGATTAACGATTAGGAAATTAATAATGATAAGCAAAGTGTTGTGGCTATCATTAGTGATATTCTTGTGTAATGTCTTCCTAAATAATGCTTTATTGCACACAGTTATATATGTACACTGCATACATTGCAATGACATATATTTCAGTAATTAGAATGGGAAAATAACTTCCTTGCTTTCCCACTTATATTGTTTGCAAATCCTTCAATTCTTGTTTGATATTCAGTGACTATACTCTGAGGCATTATGTTTAATGAGCGCTTCTTTCTTCAGTGATAACTTTCAAACTCAAGAAGTGTTAAGTGTCCCTAAAGCTCATAAATAAAACTTTCTAGAAGGAGTGAAGAAGTAATTGTTTTGGCAACCACATCTTGGCTGTAAAATATTGGAAACTATTCCAAATCCCAATGAAGTTGCTGGAAATATTTTCACTCTGAGTTTAAGATGAAGCAAATTAAAAGCTGTCAGACTCAAATTCTCTCCCTAGTAGCAGTAATGCTTAATATCTGCTCACTAGAAACTACCTCTGTTTCTCTCTTCTCTGTACTTTTTTCCAGATGTTGCTATGAGCACATGCTGTGTTTCCTCCCTCTGGTCCTGAAATGTTAACAGATTTCTACGCAATACGTGCTTTGACTCCAGGAGACTACAAGAGATGCAGGGAACCAAGAGAACTTTGCATTTTTGAATTACATTAAGGTTAATGCTCATTAATTAAATTAGTTTTCCGAAATATTCCTTAGTCCTATTACTGTGGCTAAAAAATTCAACTTTTATTATTTTTTTGTACTAGATTTCTTTACCTGACCGTGTTTTATTGTCTCATCTGCACAGAAAGAGATTATTCCCTAATGGGGCTTCATTGTTGGAAACCAGAGATTAGCTTTCATTGCAATAACATAAGCAGGGAAACACACTAGGGATTTTTTTTTCGTAGTGATCATGTATTCCATTGTATATGTTCACAGCACTTTGTTAATAATCTGTTTAGACACAAGTTAGCGGAACTAGTTTTTAATGTAATTAATATATTAAAGTATTTTGATCATCAGCTTTGCTGCTGAGACACTCATCCTTTCTAAATGGCAGAAATGAGAGATGAGCCACAGATGCAAAATTCTGTTATGTTTCCCCATTTCTACAGTAATTCTTGCCTCAAAGAAAATTAGAAATGTCTGGATCCAATTATCTCCCTTCTGTCAGGGGTAGAATCCTTATTTTTCCATGCAGTATTAGGGATTTGGCATTTTTGTCTTAAAAATCTTTCAGAAGAGAGTCTGACTGGCACTGGCAACTTCATTTCACTTAGAAAAACAAATGTATATATTTATGTGTACCATGGTTATTATGTTTTGTTTTGACTTGCATGGAGTTTTGCTTAGCTGGCAGATCTTTATTCTCCACTGATGATTCTATAAACTTGAATGAGCTATGTCTACATGTTGAAATCTTGATTAAAAAAAAAGAAATTGAAAAAAATATTATTTTAATTGTTTCAAAGTAAAATAAAACTTAAAATCAAATACCGCATGAAATGAGCAGTGGGAGCTCAGATTGCTCTTTTCACAGATGGCTTTTTTACTTGCATCAAGTAGGTAAGCAAAAATGATGCAGATTCAGAAATCTCTTCACTACTAATGAGGGCAGTTTCATGATAAAGTTTTGACATTATTTTTCACTGTTATTCTGAAGTGAGAATTGTTGCATATTTTCAAGTGACTACCAACTTTTTGAATGTACCACAATGAATACAAACACTATATTTGTAGACTCTCTATGTCCAGCTGCACATATCATGTTGTATCGCAAAGAAATTTTTGCTAAAAAGTGGGAAGATAAATTCGCTCATCCTGAATGTTTCTATATTATTAAGGTTATCTGGTTTATTTTTGGAGAGCCATTTGGAAAACCAACTTCAATGACTTCTATGACTTGTTGCTTGATACTTACAACCTGTATCTAATCACTTTCTTTTTCTTTATCTACACTCTATTTCTCCCCTGCTCTTGTTCTTTCTCTCCACATTCTCACTCTCTTTCTCTCTCAGTGGTCAGCACTTAGTGGTGCAGTTTTGTTCCTTCCTCTTCTTTCAGGTTATGGGCAGATGCCCATCATGTAGCTCAATACAAAAATAATTAAACTTTATGACTGTGGCTACAGGTTCTTCTCGCTGTTGATGGCAACTTCACTGCATCTGCAGTGACTGCACTCTGCTGTCGCTCAGCTGATGCTGCCAGCTCCTGTCCTACCCATTCAATGGATGGGTACTGGAGGAAGGAGATATGTATGGAGATTACCAGAGGGTTTGTGGAAAGGATTTGAGTAAGGAGTATAGTTTTACCTTGTCTGTTCTGAGATTTCACAAAACCCTGGTGTAAGTCAGAGTCTTCCTTGTCAGGCAGGGCTTACAGTCACCTGTGCTAGGTTGAGAAAGGGATAAAATGCAGAAGATGTTAAACTATGATTCTGAAAAGAAATTAATTTGAAACTTTGTATAGTTCTATTAAATCATCAATGTAATAAGAAATGAAGCAAAGCATTACTGTTTACACTTGTTTCAGCTCTATCAATAATCTTTATTCAAACATTTACTAACTCAGTGGTTCATTTAGTCATTTACTGACTTGAGTTTTTCTTACCAGACAATTGAGTAAAGATAAATTTCTTCTAGCAGCATGCTGAAAGGAGGCTGGGTCTTTACACAAAATATTGACTTGTGAGATTTGTCATAAGGAAGTTTTACAGGAAAATGAACAATTGCATAAGATGGCACAGGTCCTTCTAACAAGCTGGCAAACTTTGGGAATATACTGGGAACAATTTTAAACTGGAGCTGTGATATGATCTGAGGTACTTAGGAGATTAACTGGTAATTAAGAGTACGACATTGCAAGAGTGAGTTTGAATAAAAGTTTATAACCCTCTAGTTCCTGTAAGTTTGGCTTCTTAGTAAAAAAATAATGCTTATGCTACACGACCCTTATGTCAGATGTTTAATGTTTTCAAATATAACATAACCTATCTTTTATTAACAAACTTCATTTTAAAAGAATAAACAATCAAACAATAACCTGGGACCTCAACACTCAAGCACCATTTTTTTTTTTGCAATCTTTTGAGGTCCATATATGAGCTCCCAACAGAGCCATTCAGTCTTTGACAGGCGAATGTGTATCCAGCCCAGAAGAGTCTTGGAACTAGCAAGCTACTGAAATACATGCCACATTAAGCAGAACATTTCAGAGAGAAGGTGAGCAGAAGGGTTTTTGTTGCAGAATAATTTCTCGGAATGTTTAAAAGAAAAAGGCAAGTTTGAAAAACCTGAAAAAACACGGTCTTAAGTCAATAACTTGGTTTTTCAGGATCCAGGAGACAAGGAAGTCACTGACATTTATGGAGAAAAGAAGGACTGGTGTTCTGTGATTTTCTGTTCTATACCTACAGCTTTTCTTTGACATTCAGGCAGCATCCTGACAGGTGGAGGCCCTGTATGTAGCCAGAATGACCAACTTTCTGCTTCATGCTCTGGTCATAGATAGCTCTACTTTAATGATAATTTTGAATACCCACAGTGTCAAATTGTTTCAAGTTGTTTTTTCTCTGACCCATTTAATTTTGCCTTTAGGAAATGTCTGGTCTGCCTGCTAAAAATAAGGCCACATTTCAGCAAGTTTTATACACCCCAAGATGAGGAAAAATATCCCCAAAGCCTGCATTATTTCACATTGTTGTGTGGGTTTAATTAATGTTAATGGGTGCAAGCTGGAATATAGAAGGTTCCACATAAGCATGAGAAAAAACTGCTTCCCAGTAAGGATAACAGCACTGGAACAGGCTGTCCAGAGAGGTTCTGGGGTCTCCTTCTCTGAAGACATTCAAAACCAACCTGGACACGTTCCTGGGTGACCTAATCTAGGTGTTTCTGCTCTGGTAGGGGAATTGGACTAGATTGATCTTTCAAGGTCCCTTCCAATCCCTGACATTCTGTGATTCTGTGATTCCATGGTTTGGCACAGATGCAAAATATTAATACCCGCAGCATTTACTGAATGGCTGTGGTTATTGTTGTTATCTTCAGGTTCTTAACTTTGCTAACTGATATTGAACATTTCTTATTGCTAACAGAGGGACAATTTTAAGGCTACTTTGAAGGAGAATGGGTAACAATCTTGGATCTTCAGTGTAGTGACAGAAGAAAACAATTCCTGAAAATACTATTCTATATATATTGACACGTGTGTTTATTGCCGTAATAATTTTTGCACTCCTCCTTTTGCAAATCCATTTTAAAAATATACTAGAAACCTAAAACCTCATAATTCCTCATGTATTGAGTAAATATATACAAAATTATAGAAAACAGCTGCATCTGTATGCTGTATGCTGTGAATGCATAGTGTCTGCTGGCTAAAGAAAGAGTATCTCAGTAATTAGATAATGGTTTCTGCTTGTGGTCTTCCTCAGTGTTTGTAGCTGTTTACCCTTAGTTTCTGTATGACATCCCAGACTATCTTAATTCATCTCTATTGTGATATTAAAGAGTCAGATTTGCAATGGCAGTCACAAACGATGTAGATTTTTGAAAAGGGCAAAGTTTCAATTTAATCCTGCTCCTAGTGATATCAGTGAGAAATCACCAGAGAAGAATTTTTGGAATCCCACCTAAATCTTTCATAAAACGTGAAATTCAGATTTTGAAGTCTTTTTTATTTTTTTTCTTTTCTTTTAATGTCACAGTACACCTTTTGAGAGTGTGGAAAGAAAACTATACCCGTAAGAAAAGGGAGCCTACAAAAATCTGTCTTGTAACGATGGTGTCAAAAAAAAATTTCAAAAACTCGCTGCATAATGAGAAAAGAAATAATACGAATGTGATTTAAAATGAAAGTTGAACATTAAAGCAAAACAATGTTACATTGACCTTCACTGTATAGTTCTTAGAGGCATGGCATCATGGCCATTGGTTAGGTTTTGGCAGCAGCACAATCGCTTTGGTCTAAGTTAATCAAGGCAAAGAAGCACTTTATTCCCACTAATTGAACAGTTTCCTCCCGTGGGCACAACATAAGTCAGTAGATTTGCAACCATTACAGAGGGATAACTTAGCTTAATAAAAGCTAACAAATGTTTTCACTGAAGTGCCAGGCAGTTCAGTGCTTGATTCTCTTTATTGCAAAGGTTACGAGCTAGTGAGATCAGGTTAAGCTATTTTGACTGGTTAGGCAGGGAAGCCAGGATGATACTATAAGGTAATGTCACAAAAAATGTAAGTACAAGGAACAGATTAGTGCTTGGCACAAATTTCTACATGAGTGCATTAATCACATCAAGGGACACTTCCACTCTTAATGGCATTATAATGAGGAAAAGTCTAGTATTCAAATAACTTCAGCAATTGATCGTACTTGTGGAGAATTTTTAATGCATTGCCAATGCAACATTAATTGCTGGAAATGCATATGTACAGTAGTCAATTGAGGCTTGATTTTTCTGGTTTCTAATTTTGTTAGCTACAAATTTTTTGACTATGATAGTAAGAAAGGCCAGAAATCAGTATGTTCTTCAAGACTAGTTAAAAATATATATCTCACTAGTATACCTTGACTTGCTGCTGCAAGTTTTACTGGGTAATGAAAAGATTTTGCTTTAGCATTATACTGCTTTTGCTGCTTTGCTGACTTGGATGAAGCCTGATTTTTCACACAGTGATCTCCAACTTTCACATGCTAATAGGATGCTTTGAGCAACATCACACGTTACCTTTCCAGTCAGCCTAAGGGATCACATACTTATGGAAAGAGGAATGTACAAGCAACATCAGAGGATCCTGTGGGCAAAAAAACTGCTTGCGAGTCATAGCTTGGGAAACTCAAATCTAAATCAGGCAACCATATTAATGTGATGTTGAACCACTACTCTGAATTAATGTAGTCCTTCGATACCACTGTGTGCATCTTTCTTTATTGCAGAGGTAAAAGTGTAGAAATAGTCTGTAACACTCTTTTCATTTGTAAAACAAGTTAAAATACCTGCATAATTTTAATTAGAAGTGACTTTCTACTGAAAATTCTGGGGCAAAACTGACTAGCTAATCTGAAAAATAGCTTCATTTGGTTTAAAATATTTGACTTAGTCTGTCAAGAGTTAATAATCAGCAAAGACCCTGTGCTGAATATGCTATAAAAATACTGTTCTCTTGCCATGTACATGAGGGAAGAGTACTTTGTCTGGGAATGTCAATAGAGTTTAGTGAAAATTTGAAAGGAAATTCTTCAGTCACCATTTGGCAGGTGACAAATTGGTTTTTTGTTTGTTTGTTTTTCTTTTGTACAACAATGTGACTTCTTGCGCATTTTGACGCATCGAAAGCAGCAGGTATTTAGTACAAATAGATGTTTTACACTGCATCAGAGCTGAATGCATTTGTAAAGCCAGCCTCATTATGCCTAGAGATTAGACTGAGATTAGATACAATGCAGTATCTTTGCTCAATTCAAGCCAGAGCTAATAGAGAAACCCTAAGGTTGGTTTAAGCAAAGACCATGAGTGAAATGTCATAATTTCCCATTAAGATCAAAGAAGCAAATGTTTGATCATTACGCATTCTTTCTTTAATACTCATAAACATCATGTTATGAAAAACCCCAGGATGGCTAACAGATGTAAAAGGTGCCATCTTGGAAAAAATCTGCATAAGGCTCTTTCTTAAATCTGTCTCTTATAACTCAAAGCAGTTAATGAATGAATATTTCCCAAGACAAAATGCTTTATGCCCTTGATTAAATATCTATTACAGTAACTTGTGGCATTGCTATGATCCCAGTTTCCCAGTTATCTCACAAGTATTTTACAAAATTGCTCAGTAGGACAAACTCCTTCTTAAATTATCTTCTTAAATTATCTTTCTTAAATTATTCTTAAATTATTGAATAATATCAGAACATCCTTTTTTTTTTTTTTTCCTTTCTTTTTTTTTCTTTCCTTTTTTTTTCTTCTTGGAACAGCCAAATTGCTGGATATCTATGGGTATGTCTTTAGACGCTCTCTTATTTCATGATATCTAGAACTGAGAAAAAATGTTTACAATAAGACTGCGCAATGCAGTCATCTGCGATAACAGGTGACTGAATTAAAAACATCCTTCACTTAGCTTGTATTTTGATGTTCTGTTGCTACAGGTTAACTTAGGATTCTCCACATGAACAGTACGTATGAAACATTGGTTAGAACATTTCTGTCTGGAATACAGGGACTGGATGCCTTTGCATGGTAAATGCCTATGGTAAATGCCTATGGTAAATGCCTATGGAGGAAGGTTGAGTGACTGGTTCGTGCTCTACTACTGAGTGTGGAAACAGCTGAGATATGCACAGTGGATTTGAAACTGAGATGCATTATTGGCAATAGTGACCAGAAAAAGAATAGATATAGCTTTCTCTGCTCTTCTCTTACTTTGTAATAAAAAGAAACACATGGAATGAAGTGCTGTTTGAACAGCTTTGAAGGCACAGAAGTTGAAAACAAACTGAAAAACTTCATGCATATTACGTGTAAAACAAGTTTGACCTAGCCAACTCAGAGGATGTAAAGATGAGATTCTTAAGAAAATCTTACTCTTGTAGATCCTAAAAAACTCACTGAGAAATTGTCAGATGTTTTTATTAAGGATTAAATAGATGAAGTTTAAAAATATTGCTTGAATGCAAAATCATTTGTTTGTGTCTAATTTACTTGGAAATATTTACTTTAGAAATAATTATTTTAAAATTGTAAATTGCTAGAAACAATCTAGCAATTGATTGAAAACAAACAATGAAACTGTTTTGTTTTGTTTTGTTTTTGCAGTGAATAGAGGTTTTTAGATATATTGAAGAATCGAAAATACTGGGTATTTTCAGTTAGTTAGTTGGTTAATTAATTAGTTGGATTTCTCTAAAAACCAGTACTAGCAGTATTATGAAGTTGTTCCACCTGATGTCTGACCAAGATATCTTTTAGGGGAATTGTTCTTTGCTAACAACGGATATATTTCTTTCAATCCACAAACCTTTGTGAATGATTTCTTTCAACACAATAATGGTATTTATACCATTTTTGTCATTTTTAGCACAGGAAATTGGAGATGGATCTACCTTCTGCCTCACCACGGAGGGGTGTGCTACAGCTGAGGCTGAAGGCACACAGGGTAGACATGAATGAGGGCAGAATGAAAAGGAATGTACTCTGCCTCCCCGTGATGTAAACAAATGTAGGTTTGTGCTGTCTTTAACACTGTTGAGCAAGAACATTTCTCAATTGCCAAAATCACAGAAAAATGAAATGGATTTGCCACTGGCATAGCACTGTGTATAACATGCAAACTAACATTTTCCCATTGTGCAAACAGTTTTATCTTTCTCAGTAAGTGTTGCACAGGGGAAGCTCTCTTGAATGAGAAATCACAGAAGTGCAGCATTACTTATGGGCTTGTTTGTACTCTACACATGCTACAGAAAGAAAAATACTACTGTTCCTGTTACAATATGCAGTTGTATTTTTCATAATGTGCATAACTCCCAGGATAAAGTCCAGAAACAGATATTCTTCATCTCTTTTCCAGTCTGAAACTTCACAGACTTTACATTTACTTTTGAAACAGAGTTCCCCTCAAGTTTAAAAAGAGTGAAGTATATTTACTGTGCAACTTATTGTTCTTAACAACATGCGTGACATTTATTCTGACAGCTTGTATACCTGTCTTGTCTGAGTAATTCTTCATAAAAAAGAATGTATCACAAGTTTGTTAGTAGAATAATTATTCAAGATAAAATATTTTCTTCAGTCAAACATTGTGCAATTGAAACATGAAACTAAGTCTCATTTTTTAACAGCTTGGACTGTAGAAAGACCCTGAAATGCTAAAATGGCAATGGTAAAATACCTTTTAAGAGGCCAACATTTTACTTAAAGGGGAGACCAACTTTATATTAATAGAGGCTGTCATGAGAAATGAGAAGGATTAGAGAGTACAGCTTGTCACCAGACACCTTCCCAGGAGGGCATGTTTTAGGAGATGAAATTTTCAAGAAGTTCCTATACAACACATCCTGAAGCTTGAAACTCTCCTGCACTGCAGAACCTAGAAAGGATGAATTTTATGGTAAGATTATAAGCTGAGAAACATGTGCCTATTTTATGTATGCTCCGTATAATTTCATTAGCAAATATCAATATTAATCAGCAGGTTTAAGTGTTTTGTATTTACATGCAATAAAATATACTTGCCTATAGAGTGCTAAAATTAGCATTTCTATTTTTCCCAGAAGATAGTCACTCCTCCTGAGAAGTGTAGTGTATAATAGTTCAGTTTTGTATTGCATGCACCTTTTAATTGAAAACTAAATGTATGTGAACATTGTTTATTTTGAAAGGAATGTAGAGTAGCATCCCTGGGAGCACTGTGCTGTGAGTCAGTGTGTCAGGGCAGTTTTTTCAGTAGTTTAGTGTTCAGTGGTTTGTAACAAAGCAGTGCTATGTTGCAGGCAATTCCAGTTCTTATTTTTGTTTTTGTCATGTTTGCATTTGCCTCCAAAGGTGTATCCATCAAAGATGCTGACAAGAAGCATTAATCAATGTTTATCAGAAAGGACATGGTTATGGTTATGATATGGAGCTTGGAGTAGCTGTATCATGGGAGGCACAGGAGGTGACAAAGGAGGTCCCAATAAACAAGTCTGTTGTATGCAGTACCACAAACAGTTCTCCCCTGGACTTATGCCACAGCTCTTCACATACACTTGCAAAACAATGGCAAAGCAGACTAGTTCATCTTTCCTTTTACTTCATACTCTTTTTCTTTTTTAATATGATAGTTTTTTAGGACATTTCCATGGAGTTCAGTACAATGACCAGAGAAATGGCAGACATTTCCCCCAATGTGTTCTTGCCTCACATATGTCTTTCACTCAACCACATTCTGAAGCTAGCAATGAACTGGGGGCATAATTCTTTACCTCCTTAGCTAGTGAACCATGTGCATGTTTTATGCAACACAAGCATCTAACGCAACTATTTTTCTGTCACTATAATTTACTGGACATTCTGTTTGGCAATGCAAATATTCACAGCTGGTTTGGAAAGGTGTTAAATATTTCCTAGACAATATTAGAAGGCAGAAAGAATTTAAGTGGATGTGTCTTCCTGAAGTATGGACAATTATCAGTGTCATTCTTGATGTGGCTGAAATGATGATAGACTCTAATTTAAGTGGAGAGTCTGCTCCATATGCTGACAATTTTGAAAACTTCAGCGTCACTGTGGAAAAACTGGTGAATGAAGATTCCTTCCATTTTATGTTGGAACAGATATACTAATAAATAAATATTAGACAAACTAAATCAACATTTTCTAACAAAAAAAATAGTGTCTTTGATTTTCTAAAGCCTTATTAAAATAAATTAAATATTCAGGATCTGTTTTGTGAGGAAATCACCAAGATGGCAGGTTAACGTTTGAATGTTAGTATTCTGTATTTTAATGGAAACATGACAGTTATTCCTATAAAATATTCCCTTAGAAAACAACTGATACTGCAGTCAATATAGCTGTGATTACAGTGCCAACAGTTTGACAGCTGCCTATTTTATCTATGCACACTGACTTCGTGCATGTACTACTGTACTCAGGTCTGTAATGAAGCTTGACATGGACAAACTATTTCCAAGCATCAATTGGTAGAGTTCTTAAAACTTCGTTTCCTACTAGACTAAATGTTAAGACTTGTCTGCAGTTTTGGAGATGGAGACTTTTATCATGGTTCAGGCAAAAGACACAAAAGCTCTTGCAGATTTGTGTCAGATCTCTGGCACAGACTTGTGATTTTTTTCTGCTTTGGGCAATTATGTGGTCTCTCCTCTATACAGGTGCTGGCTGGTTTTGCACAACTTGTAATGGTGTGTGACATGGCAGCAGGCAAATTGAATGCCTGGTTGCAGAAATCCATCTTGCAAAAGAAATGAGAAAACAAGTAGATTTGGGTCCTGAAACTGCTTGCTCAAGGGTTTTTGTTATGTAGATGATAATATGTTGCTTCAATCCACAGTTTACCTTCTAACTTGAGCTGAAAGTTTGAGTTATATTATATTTGACACAACAATGTATATGTAACAGATGCTAAAAATAGTACAAGAACGTAGTGAGTATTGTAAAATATAGAGTTTTTTAAAGACTGACATCAGTATGGAGAGAGAGGTACAATTATTCTCTGACTGAATTTCCTGCTTACTGCTAACTTAAGCTGTAAACCCTTAGAGTGATGCAAACCATTTTAGTAATGCCGCTCCCACTTAACACTAATAGGACATTTACAGATAATTTCCTGTGCACCAGCTGGAAAATCTGCCACTTAATATAATCTAAACATGTATTTATAGCTTAATTATTCTCTGCCATTAGACAAAATGCAATAGTACATAGTTCTGTAAATCTTATATGATATTCTGTAATAATATGTAATTGCTATTCTTGGGGGAAAAAAAAAACAAAAAACATTCAAAATGTTTTGATATTGGATCTTTAGAACTAAGATAAACCTGGCCAGGTTATGTTTATATAATTCATAAAAAAGTAACAACAACAAAAACAAAGGAAACATGCAAGGAACACATTACTTTCAAGTTAGGAAAACATTTTTTGGAAATTGATAAGCAATTCTCAAGCATATACTGAATTTGAACACACTGGACTCATATAAAACATAAAGAACATATAGAACTGTTACACTCTTGGTGAAAGTAGTAGAAGAGAACAGGCCTGTGTCTGGGACATCAGACCATCCCTGAAGTTTAAAAATAAATCTATTCAAGTAATGAAAACATATCATCCCTACTTTTAATGATGTTCAAAGAGGCTTTCGTGAGTGATCACTGAATTATGAAAAGCAGAAAGTTTCACAGCTGCAGTAAAAGGAGTGTTGTTTTTTTTTTTTTTTTCTGTCTTCCCCAGGGTATGCTTGATCAACCAAAGTCAAAGGAAGGAAAGGGAAAATTGCAAACTCATGAAGTGGCCTTCAGGATTGAAAAAGTAAAAGATAAAATGTTAAACTACTGAGGCTATGTTTAAGACTATAAAAGCTTGTAAATTACTTAGAGGAAACTCAGTATACAAGAATTCCCAGTTATTGTGCAGTGGTTACATTTGATGCAGTATATTGGCTTTCAGAATATTTTCACACCAGAGGAAAAAAAGGTAATGCTCAACTTGAGAAATCATTGAGAAGCTGTAGGCCTGTTGTACTGCATACTACTGTTGATCAAAAATGGCAGTTGCTATGAGCTGGTAGAGTTTGCTAAAGATGAGAATAATTTAAATAGGCTGAACTTTCTGTTGCTTAAAGAAATATGAAGATTTCTGCAAGTCAGGAAATAAATGACTTTCCAAATGTCATGTGGCGTGACTACTAGTGTCAGGAATACCAAATTAATCTGGTATCTACCTAGTACAAACATTAGAAGAACGGGTACACTTAAAGAACCAAGGAATTTGTTCTTCACACATATTCACACATATTCTAAGACTGATGGAGCCAAAGTTATGCAATGAATATGATTCATACAGTTGATTAAATTTCTTTTTCTGTACTTAAACATACTATACCATAAGTACTTATTATGATAGCAAGAAAAGTGTTTAATTAGATGAGTGATTGTTCTCTGTATTTTAATAAGTATAATACTGAGGCAACATCCTCAATGATCTATGTTGCTTAAGACATCGCAAACATTTCTAACACAGGGTGCTGAAGTCTGATCATATACTTTCATTTGTGTTTGTTAAGATTCATTAAATTTCATTTAAATTGATTTCATTTCAGATTTGAACAAATACCTTTTATATTTTGGATTAATTACTCCTATTTTTAATCAAAACTTTCATATTTCCTACTTATTTAGCCACAAAAGGACAACCCAAATCCTCCTTACCTCTTCTTGAGGCTCTCTGTGTTTAATTTTCACAAAGTGATGCATCAGAATGGTAATATTCTTCTCAGTCACAGACATTTTGAATGCATTTTCTAGACATTCTTTATAATGTCTAAAAAACTGGCTAAAAATATCTATACCAAAACTTTAATGACTATTTCCCATTCCTGAAGAAATAGGTATCTACTGCCTCTTATAAATCAGTTCTACCTGAAATAAGGAGACCCTATATGATGACTTAAACCTAAATGTTTTTCCAGTACAACATTTAATTCCTTATCGCTTATAGCATCCTTCACTGGGGAGAACTATAGTGTTTTAATATTTATAATACATTTTTTTTTATTTATTATCACTTTTAAGTTCTAACAGAAACTGTTACTGAAATCAGACCTTATTTACCTTGGTTCACCTGCACTATTCTGCATTTCAGTTTTCTGTATCATTTACTTTGGCAATGAAAGATTTACAGATAGAATCACACCTCAGTAAAGAAATTTATGAAGCAAAAATGCAACTACAAGAGTTCGCAAATACTGAGTTATGTTGTTCATAACAGACCAACATGTAGAGCTGGGGGTCTATTTGAAAACCTTTCTCTCAGAAGTTATCAATTCCTTTCCTTTCTTAAAAGTATTTACAGATGCAAATTATCTTAGAACTCAGGATGCTGCTGGATCTGATGCTGTTTCCTGGTACTCTTCTGTAAGATCAGCAAGCATTTAAGAATCTAAAGAAATATATTTAAAACAACTTCTGAGTCTAGTGTCTGGTTATTTTCTAAGATACTTATCCCAGTTTGGAGAGACATTCTGAATTACGATATCTTCCTCCTTTTTTTTTTTTTTTTTTGTTTTGTTTGTTTGTGTGTGTGTGTGTAAATCTAATTGTATTTGAGGGTGACTGTGATTTGTGCAGCTTGAATATATCTGTCTCAGTCTTAATGAAAACACAGCTGATGATATAATGAGGAAATAATATGCAATAAAAATGGACCTAGAGAGTTTCTTACAGCTTCTACAGTAGATGGGGTAGAGGAGGCTAAGAAGTCTGCCATAGTTAGGTCACCAAACAAAGGCAATTTTAAAATATTGCTTTGATCCCTACAGTTTATCTGACTTTAGCTTTTCTTAGGAGGTTGCAGTGAGGGATGGAGAGAAAAAGTCTATTACAAGTATGAGTAATTAGAGTGCCATCTGCTTGAGGGACATAAACTTACAATATAGCACAGACAGTTAATATACCTTAAAATAGGAAAAGCTGTATGCCTGCAAAAGAGGTTGCTACTGTTTTTCTGGCAGAACACTGACTTCTAGTAATTTATTTTAATATTCTATTTATATAAGAGCTGCAACCTTAAGCATACAAGGTTAATGAAGGTTGATTTGACTGCCCTTTTTACTTCCTGTGCTTTGCACAACATTGAAAAAGTGGCAGATTGCTAATCAGGAATCCTTGACACTTTGTCCAAACCTAGAGGTGAGAAACCTCTGTTTCAATGAAATGATAATTACATGTAATTGCAGCCATGGACTCTTTAACTACGAGTCACAATTAAACTATTCATCTTTCCTGCACATCTTCCTTGCAAAATGACACAACAATGTACTAAGTAGCATTTCATTACTCACAGGATAATTTCCTCTGTCATAGTTTTAGCTATGACACTGCGTCAGTAGATTAAGCAAAGCCACAGATGGCAATAGTTCACAGTGACACTGTCTTTACATGTTTATGTACTAGATAGGATACTAGTCTTTTATTATTATTATTATTTTTGCAAGATTTCTTGTCCTTTTTATTATGTGTTTTATATCCGTACATGGTACTGAAGTAGTGTTTTGCACTTGGAGCTCAAGCTTCTTGATGCAGATCATATCCACTGAACGTATTTTTTTCTAAGTTTTTAGAAGAATCTCACATTACTAGAAGACCATGTCTCTTAAGCAGGTGCTAGCTATTCTGAACCAGTGCAGTGCTGATGTGTTGTAAATTCTGATACTTAAGCAACTGAGTAACTGGAAAAGCAGTCAAAATATCTTCTGTGTCTGAATCATTGCAAAAACAAAACAAAACAAAACAAAACAAAACAAAACAAAACTGAGAAATTACTCACATTACATTCTTTGAGTCTGGTCACTGCATGGAAGATGCTGCTGGCTGTTTCAGGCACAAGAATTTGGGAATCTGGACTGTGGCATGTAAATGGGTGTGCTGGATCCAGCTGGGATGGAGTTCATTCTTCTCATAGCAGCCCATATTGCATTGTGCTTTGGATTTGTGCCTAAAGTAGTATTGACAGTTCCTCAGTGTTTTGGCTGTTGCTGAGCAATGTTTGTAGAACTTTGAGGTTTAATTATTTTTCTTTATTTTTCTTTCTTCCATTCTGCTGTGCCAGTGAGTAGACTGGACTCCACAAGACACAGAGAAGGGACCCAAACCAACCAAAGGGACAATCTTATTGTATAACTTTGTGTTTGGCCAGAAAATCTAAGGAAAAGGAGAAGAAAAGGGAGGACAACTTGTTCTGGATACCGTCTCCAAACAATTGGAAGAGCAGAAGGTTATCAGGAGTAGTCAGCATGGATTCTCCAAGGAAAAATCATGCTTGACCAACCTGGTAACCTTCTACAATGTCATCGTTGGCTGGGTAGAAGTAGGGAAAGCAAACGAAGTTGTGCACCTTGACATTAGCAAGTTTTTTTGACACCATCTCCCAAAATATCCTTGTTAAAAATTTAGAAAAATGCGGGATAGATGAGTGGATGGTGAGATGGATTGAGAATTGGCTGGCAGGTAGAGTTCAGAGGGCTGTCATCAGTGGTGTAGAGTCTGGTTGGAGACCTGTAACTAGCAGTGTTCCCCAGGGGTCCGTGCTGGGTTTGGTCTTGTTTAACATCTTCATCAATGACCTGCATTGAGAAACAGGGCCCACTCTCAGCAAATTTGCTAATTATACAAAGCTGGGAGGGAGTGGCTGACACACCTGAAGGCTGTGCTGCTATTCAGCAAGACCTGGACAAACTGGAGAGTTGGGCAGGGAGGAACCTGATAAGATTTAAAAAGAGCAAGCATAGAGTCTTGCACCTAGGGAGGAGAAACTACATGCATCAGTACAGGGTAGGGGATAACCTGCTGGAGAAGGACCTGGGTGTTCTGGTGGACAACAGGTTGGCCATGAGCCAGCAGTGTACCCTGGAGTGCATTAAAAAGAGCGTGACCAGCAGGTTGTGGGAGGTGACCCTCCTCCTCTACTTTGCCCTAGTGAGATCACATATAGACTACTGAGTCCAGTTCCAGAATCCCCAGTTCAAAAATAGGGATCTCCTAGAAGAAGGCCACTATGATTAAGGGCCATTTCCCCTATGAGGAAAGGCTAAGTAACCTGGGTCTGTTCAGCCTGAGGAAAAGAAGACTGGAGAGGATCTGATAAATGTCTATAGAATCATAGAATTGCTAAGGTTGGAAAAGACCCACAGGATCATCCAGTCCAACCATTCGCCCTTCACCAATGGTTCTCGCTAAACCATGTCCCTCAACACAACATCCAAACACTCTTTGAACACTACCAGGCTCGGTGACTCCACCACCTCTCTGGGCAGTCCATTCCAGTGCCTGACCACCTTTTCAGAGAAGTAGTATTTCCTAATGTCCAGCCTGAACCTCCCCTGGCGCAGCTTGAAGCCATTCCCTCTAGTCCTATCACTAGTCACACAAGAGAAGAGGCTGACAGCCAGCTCACTACAACCTCCCTTCAGGTAGTTATAGAGAGCAATAAGGTCTCCCCTGAGCCTCCTCTTCTCTAGACTGAAGAATCCCAGCTCCTTCAGCCGCTCTTCATAAGGCCTGTGCTCCAGACCCCTCACCAGCTTTGTTGCCCTCCTCTGGACACGCTCCAGGGCCTCAATGTCTTTCTTACAGTGAGGGGCCCAAAACTGGACACAGTACTCAAGGTGTGGCCTCACCAGCGCTGAGTACAGGGGGACAATTACTTCCCTGTTCCTGCTGGCCACACTATTTCTTATACAAGCCAGGATGCCATTGGCCTTCTTGGCCACCTGGGCACACTGCTGGCTCATGTTCAGATATAGATATTTTAGATATAAATACAGATATTTTAGATATAAATATCTAAAAGGAGCTAGAAGGCAAATGGATGAGGCTGAGCTCTTTTCAGTGGCATATAGTGGTAGAAAAAGGAGCAATGGCCTAAAACTTGAACATAGGAAGTTCCACACTAACATGCTGTAGTGGAAATGCTAAGTCATGGCCTGAACCAGTGATTGAGAACCTGGTGGGAAGGCAAGGCCAACCCAGGGGATCTCAGGTGCATGCAATGCAGCTGAGTGACCAAAAGGGTTGAAGCCAGTATCCACCCAATCCCAGATCTTATTTAAGGGTTGGCAGTGGAGGCAAGGGTATCTTGCTGGAGATCCCTCCATACTGGAGGCCTTCTAAGGGTAAGCAGATTTTTTTTCTTTGTTTTTGTGTCTATGGCTGCTGCATTTGAGCTTACCCTTACTTGGTATAGCCTAGGACTTTGTTGCTACGCTGTCATTGCTGAGTTTTCCATCATGTTGCAGTGTTGCACATATGAAAGAACTTCTTTATGGTAAGGATGACTGAGCACTGGCACAAGCTGCCCAGAGAGGTTGTGGAGTCTCCTTCTATGGAGATATTTCAGATCCCCCTAGATGACTACCTGTGTGACCTATTGTAGGGAACCTACTTTTGAGGGGGGTTGGACTCAATGATCTCTTGAGGTCCCCTCTGACCTCTGCAATTCTGTGGTTCTGACATTTCTAGTTGTAATACTTGTCCTTTCAAGTAACTGTTACACGTGCTGAGGCTCTGCATTCCAGGATATCTGCCTGTAAGTGCGAAACAGTGAGTGAATTATTTAATTTCCTTTGCTTACGCATTCGACATTGCTTCACCCATTTATCTAAAGCTACATGCTTTTACCTTCTGCTCTTCTGGTTCTCTCTCCCATCACCATGTGGGAGAATTAAATAAGGGACAGGTTGAAGTTTTATCTGCTGATTAAGGTAAGCACATTTACTTGATCTTTTTTATCATGGACTATTTTGTAATTATTATAAATAAAGACACTGTTTTTTTTTTTTTTTAGAAGTTCAATGTTTTTGTTTGTCCAAGCCTTCATCTCCTCAGCCGTGCAAGAGATTTCTCCAAGACTCATTAGGACACAGTTTGTTGTGTTTACTAAAAGCCATGATGCTCTAAGTGAAAAGGAAAACGGCAAATTGAATCCAGAAGTCACCCAATTATTTAAATTAGCGTAAACCTAACAGGATTTTTTTTTCAAAATTGGAAGGACCTAGCAAGACCAGTCAACTTGACAGGGGAAAGTAAAAGTCATGAGGATTAGATGTGCAATGGAAGTTAAAAAATTGAAAAAAAGAAAGAAAGAAAATTATCTGTAGCTAACTGGAGAAGGACATGCTCATCAGTATGAGTAGTTCCATGGGAACATTTGCTTTAAGCATAACACCTCTTTATTTCCAGTTTTCAATTCACGAGAATTGCTGTCATTAAAACAGGAATATTTTAATTTTTTCTTTTCTTTTTTTAACTTTTTCACAAATGTAAAATGAAAAGCAGGAAAGTGTCTTGTTTGAATAGTTTTTGTTGTTTATTTGTCATCATCTGTGATGTCCTGGGCATTTGCCAAAAATTCAGTAGAAGATCTATCCTCTGAAGAGTCATTCAGAATCTAAGGACAAACAGGCAAAGGTTACAGGAAACAGATATTGGTTAAAACAGATCAATAGGTAGTGAGAAAAATGGTCTGTTTAACATATAGATGTTCAAGTCACTTAAGATGGGATTGGCATACACAAGAACTTAAAAGAAGGTCAGTAACTCTGTAGTGTCTCCAATGGTATTTCAGGATGTTCTCATTTGCAAATGACATTTTGCTGTTGCCAGAATACTTGTATTTTCTCCTTGATACCTTTGCTTTCCTTACCAGCTTGACAGCTTCCTTGGCACCTAAATACTGATTACATATGTGCTATGAAAGGGCTTCTGTTTCTATTTAGACTGCAGAAAAAAAAATCTTAAAAAGAGGAATTAAAAAATAAAAAAAAATCAATATTGCTGGTGAAATAATAATTACATAATATTTCTTACTTGAAAATAATTTTAAGATCAGGATGAATTAATTTGGCATTACTTCTATCTGCTTTCTGTCCTGGCACGTAAAGACTTTAGGTTGATTACTTTAATACCACACATTTCCACTTCTCCCTGGTGACCTCTATATGTGTGGTTTGCTGCAACTCAAAGCCCACCATGGAAGATACATTTCTCAATTTGTGCAGTATATCCTACTAAGCATTGACGACTTGCTGCTGTTATAAAAGAAACAAGGTCAGTAATATCAATTCTTTGGTACAGTTTTCATTTAGAAGCAATAATAATAGAAGTTTATAGTAACTATGGTGAATATATAATCAAATGTTTAACTTATATAAGCAATATCCTGTACTTCTATAAACATAAGGAGGAAAGTCTCAAAATCTTGAAGTAATTATTATGACTTTTCCCAGAAGGATAAAATATTATTTATTCTGGGGAGGCTGGGAGATGTATTATAACTTTTTTTAAAAAAATATCTCATATACTATGAATTTCCCTTTAAAATGCCCTTCTCCACAAAGCTGTCAGTATATCTCATTCTCCAAGGAGTAATTAACTTTCACACCTATTTGCTGTATGCGTGTGTGCCACATGTTTGTGAAACAGGCAGCAGAATAACGGCCGTGAGCAGTACAGAGAAAACTCCTTCCTACAGAACATTAAATGCATTTGGTGGCAGCTCATCATGTATTCTGACAACAACAAAGTAATACCTTGTGATGAAAATGGGGCATATGGGTCATCTGAGTCCCACTATTTATATGTCTAGACTTTGTACCTAGTAATATTCTTTTTCTTCTAAGTGGTTGTATAATTGATTTTGAATATGTTTATGCTTACAGCCTTTGTGGCTGTTGTTGGTGGACCATTTCACATACTAATCACCATCTGTGCCAAGATGTTTCCTAAATGCCTTTCATGCGTAGTTCTTTCCCAGCTTCAGTTTATGTCATCTTACTTTACAGTCTGCATTATCTCACTGAACACCCAATCAGCACCAGCCCTTCTCAGTTCTGCTTTTTCAGCCCTTACCAGAGCCACACTGGAGTCTTTTTCTGTTAAATTCAAATTTATCAGCTATAAATGAACTTTTCTTAATCTATTTGATATTAACATCTAAATTTTTCTCTCATTCATGCAGTTTCTCCTATGTTACAAAGCTTACTTCAAAGAAGTCTAAGACTGGAGAAATGAAAAAGAATGGTTGTTTCACTATATTTGACTTCATTTCTCTTATCTACTGATTAATGTTCTTCACTCAATTGAGTAGATGCCAGAATTTAAGAACCTGACTGCTGAATACTACAAGAGCACAGGTGATATTTTTGGACTGTCTCAGAACATCATTTAAAAATTAAATTTATTTATTTTACATGAAGATTTTTGTATGAAATTTTAAGAGGAGATGATAGTCAAATTTCTTCTTAATATGAAGCAGGAATTAACATTTTGCTTGTAGGCAAGTATCTTTTTCAAATTTAAGCACTTGATCTGTCTCCAATTTATATACTTGTTTTGCTCTTTATTTCTCTGTGAAGCATGTTTCGTGGCATATGTCTTCATATGAATTACTGCTTCGTCTTCTTCATACTTTTTACACATTACCTCCTAACTCTGTTCTTCATTTTTCTTGGGCATGTATTTCATTCAGTCTTTCATTCAGTACCAGGAATATGTTTCCACTTTCTTACAGCTGAAAATACCCAAAGGTGGAAGTTCATGGAGTGAGAGTTCTCTAAAAAGAGTACTGATACTTTAGTGTTACCCTGGCATATAGGAACCAGTCAATTGACTTCATCTGGTATTTTTGATGTGTGGATCCAGCTGAATGTTATTACTTTTGGTTCCTTTTCGGAACTTTCTCGGGAGTCCCTGTCTGTGTTGTGTACTTCAGGTTTTATTTCTCAGAAAGCATCTACGTCTATGGTAATATTTTAACATCCTCCCCCTGGCACCAAAATTTTAATTGTGATTTATAGCTGGAGAAAATAGACAAAAGCAAACAAACAAACAACAACAACAAAAAACCCTGGTACTTTTCTTTTTCTGAAGGCAACTTAAAGTCAGACAGCATTTCTCTGCCCACATTTAGTTGCAGCTGAAAGCCATGAGCCAGATATTTTAAGGAAAGTTCTGTGCATTACTGATAATTGTTTTTGTTTTTCTCTTTTGAAATAGGTTTATATATTGTTAAGACCACTGAACTAAATCATTTTTGTCTGAGATGAATCTTCCTGAACTACATTTCTTGGATAATAATGAATACCTCAAGTCACCAGGGAAAAAAAGAAATGGAGGAGAATTGGCTGGAAGTTTTTGAGGACACAGTAAACCTCAATCTTCTAGATAAATCTGTGCTTCTGATTCTAGCATTTTGTTAGCTGGTGCTACTACATATTCCAACAGGGGAATGCTGTTGGAATATGTAGTTCATGAACAGAATTCACCATGCTCCAAAAATGACAAAGTAACATAACTTTTGTTTCTGTCTATAAGAAGTCACTAATCATACAAGAGGCTGAATACAGATAATTATTTCAGAATAGTAAAAAGTGAACAGTGAAACAGACTCCTCAGATGTGATCTTCAGTAAAGAAAGGCATTTTGTGAGGTAAAATGGCCTTCAGGAATATTAGCTGCCTGCTCATGAATCAAAATAAAGCTTTTTACTGGTCCCTAACTGCATAGTGAGCTCTAGAATGTACAAAAAGTAAATACAGAATACTACTTATGTGTTTTATCTTTGTTGCTATCAAAATATTCTGTCATTTAAACATTCATATTTTAGGAATGTTGCAGGAAGGTTTTTGGGAGCTGTTACTGATCCAACTGTTCAAGTTTGAATCCTTTGGGAATTAACAGCTCTCTGTTGTCAGTTGTATATTCTTTTAAACAACTTCTTAAACTATGTGTTATTTACATCTATGTTGCTAAAGTATCCTGTGCTGTTTTACATGCTCCTATAGCCAAATGTTTATATATTCCTTAAATTCATACTGTGTGCAGAGTGAGAAAAGGGATGATCATCACTTTCTGTAGTTGTAAAAAGGAGGCACTGCGGTGCATATTCTTCCCCTGAGTTTTCAGAGAACCATGGAAAGAGGTGCAAACAGGTGCAGGGAATTACAGGTATATCAGTGCCATGAGATTTGATACAGCTCAGTGAGAACAAAGATACCTCTGATACTTTAATTTCATGAAATTAAAGCATCTTCAGATGCAAAATATTTTCAGATGTAAAATCTTTTCTAGCCAAGACACTATTTGAAAAGCCATCCAACCTGTTCCCTTCCTTATAGTAAGGAAGTCCATAGTTGGTAAGAAAGGCTAGAATGTTGTAATTCACATTTCTACTGATAATGACTGAATTCTAAATTCTTTACATTTTAAAACTTTCTTACTCATGTATGATCTTTTAAATATTTCATATGAAATAAAATTGTTTGGAACTTTGAAAAGCAGAACTTGTTCTTATTTTCTTTTCATCACATAAGGAAATTGAGAATTATGCATAATTGTCTTGACATTTTATTTCAGTATATCAGCTTCTGATGATCAATGAAACTCTTCAGTAGATATGGGTTTGAAAGCCAAGGAATTAAGCAATCCTAGTCTTTATCAGTCCTTATCATTGAATTCCTGTATTATTTTAAGTGGGGCGGAAAAAGTTCTCAGCGGCCATCTTTCCCTCAATCTAAATAGATGTGATATTTATGACAAAGTTAGTTCATATACAAAGCAAATAATATGGAAGTTTTTAAAAATCGTCATTCCTTTCTACTTTCTAAATTCAAATTCATGTCAATTTTCATTTGGTGGTAAAAACAATTCATGGGGTACAAACTAATTTGGTCTTCAGCAGCATAACTTTGCACTCACCCTTCTTGCAGTTGCACTTGACCACAAATCTCTAAATTCTCTTTTAATTTTTCAAAATTATTTTATTGAATGTTATAGAAGCAAATTTTTTGGATCTTTCTCCAGCCATGGAAAACTAAAATGTATTCAGTGTGGCCTTTTCAACTTCCATACTTCTCTAGGCTGTCAATAAACAGGTATGTCACTGAACACCATCTGCACACAGATTCAGCAACACAGTTGGAACATTCTTAGTGTTCAAAGAGAGGTCAGCCCTTGTTTTCACTTGCAACTTTGCCTCGTTGGATCTAAAACAATCTGAGACACTTCAGTAATTTTTCATCTGTGGTTCTGCTGAATTTGTTTTGCTGTTACTTGGAAAGGATGAGAGCTGTTTTCTATTTGTACAATCAAAAATTGTTATTTCTATCTGTGTGTTATGCCTGGCTGTGATACTGAACATCATGCTTTTTATTCTCTAGCATTAAGATTGCTTGATGAATCAGAGGCGGAACTCCAGCTTGCTTTTTGTTACCGTATAAAAGGACTCCTACAGTTACTTTGAGTCTAAAAGTAATTGGGTGAATGCATCTTTCCCAGTGCTGTAAAAACAGGCAGAGTAATCTTCTTAGCCTGGACTCCCAGATATCTGGACCCAGTCCAACTCTACTCTGAAAGCAACAAAACATAAAATCATAGAATGGCATAGGCTTAAAGGAACCTTGAGACTATCAAGTTCCAATCTCCCTGCCATAGGCAGGGACACCTTCCACTAGACCAGGTAGCCCAGAGATCCATCCAACCTGTCTTTGAGTGCCTCCAGAGATGGAGCATTAACAGCTTATCTGGGCAGTCTGTTCCTCATCACCTGCTGAGTAAGGAATTTCCTCCTGAAATCTAATCTAAATCTTCCCTCCTCTAGTTCCCCTTGTGCCACTGCTTGTATCCTGCAGTTCTTGTCAGGGCTAATTAACACAGGGACAGGTCACCCAATTACTCTCTCACAGCTTTAGGGTCAGAGTTGACATGTGGTAACCAGATATGCTGGTATATGGCATGTTCATAGGTCTTTCCCCGAGTAACCCAGTCACTGCTTTCTCCCATTGCAAAAGTAACTGTGGTATTAAAATGCAAGCAATAGAATGTTTTCACGAAAGAGACAACATCTTTCTTCCAAGGTATGAGAGAGATGAAGCTCTGAGTAATCAACTCTTGATCTTCCCTGTAGAGATAAGTATTCATTAGCAGTTGATTACAAAGAACACAGTCTAGATAGCCTGTATCTATCCATGCAATGCATTAGTTCAACCTTTATTAGTACAGATAATATTCTTATTTGGAGAGCTATGGTGACATGTGAAACAAAATTGGTCTAGTCCAAAAGCGAAGAAATTGGAAGGGGAATGGTTTATTATTCCTCTGCCTTGTGAGACTTTCTATTTTTCAGGCTTTTGGCTGAAAAATCGTGTGGAGTTGTTTCTACTTTTTCTTAAGCTGTTTTATATCTGTTCACTGACAATAAGACAATATATATAATGGATGTACTCCTTAATTAACAATTAGACTGTTGAAAATATGTGATTACTGAGTGCACTTGTATGTTTGAAAGCAGAAATTATTTCAGGATAGTTTGTAAAATGTCATAAGGGAGTAATTTTTGTATTTTGTTTCTCATAATCAAATATGCCTCCAAAGCTATGTACTTCAGTTAAATTTACTTGTTACAAAATTTTGGGTACATGATGCTTCATATTAACTTCATTGTTGGACTTATAAAAATCAAGAATTCAAGAGAAGTAAAATAAAGAAGCAAACCAATATTTTCTCAGTCTTCAACAAATAATATTATTTAGTTGTTTTATTCCATTATTAGTTCCAGTTCGTTATATGTTACGTTAGGGGTGACACTGAAATTGTAAGAACAATGTAGTCTTACTACGTGTGACCATACTGTTGGGTTGCTTTTGACAAGAAAGTAAAAAACATTTCCTCTATCTGTTTGTGATCTGCTAATAAACAGATCTCTCTGTTGTGTGGAATTCAAGTGATTTTATTTCCTTCTAGTCTTCAAAATTCAGTGCTTCATCTTGAGCTTTTACTTAGGTATTGTAGCCAAAAGAGTTGTTTTGCACATAAGGAAAATGATGAAAACATATTTGCCATAAGACAAGAAGAAATTCAACTTGTTCTACAGGTAAATAAGCTTTTTCTCTTGGCTGCTTTTGCTTACACATTTTCTCCTATTTATTCTTTTCCAAACCATTGTATGGAAGCCAGTACAGGAAATGAGAGCAGAGGTAAATTTTGGGGAGTGGATTTTGTAAATAATCATTTGTTAGGGAAAGACAGCAACTTGGGTAGACTTTTGGCATTCTCCAACACAAAGAACTAAGGCACGATGTGACTATACTTCCAACAGTGTTACTTCAGAGGCACACAAGCCCATCTCTGCACTAAAAGAAGACACAAAGCCTGTAGTGTTCAGCTCCTTTAGTGTCAAAGTTTTGCCTGAGTATAGTACTTCATTCAACTATGCTCCTTAATACAAGAGGCCAACACTGAATTTTTAAGCTGCTTGATCTATGCTGAATATAGTGTATATTTCATTAATTAGAGATAGAGGCATTCAAATAATAGAAAACTGCTTTCAAGTAAGTGCTTGAAATGCAAAGAATATTGTGGTGTGGCACTACTCAAAGGCAGCTTGTGTTCATTTTGCTTCAGTTCTGTGCCAGCTCCCTTGGTGCAGTCAGGGGCCTGCTATCATCCATCCACACAAAGATCGTTTTTGCACCCCGTGATTAAACTCCTGCAGAGCTACTCAGGTTTGCTAGTGGATGTAGTGGATGAACTGAAAACTTCTGTCCTACACGTACAGATAGCTGCTTTGGAAGCTTAAGTACAGTGCAGAGGCATCTGACTGGGAACTAAGTCCAACAGTGCCCAAGCTGTGTACCATCACTTATGTCTCTGAATCCTATTTTTCAATACTTTAATTTCACAGAACTTGAGGTAAGAAATTTGCAGTGAATGTGACTAACTGGGCTTTTTTGGTCTGATTTGTTCTGGTTCTGCACAATGCAGAAGTGATTAACCTTTTTCTGTATGTGGGGTGACCTGGACTTAGCAGAGTACATTTGCTGCACCATACCTGCCCCAAGAAGCTCAGTTGATCTGAACTGGCTTTACACTGAGCCAGCACTGACTCTTCCTACCCAGGGCATGATTAATCCACCTGGATTTGATTACAAATGGTTAATCCGCCTTGGATAAACCATGGATGATGGGAACTGACTAAGCCCCAACTGCAAAAGAAATATCATTATTCATTGATTTTAATAGCAGCTCGTGTGATCTAAATAGAATAGCTTGTTTTACCAGAAAAATAAACAACTAAAAAAATAAAATGGAATTGGGTTTTTATCTCAGCCAAGGATTACATTTGGAAGGATTTTAAAAAGTGGATTTTAAAAGATTAATTTAAAATAATCTCTACAGTTCAATGAGTTTTAAAATTGCATTAATTTATTTTAAAATATACTTAAAGCCCTTTTTAAAAAGTAATTTTCTTTCTTTTCCTGTTGCATAAAAAGTTACCTTCCAATTTTTATCATGCTGATAGCCTTGCATTATGTGATAGATGTTTAATTTTCACTTTAATTAGTATTGATTCATGATGCTCTAATTACCATTGCAGTCAGTCTTATAACTAAACAAATGTGAAGTTTGAGAAAAAACCCCAAATACTAGTTTCTGACCTGAGACCTGGTGTTTTCTATCTGATGGAATTAGAAATCTATCTTCATAAGATTATTTTTATATCACTTTTTACACTGAGAGAACTCAAATCGAAATCATTTAAAATACGTAAAATACTGTGAGAAAGGCCATTTTGATTGTTTTAGTAGTCCTGTTATTTGAAGAAAAGCACTGAAAATGTTTCAAACAGAAGTGTTCTTATAGTTCTATTTGGTGATTACCCCATTTGTGAGGTCAGAAATGTTCACAAAATACACTTAAAGATGATAGCTGGAATAAAATGTAGGTAAGAATGCACTGTGGGCCCTCTAAAGTCAGATATCTTGAAGTATTCCTTCTGAATGTGCTTAATAAGTGTTAAATGTGCTCCTTGCACTTGGGAATATGTACTTTTTAAAAATTTATATCACATCAAGTTATCCACCTGTTTGATTTGTTGTTGTTGTTGTGTTTTGTTTTGCTTTGCTTGATGTTAGAAATAATGAAAATCTCTTGGTCAGAGACATATTGGGGAGCAAGCTATTAGACAGTAAATTAAATGTAATGCTCCCGAATGAACTCAAAAATCTCATCCATGGTGAGAAGATTCAGAAAATGTCTTTTTTTTCATACTTTCATACAGATTTTTTTTCAGAACAAAATTAATTTAAGAAAATACATTTAAATGATCCAAAGTATCAGACCTGACAGAATAATGAGATATTTTATTCCTCTTACATATTATCCAGATGCAAAGAGTAACTATAATATATAAAACTTAGTTCTTAATCAGTGCAGAGAAGGTAATGGGAGCCCTAGCCTACTAGATAGATATATTTATTATTTAATTGTAGAACAAGATAATTGCTCTGACTTGATGATTACAGTAACTTGAAGACCAACTAGATTGCTGACTAGTTTAGATTCCACTCACACGGGCAGAAAACAATCTATCCAATTTCAAAGAATCATAGAATTACTCAAAATACAATGTTAAGGACTGCTATATGCAAGTGTGTACTTTCACACAAGTAACAGTCTGATTTTTCAGTTTTGACTTACAAAAAATATATGAGAATCTTTCAGTGCCTAACCTCAAGGAAAACAAAAACCCCTTTATATCCTTATGTGTGGGATGTTGGGAATCCCCTGCCCAGAAACAGGTCTGTACTTCTTGTGCTACAGGTAAAGGCTGTCTCATGTGGCCAGCATTAGAAGTGGAGCTGTTTGGTGGGGAAGAAACTACTGGAAGATCAGCTGCTGTGGGCAGAAACAACGGGCAAGATAGCTGTGGCTAATGGCTATGGCTTCTCTTAGGAGTTGGGAGCACAACCACTGTGTCAGTCCCAGATGCCTCTCAACCATGATGGTTGCCCCAAGCTACTCTTGGTCTCTGAATATTTTCTGTTCTTGGTTGTGGTATGATGTCTGATTAGATCAGCCACCTACACATCACAGGATAAATAGCTTATATTTAATATAGCTTCACACATATTTTTCTGTTTACACTTTTTCTTCCTATTGATTCTCCCAAACTTCCATAGTCTTGAGGAAGTAAATGTTTTGTATATATCTATTTGAAAATCTTGTCCATTTTTCTGTAGTGATTATAATTATTTTGTGACTGCTGGTCTCTTGACAAACACTTATCCCTGGATTGAACAGTGTTTACTTTTAGCTGGTGAAGGAGATTGATATAGAAATATCCCATGCTGCGTACAAGTTTATCTTTGCTGGGTGTTATCTATAAGTCATAGAGGCTCTAAGGATGTTTAATGTCTGCTTATGTGAGATGCCTACCAACAACTGTTGAGTCTCCCCACACTTTTAACTTTCCATATAGTTTGACTAACTTTGAGAGTAACTCTCTCCAACCTGGTTAACTGGTTAACTCAAAGAGATGCAGGCATGCCAGTCCTACTAGGTAGCACACTGACCCTGCATATTATAGATTCCATTTAAGCAGTTTGGATTTCTCATACTCTACTGATAACTTATAATTCTCTCTCCTCCCTACCCCTTGCACCAATGTATGTTCAACTCTCTTCTCCAGTGATATCCTAAACCATGGCTTTAGCTAACAAGCCACACAACTTGACCTATGGAATATTCAGTAGCATCATTATACCAAGGAGAATTATAATCTCTTCTCTGCTAGCTATGCAGACTTATAAAAAAATCAAACAAGCACCTAGCTTTCTTTCTGATATTACTTTGGTTTTGTTTGAAAGAGGATGAGTTGAATTTTCTCTGTTGTGCTAGGCCATGGGGCACCCTTCTATGCTATATGTACATAAAATATCTGCTAAAGATTCTATGGCTTTAGTTACAGCATAAAAGCCATTGTGGACAAAAGCTCCAGCTTATAGCTGCCATTTATTCAGGGGTGGGAAGCCTTCTCTGTGTAAATGGCCAGACTTTACAGTGCCTGGTATATAGTCTTAAGACATTTTTCAGAGCAGTTACCTGTATTGGAACTTTTGAGTCCTCTGGGATCACAGATTATCTGACATGTAGAGTTAGTAGTTAACAATGTTGTTTCAACTTCAATTAAAACAATTAAAATAAAAATGAAATAGCAAAATAGAAATTAGTAGTCTAAATGAAAAGTATGCAGTAAAAATTTCCTTGCTTATAAGTGATTGAGTCTTTCCCATCTAACCCTCTTAAAACTTTGGATGACTTGTCACATATTGTCTGCATTGTGTGTTCTTGAAGCCTACATTAATTAATGTTTCAACACACAGTTGCAGAGATTTTTAGAAATGGGACTTTAAAGGATATCCATGATGTAAAGCAGTAATACTGGTGAGATATTGTTATATGCTGTTTGGAACAAGTTTTGCATTTGCTTTGGGGCTATGGTAGCAGATTTTTAAAGCTTTATTTGAGCTTTTTCTCAGTTCCTCCATTAGAAGCAATTTAGTTATGCATTTTCTCATGAAAGAACTAATTAAATCATCACACTTTTTAAATTTAAATTGAATTATTATCATGAGTGCTTAGTGGCAAAGTAAAATACTGAGGTTGTTTAATCTATGTTTATGATTCATGACGCAGCATGTTAAGTTGCTTGCGCTTTTTCTTTCAAATTATATATAACAAGAAAGCGATAGCATGAAATGAATATATGGCCTTAATTTTCACTTCCTTCATGCACTTACAAAATAAGAAATAGTAAATATAATATATACATTTAGAGTTGATGAGAGTAAATTCCTGAGAAATTTTTCTATAGATGCTAATTTTAGATTTGCTTGAGGGATATGTAAATCACATTGTAATATAAAGCAAATTTAATATCTAGACAATTTTCCTTGAAACATCTTTACGCTTACAGACTGGCTTTTGAATGCATGAAGAATATTGCTGGGGAAGTAACTGACTTCTGCCTTTAAAAATTAATTTATAATACAAAAAGAAGTCTGTTCATGATCATGAGTATGCAACACTCTCTTAGACCAGATTTTCTTTTCAGTTTAAGAAAACCCTCAGAGTATGAAGTGATGAATCATTTTGCTTCTTGTAGTGATAACATTGACATACTGTACGTTAATAATAATGGTGAGACCTTTGCAACGGCTACGAAATGGGAATCTATTTGTGGGTGCTCTAAAACTGAAATAGTAAAAATAAGCAAAATTTGTGTTAGAAACAAAAGGTTACAAAGCATCAACAAGAAAAAAAATAGTTGTTATTGAATGCTTTATGCGGTGAGGGGGAAATCTAACAGCACTGAAATATAAGATTTGAAGCAATGATACATTATAAGAATAATGTAAAATAATAGAGAATTGAGTATTTGATTTGTAAGAAGCCAAAGTCTAGAAGACCTTACAGCAGATAGAGGATGAATTACATGTTTAAAATTAATCCACCTTTTACAATCTTTTACTTTCTGTTATATTTTCTCTTCTGAAAGGTTTAGAAAAAAAAAAAAGAGTGACGTATGGGCAAATAGTGATCTTTAAGCAAAGGGGACATAGAATCAATTAAACCTTCATTATATGTGTTCTGGTTTAATTAAACACAGCTCTCCTTATCAAATTAGGAACAGAATGTCTTTTACAAGTTCAGGCTACCACTAAAGTAGTGGGTAAAAATTGTTTTTTGCTAAAATTAAGCCTCCAACACAATTTTCTGTATTACTTTAAAGCCTTATATCTAGTGAAGTGGTTTTCTTCATTACAACAAAAGTCTAAACCGGTAGATCACACACAGAACTGATATCCATATAAATATTATCTCTATTACAATTCAAAGATCTGGCCCATACTAATTGTGGCCTTACATATAGACAGGAAGGTGTGTAATTGCGTTTGATGAAAAGCCAGTCATTTTCATAAGTGATCAAGGAATCTCATTCATTGACAAGTGTAAATATATAAAGAGCAATGGTGTAATATACACCCCATCAAAGGGCAATGCTTCCTAAATACCAGAGATTTGAGTTCCAAAGCCTTTTTTACAGTTTCTTTATGTTTTTAATAGTTTCCTGATTGCCAGTAGACGTCTGAAATCACTAGCTCTCTTATTAAAACTCAGTTTGATACGTTCAAACTGCAGCAAATCATAAACTAATCTTCATTTGTTTTAAATTATTCAAGAGGAAATGAGACCCAGTAGAGTGCTTCTGTCTTGAGCCTTGAATAAAGGCAATGAAAAAGCACTGTTTAGTTCAAAATGGTCTTGAAACTGATTTACATTATCAAATACAGTGTGCTTCTCATTTATTGTTGCTTAGATATTAACATATATCATGAACACGTCTAGGTTTATATCTGCAGAAACACTTCATTCAGCAACAAAAGAAAGATAGGCATTTCTGTAGAAGTGTCAGAAAAACTAACCTGTTACCACATAAAAATACATGTAGCACTGTGAATGCTTTATTTTAATGACTTTATTGCATTGCTTTTCCCAAGCTGTGAGGCAGATGACAATGATTTATTACTCACAGAGCAGTATCCCTGATAGGATGACGAAGGACTGTTTCTCCTCATTATGCCAGCAGAGCTTCTTTTCATCTCTTCTCTTATTCTCTGTTCATTGTTTGCCCTTGGCATCATCAGTCAACAGGCACTACAGTTTACAAATACTGTTTTGGCTGACAGAAAATAAATTGTTTGGCCAATGATGTAAAATCTATCAAATTCCTACCAAGCAGCATCTTGAATCCCCCATTCAAGCTCTTGTCTGAGCCTGATCCATAGCTTAGGTAACATTTTACTTCTAAGAGATAGATTATTTCCCTTCTCAGTTGTTGCTCAGAGCAAGATGCATTTCCTTTAATCTTTCTGCAGGCAAAGGCTGACCAACTTCTAAGAGCTGTAGGAACTAAGTCATTTGTCTCTGGAAATTTGTTGTTGTTGTTTTTGTTTGTTCTTTACAAAACCTGCTAAGACATCTTTATGGAGGAATAGCATAGCAGTATTTGCCATTTCCAGTAAGCAAACATGAATGATACCCAATATGGTAATAACTAGCTGGACTTTGCTGTTGAAAAGAAAACACACACATCAGAGATGTGTTAGGAACAGGTTTGAAAACAGAAACCACATTTTGTGTTTATCTATGTGCTTTGCAACGCTCACACAAAGTCATTTTAACTATAAAGCTGTGTTTGAATAGTTTTCTGCAATCCCCATGCAAATCAGATGGCTACAAAAGACTGAAGTTTCTGAGTGGAGAATTATGTACCAATATTTTTGGTATATTTAATGTAAAAAAATAAATCTGGATTACAAATCTGAGCAAAACTCTGGTACACTCTCCTGTACACAATCCAGCTACGCAAGTGTGGTTGTTAACATAATGTAACTATAGACAGTCTGGGATATAGGAGTAAATAGGAGAATTTGCACAGTACACAGACTGAAGTAGAGGCATCTTGGAGTGCCAGACAAACCCACATGTTAAACTTTTGGGTCAAAGACTTGAAAAATATCCATTAACAGTCATTATTGAGAACAATAGGCATTGCATACTGAGACTGAGAAAATAATAATTTACTCTGTCAGTCCACTAAATCTGTATCTTAATATTTATTCAAATAACTTGAAACACAAGAAATTTTATCTTGCCCTGTTTTTTTCTATAATAGCTCTTTAAGAAGATAAACCTGAAATTACTCCTGGGAATGAGTTTGGAGTTAAATATGATCACAAATCATTTTTGCAGTGTTCTGACCTAGTCTACATTCCTGTTAACCAGATTTACTCTATGGCCCACGTGGTGGTGACAACAAAGATAAAATCTTTTCCAGAATGAAACTGAGGAATAGAACAAATATTTTTCAAGAGTTTTGTTCTGACCACATTTTTTGCAGGTGTCAACAATTATTCTTCATTAAGAACTGAAATAAAAAAATTGTATATATAAAATAAATAAAGTAGCAAGGAGTTAAGAGTTTCAAGCCTCTGAGTGTTTTAACCTCTTAAATGTGTGTTTCTCATGCTCCTTTACTTTACTTATCCACGCTAGTAGAAACTGCAGGACCTCCTGAAGGCTGAAGTGACCAGCCATCCAGAGACCATTTTCACATGTATCACACTATTCAGACTTGCTTTGTGTAAACAACAGCGCATCATCCCTGCAGAGAACTGAATACCAAGCTGTGAGGTGCTGAAGGGTCAGCACAAGAAACTGTATTGCCATCAAAGACCTAACAAACAGGTTAGGAGGGAGATCCCAAGGTGCAAACAAATCTGAGGAGGGGAAAAATTAGAATAAACTTCCTGATACCAAATTTAGTATTAACCTTTATTCCCAGTTTTGTAATCAATGTACAGCAGTCGAGTATCTAAGAAAGTACCAGAGTCTCAAGTACCAGTGAAGAGTTTCACTGTCTTGAGTTGTCTGGAAGTTTTGAACCTGCTGTTGATTCAGATGAGATGAGGCTCAGCCCCAACTCGTCCCCATTACTTGATGTGGTTCGCTTTTCAGAAATGCATCAGTAAGCAATGCTTTTAGTCTAGTCTTACTTTCTATTACAACAGGCATTCACAGAAGGAAAGCCTTGACAGATTCTGGCCCTCAGTTCAGGATAAGAAGCACATCATTTGCTGTAGAAAAAATGTGAGGGAGTTTGTAATCCTGTTAAGTAACAAAGGAGGGAAGTGTGTTTTAGTTCTGGTAAGTTTAAAGTGCCATATAATATCTATCTCATTCCTTCATGTTTCAGTCATTGGACTGGCAGTGCTGTCACAAGTCTAGCTATCAAACTGTCTGAAGTATTTGTTTTATCAAACAAATTTGTGCCTTGGTGGCCTCCTCAAACAGTGATGTTGGTGGATTTTTAAATTACTGATACATTCAAGGCTGGCTGCTGATGTCCATTCAATTTTCTTTTTATCTTTCTGAGAGCACAGTCATCTTTAGTGGAATTTTTTGCTCAATTTTGAGGAAACTATATAACCACTTTTTGATTTTCTATATACTTTGAACCCATTCCAAGATCAGTAACTCTGCAGATGACTTTCTGGAAATGTCTAAAATTTATCTTATGATTACGGGGGTGGAACAGAGCACCTACGGATGAAGCACTCACTGGATTCAGTGTTCAGCCAAGTCAATATTGTTGACAGTGTGTTTGGCACTGTGTCCAAACAAGGGCAACAAAGCTGGTAAAGGGTCTGGAACACAAGCCTTATGAGGGGAGGCACCCAGTCAATGCATGACCTTTTTTCTGCATGGAAGAATTCAATGACACACATTTGCTTCATATACACTTCTATTTCAGATGCCATTTTGTCAGACTGCCTCTCTGATGTCATGCGTCACATGGCAACAAAATAGAATGTTGATGGGAAGGTTCAGTCTTTACTGTCGTACCACCAACATCTGCCTCTGACATTGTCGGCCAACATCATAAAAAAGGAGGCATTACTTTCATGTTTCATTGGAACATTTACTGAAGTCTTGAAACAATTTGACCTCCTCAGTATTTAGTTCTGGTAGAGGTAAGAAAGAAGATTTTTTTTCTACTTATGGAAGTAAAGATTGGATGGAAATAAAAAAGATTGCATTCAGAATCGGAAATACTAAATGCTAGTATCTCAGAAACATAATATGTCCTTTACAATTAAATAACTGCAGTCTCACTTCTCCAAAGATTTTATTCTGCCTAAGATATAACATATTTCGTACCGAAGAGCTTGAAATTTCCATTACGTTGCACTACCAGGGATCAATCATATATTTCCAAATGGATGAAAAATGCCAACCTTAATTTTAGTTTGGAAGTGTAATTTGGCAGCAATCTACATGGTGTGAACAATTATAAAGGTTGCAGATTTTAGCAATATTGAAAATACTACTTGTAATTGACTATAACTAGTAATAGAGAATTAATGAGCATACTGTATTTCAAGAATAAATAACAGACTACTAGAATGGTCTGCAGACTCCAGAGTCACATCAGTGATTTCACAAGCAGAATGAAAATGAGCAACAAACTTAATTGTTTTGAAGTAATAATGTCCTAGCAAATAATAACTTCTTATATGGAATGAACTGTTCTCCTCTGATGACCATATTTCTGATCAATAGAAATAATAATCTAGAAGCATTTTCTCCATTTAACATGAGAAAGTCTCTGTCGAACATGGATTTACTTTCTTGAGTACATCTGATACTTTGTTTTTTAATATCAAGTATCCTAACAGTTTTTAAGTTTTTAAAACCAAGATTATCAGAAACAAAACGTTTGCTTTCTAACCACCATCCAAATCACTGTTGGAATTGAGGACTCTTCCTCTTTACCAAGCCCTCTAGTCTGACATTTGAATTCAAATCCATTAAAACTTTGAAAATGTCTCCAGTTCTTTCCTTCTTTTTATGAAATAGATTCTTTTCAAAACTTTTGTTCTGCCACGGAGAATAGTATTCATCACCTCTACCTATCTCAATCTGAAATCTATGCAGCTCTTCTGCATAGTTTCAGATTATTTAATCCATAGTTATAATGCTGAATACTCAAGAAGAAACCAGAAGGGGGATGTAATCATTGTTCTGTTACAATCACCTGCCTCTCTTAATGAGAATCTCTGCAAAGTCTCTTGCATCTCTAGAAAGTTGAAGCTAGTCAACTGCTTCTCATACTAGATTCTTCAGTTTGCAGTTTAACTATTTTGCTTTATTGTTCTGTTTTATGAATGCTGTATCCATATCTGTGCTGAAAGATAGAAATTACCATATACAAACAACAATGCACACTTCCTTGAATTACTTTAATCTTTTCCCCTAAGATTTAAACATTTAGCTAGGATTTTGTTTAGGCCTTGTTTCTAAAAACCTCAGGAAACAGTTTATAAAAGGGCATTTTATGCCATAATTTTTTCTGGTAAATGTTATGATTTACATGCTGTGTTATGTTGGGGAAAAATATAAGATGGTGGGAATAATAGGTCCTCTCAACAATCTTATCTGTAAATAAAATAAAAGCCTAACAATAAAGGCAGCTTCAAAGTTAAATGGCTCTGGGTACATCTTTCAATTATCTTTCCTAAGTGAGGAAATTAATATGCTAATGTCATCAGTCTGGTAGTACTTGCCTGTTTCTCTCCTGAGTGCTTAACCTCTTTCTTGTTGAGTGTGCTGGTATCTCTGTGGCAGCTGTGATCACACTCTCCTCCCACATGCCTATGTAGACTGTTAACATGGAGCGGCCTTTTCCTTTGGAAATCATGACACTTGCTCAGGAGTGACTTTTATAAATGCTTCAGTTTTAAGTGGAACTGCCAGCAGATGCTATACTTAACAAGTCTGTTAAGCACTTGTTATATGCTGTCCATTAGATACCCCCTAATAAATGTCTGAGAATCCACCTCTGAAAAGCTTCGTCAGTGATCTTTCAAAATATCGCATGATTAACTCACAAAACTTAGTTACTGTGATGAGAGTTGTCAGTTTGAGTTCAATTGTTTGCTCTACTTGGGATGGCTGGCAAAACCTATCTGTGTTTAAAATCAGGCCCCTGGAGCCATCTGCCTGTTTCATTTTGGTTTCAGAGTAGCCATTCCCCCTTTTCAGATCTGGAATCAAATTCTTCAAGCTCAATTGGATGAAGAAAGGATAGATAAGACTTCCAGGAAAACCAGCAGTTTTCCATTTTATTCCAGTATGCTCACATAGTCTGTACAAGTGTATGATTTATCCTTTAGTTTATAGCACTCATGCAGATCCGTACCAGAAGCTAAGGAAGGCTTAGATGTGGCTGACTCAAGACTGTCTTCTGTGAAGACAGTTTCAGAGATTACTGCAATCTAAGATTTTACACTGATCAAGTAGTTTTGAAACAAGCTTTGTCTATTGTATGAGTGTGGTTGTTAGAGTTTATGATGTTCTTCTGCATAAGGTAGAAATTATGATAATTACTGTATACCATGGAGGGAGATAAAACTCATGCTATGGCCCTTTTCAGGCTATCCCTAGATCAAACTGCTGGCTGCAGAGTTCAAGCAGAGGCCAGAGAGCAAATCAATAGCTGGGTAGCAGGGTTGATTTTTAGTCTAGTACATAAAATGGCTCCCTTAACTTCCTTTTATTATGGGTATATCCATTAACGATATGTATGGTAATATCTACTGCAGCTTCAGTGTATTAATGCACAGTATGCCAAAGTATGGATATAGTTTACACAAGCAAAACTACACTTATCCTGCTGTCAAATGGAACAAGGAGACCATAATGGAATTAAACACTGAGGCGCTTCCTCATCCTGCCTTTGGCTTACAGAGATATGTCAGTGAAAGACTAAATCTAAAGTACTAAATGTTCAGCAAAATGAGCTCTTAACATCCCTTGAAAAAAAAATTAAGATGCAATAATCTTATTTCTTTGTTAGATTTATTTGATTATCTTCTGTACCAGTTCTTCTAGTGAAGAGCCTGCAGGTGGAACAAAAAAAAAAAGAAGATTTTATATATATACTTCAAGATCTGTGGGTAGAAAAAGCTATTCCAATTTGATACTATTTGATAACATTTATTTAATACCCAGAGATCTTTTGGAAAGTGTCCCTACAATGCTTAGATCCACTATGTAGCTGTTCATACTGAGTGAATTGCCAAGGCAGATAAAGAACAAAGATATTTTTGTTTGTTTCATGCTTTTCTCTAAAAGTCCTGAACCCTTTATTCATTAGTTATTCTGTTAAAAGTTCATTTATTACCAAAAGATCTTTACAAGAAAGTTTTGTGGTGACTGGAATTTATGGATATGTTCTAGTGTAATTATTTCATAATGCATCCTCCTGTGGGATATCTGTCCCAGATTAATCCCACTCCACTACAGGTATATGCAGTAAAAACCTCACTGCTTCAGATTCCTTCTGTAATCACCTAAGGCCTGGGGCACCCTGGGGAGTTGCCTGTCTTTCACTACAGGCTCACAGGGAATTCAGGATGACAACGCTGCTTTAGTAATTTTTAGATTAAAAAGAATAGTTGAACCCATGCTCACTTTAAACAATGGGGAAGAATATAGACCTCCAATGGTAGAAAGTGGGAGTTTCACTCTAATTTAATCTAGGAATGATTTGGCCTAGATGCATGAAAGCAATATTCTAGAAGAAGTGTTCAGGAAAGAAGTGCATAGGAAATTATTATGAAATTCAAAATCATTCTGATTTTTTTTTCCAGAAAGTCTTTATCGTTAGAAAGTAGATATTTTATAGGCCAGATGTCCAAAAAAATCCAATTATCTTTCTCAGGATTTTAATACAACAGAAATACCAAATGTAATAAGCTAAATTATTATGTTTTGATGAAATTGTGTAGAATGTTACTTTAAATTTTGAAACAATATGTATGTGTATTATGTGTATTTACTTTTTTTTATCTTCAGGTTTCCCAGAAAAATAGTTAGGAACAGAGGTTTTTAGTTTTTTCTGATTTCCATGAATATCTTGGCCTTCTTTTTCCTCTGTATATTTTTTAAAATTTATGAATCTGTTTTCACACTTGATAAAAGATTCTGATGAAATTATGTAACTAGAGGAGTTAACCTTCTAGCCCTCAAACTCCCGAAGAATTTTAAAAATTCAGAATCTCTCCAAGCATTTGGTAATTAAATCAAATTCCTTGAGCTGAAAATAAGTATGCACACAAGTGTTTTTGCAGATTAGACTGCCCACTTGTGCCTCTAATATCTAAGGCTGCACTGAGGAGAAACTGGTGTCTGAGTGCTCAGAGGTGCTCTCTGCACTGTGATGGCTGCTGTTCAGCAAAGGAACTAGTTTTTTTAATTGATTACCTTGCTCAAGTCTTGGTCTTAGTTTTTATCATTCTTCTCAGTAATGGTGCCTGAAAAGTCCTTCCAAATATAGCCAAACAAGCTAAAAGACTACATATCACCAACAAACAGAGAAACAAAAAATCATCTTTATTTTCTCTAAGCAAATCTGGATGTTAAATCAGCCAGACCCCCAACTGCTTTACATTTCTAACTTAAGAAATAAAAATGTGGTACATGCTGAGAAGCTCTGACTGCAGGAAGCTGTTAAAATAATGAGCAATTTATTTTGAGGGATAATAAGTGTTTAGGTTTGACTATCTACAATGAGGAAAAACAAAAGTAATACAATTAAAGTATATGACATTAGAATGGTGTGAAATCTGTGTGAATGAGGTCAGAAAAAAAAATCCAAATATATTTTCTGATGCAACTCTGCTGAGAAATGAGTTGAATTTTTCAGGTAACACAAGAAGGTTTTATAATCATGCATTATATAAAGACCAAATTATTCTATTGCTTTTCTACAGTTTGGGTTCCTCAGCTTTATTATGTTAATCCACTACTCTTCATACTGAAATAGTCACCTCATTCAAATGGCTCCATTAATGCCTATAGGCTCACTGGGGTGGATAATGTTGGAAGGTCTCATCCTTCAGTGGATAAGAGCTGTTTTTGAAAAAGGTCTCTATTAGTTTAAAAATCACAGTTATACCTTTATGGTTTAAAACAAAGCCCCTTCTCTTCCTAGTTACAATCGATTTATGCAAAACTTCAAGCATAAATACTTCCACATTAGTATGCATTTAAATCCTGTTATAAAAATCTTGTACATCACAACACCCACAAAGTTGGGTTTTCAGAGAAGTTCTAGAGGGTGCTTTGTCATTCTCCAGAGAGCAACGAGTGAGAATACTGGACCAAAGTATCCTACTTTTCTCTAGAAGAAGGCTAAAAGTCACAGAAACCTATAATGTACAAACCCAAACATTCTTCTTAGGTTTTATCAGGTCACACTGGTGGCAACTTGTACTTCACTGTGTAATGTACTGTCATGTCACCTCAGACACAATGAGAAAGGATTTGGCATGGTGTCACCTGAGATCATTATGGCGAGGACAGACTACCTCTAGCTTAGAAAAAAATACAGAACTACTCAAAAAGTTTCTAAGGAGAAAATCTTCAGGTTGTGATAATTCTTATTTGGAAATACTTGGAAGAGTGTTCTAAAATAATTATGGTTCAATTAAGTCAATGTTTGCCAGCACAGTGTAGTTTTTACCCTTTGTTAGAAAGTTATAAACATACTTTGTTAAGGAAAAAGCTTGATTAAACCGGTGAAGATTCTCTCCTACAATATTTTGTCTGATGACAAGTAACCATGTATGTCTTTCCCAATATCCTTATGAGATGAAAAAAAATGAATTCTTTTCTTGTTTCCTGGACTTGGAGATGTTTCTTGTACTCAGTGTTCTAGATGGAGTATGTCTAGTAGTGTGAGAATGTTGTTCTGATGGTCTTGTTCTTGCTTTCCTACCCTTCTCTAAACTTTTCTAGCCATTATTTTTGGGAGGGTTAGGAATCTGAATTACATTTTAAAATGTTTTGACATTCATTTCTGTATTTCTCTCATCCTGCTTGGTACTCCAGGTGTGTCGGTCAAATTATGTGAAGTCCTGTGTTTCAGGTAATATAAATACAAAAGTGAAAGTTGCTTTTGTCTAGGCAGCTGTTTTCAAGCTCATTGTAAATGAAATAACTTGGCAAAACCAACACTCTCTGTTGTTGCAGGCTATTCTTACAAAATCAAACTAAGCTTGAAAATCATCTGTTCACAGGATGACAAAGAACTGGAAGATTGTCAGGTAAATTTGACATTGTTCTGACTTCCATTCAGCATTCTGGTTTCTGGCAGAGAAAAGATAAAAGTGCACTAGGAAAGGGAATGGATTTTTTTTTCCTTATCTATTTGTACTAATACCAAATAAATCACTTTTAGAATACCAGCAAATCCTGAAGTCTTGAGAAGAAAGTGACAAAAGGATTTTTCTTCTTTTTTTTTTTCCCTTTTACTGCACAGATGGTTCATGACAAACACAGCAGGAGCAACAGTAAAACATTAATTTGTTCATTTCAAGAGATCTGCTGCTCTGCTGATAGTGTCACCAGCCATATTTGCAGCTGAACAGGTAGAAGGAGAAGAGCTGAGACCGTCATGTTCAAATTTTCTCTAAGTTTTGTATAATTCCAGACCTAATTCATAAACATGTTTAAATTTTAAATATGCTTCTTAATAAAATTTTAATTATGTTGCACTCTTTCATGAATGAAAAATGTTCTGTGCAGTGAAATCAAAAGCAATCTAAGTGCCACACAGACAGAGTAATAGATAAATGCAAGATGATTTGTTCTTAACTCAGTTATCAATAGGGTTTAAACTATATAGATTCTTTGTATGTACTACAACTTCTAATATTAGATAACCATTTGTATATGTGTACTGCCCTGTAGCATAAACATTACCAAAACATCAGCTTATTGAAAAATTAATGAAATGTGCATTTCTGATCTTTGGATTTCAGGAGCTGGATTCAATCAGTACCTAGTCTTAAAATGTATAGGTTCATAGTGTGGTATACATGGAATATATAAGCTACTGGGACCCAGTCTAAATTCACCCAAGTGACAATTTATGGCTGGGACAAAAAAGAAATACAATGTTAAGGACTGCTATATGCAAGTGTGTACTTCCACACAACTAACAGTCTGATTTTTCAGTTTGGACTTACAGAAACATAAAGAATGTTTGAGAATCTTCCAGTGCCTAACCTCGAGGAAAAACACGGTTGAAAGCCTATGGATCCCCAAGGCTACCATTCTGGTGTGCTGTCCTGTATCTTTTGTTATTTTCTAGATGCACTCCGTTTTATTTAAAAATACGTATTTAGCATATTATTGTGTGTCTTAATTTGTATTTATGTATCTATTTATGCTTTATAGTTGCTACCATATTACTATTGTGAGTATACGTATATCTTATGTGGTCAATGTAGATATGTAAAAGTCAGTATTACCTCCTTCAATGTATTAGATACTTGATAGGATGCTTAATAGAATCATAGAATTGCTCAGGTTGGAAAAGATCTTAAAGATCATCAAGTCCAACCACAACCTAACCATACTACCCTAACTCTAACAACCCTCCGCTAAAGCATATCCCTGAGCACCACATCCAAACAGTTTTTGAACACATCTAGGGATGGTGACTCAACCACCTCCCTGGGGAGCTTATTCCAGTGCTTAACAACCCTTTCTGTAAAGAAGTTTTTCCTGATATCCAATCTAAACCTCCTCTGGCACAACTTGAGGCCATTTCCCCTCATCCTGTCAACTGTCACCAGTGAGAAGAGACCAAGCTGTAATCACCTTTCAGGTATTGCAAGAGAGCAATAAGGTCTCCCCTCAGCCTCCTTTTCCCCAGACTAAACAGCCCCAGTTCCTTCAGTTGCTCCTCATAGGGCATATTTTCCAAGCCCTTCACAAGCTTTTTTGCCCTTCTTTGGACCTGTTCCAGCACCTCAGTGTCCTTTCTGTATTGAGGTGCCCAAAACTGAACACAGTACTCAAGGTGGGGCCTCACCAGTGCCGAGTACAGGGACAGGATTACTTCCCTAGTCCTGCTCACCATACCATTCCTGACACAAGTCAAGATGCCATTGGCCTTCTTGGCCACCTGAGCACACTGATGGCTCATATTCAGCCAACTGTCCATCAGTACCCCAAGGTTCCTTTCCATCAGGCAGCTTTCCAGCCACTCCTCCCCAGGCCTGTAGGGTTGCCTGGGGTTGTTGTGACCAAAATGCAGGAACTGACACTAGGCCCTATTGAAACTCACACAGTTTAGCTTGGCCCATTGATCCAGTCTATCTAGGTCCCTCTGTAGTGCCTTTCTCCCCTCTGGCAGATTAACACTCCCTCCCAACTTGGTGTTGTCTGCAAACTTACTGAGGGTGCACTCAATCCCCTTGTACAAGACTGTTAATAAGATGTTAAATAGATGTGGCCTCAGTACCGAGCCCTGGGCGACACCGCTTGTGACCAGCCACCAACTGGATTTAACTCCATTGAAGACAACTCTCTGGGCCCGACCATCCAGCCACTGTTTCACCCAGTGGAGCGTATGCCCATCCAAACTAGGGGCAGCCGGCTTCTCCATGAGGATGCTGTGGGGGACAGTGTCATAGGCTTTACTGAAGTCCAGGTAGACCACATCGGCAGCCTTACCTTCATCCACTAAGTGGATCTATCATAGAATGAATCTCCCTGTCATAGAATGAAATCAGGTTTGTCAGACAGGATCTACCATTCGTAAACCCATGCCGACTGGGCCTGATCCTCTGGTTGACCTTTAATTGGTCCATGATGGCTCCTGAGATTATCCATTCCAAAACCTTCCCCAGTACCGAGGTGAGACTGATAGGCCTGTAGCTACCAGGATCATCTTTCTGGCCCTTCTTGAAGATGGGTGTCACATTTGGCAGTCTCCAGTCCACTGGGACATTTCCGGTTAGCTAGTACTGCTGAAGGATTATGGAGAGTGGCCTAGCTACCATATCCGCCAACTCCCTTGGCACTCCAGGGTGTAATCCATCCAGCCCCATGGACTTGTGAGCATTCAGCTTTTGGAGCAGGTCCAAAACCATCTCATCTCATCGAGGATTATGCAGGGCCTGTTCTGTTCCCCATCTCTATCTACCAGCGCAGGGGGCTGTGTGCCCAGGGAGTAGCTAGTCTTACCAATAAAAACTGAGTCAAAGAAGTGATTAAATACCTCAGCCTTATCCTGATCATTGGTCACCAAGTAGCCCTCTGCATCCAGCAAGGGATGGTGATTCTACCTACCCCTACACTTGCTGTTAATGGATTTATAGAATCCCTGCTATGTCAAAGCCACGTTACAAGAGGTAGCAACCAGATCCAGAAAACAAAATGTAACAGTCACAGCCATGTACCAAGAATAATGTGCTGGTGGTGTCTGTGTTCCAGAGCCAGTGTGGTATCACAGCAACCTGGAATGTTGACGAGAAGGGCAGTGCCAGCCAGAGATCGCAGCCAAGTACCCCAGTGACCAAGGTCTGTGGCGGACAACAGCAGAAATACGGATAAATGGCGGCTACTCCTCCTCAGTCTCATACTCACAAAGGGAAATAAGGACACAGCAGAGTGGCGAGACGCTCCTGTCAGCACCCGCATTTGGCTCCCAATGAGAGGGATGTGCCCTACAGAACAGGTAAGTCACTCCCAAAATATATACCACCTTGCACGAACAGCACCCAGGAAGATGCAAAACGAACCCTTACCCTACACCAGTGTATGGTGCCAAGGACAACGTTAAACTCTGCTTTGCTGACTCCCGACACCACTGCAGGTGCCGGCACCACACCGCATGACTGCAGTGGCCGTGTCAACGCGGCGCTGCTGACACAGTGAGCCCAGAATGGCCAAGGAAATCATTTGCAGACCAGGAACCCGGTGAGCGGGGCTGTGCAGGGGAGGGCAGAGCACGGAAGCAGGGCAGGAGGCTGCTCCTTTCGTCCTTCCCCTCTGCCTTGCAGATGGGAGTCCACACCAAGATGGAACCAGAGCTGGACACACGCCTGTCCTCAACTCTCTAACTGGTCTCCACGCCCTACCAGACAGATAAGTCAGCCACAAACGGTATCCTTCCTGGGGCCGAAGGACCCCTGACTGCTCCCCAAGACACCCCTGCCCTCACCCCAACAGTCTATAACACTGAGCTGAGAACAGGCCCCACTCTAGGTGCTGGCACCAGGCCTGCTGATTGCCGTGCTGCTTTCCAACCAGGCCTGGGGAAACAGGCAGCCCCACACAGCCACGGGAATGGCTGGCAGACCAGCAACCTGGTGAGCAGAGCTGTGGACGGGAGGGAAGTACGGGGAAGCAGAGCAGGAGGATGCTCCACTCGTGCTTCCCATCTGCCTTGCAGATGGACAGCCCAACACCAACGGAAACAGATGACCACCAGGGCCTGAGCTCCATTTGACAAACTGGTGTTCACGTCCTACAAAAAAGATAAGTCACGCCCAAACTGTAGCCTGTCTTGCACCTACAGGCCTATGGAGCTCCACAGCATCCCCCTGCTCTTACCCCAAACCTTCAACTCTTTTTTTGCTGAATCCCAACCCCACTGCAGGTGCCGGAACAACACCGCATATGACTGCAGTGGCCATGGCAACGCGGCGCTGCTGGCACAGTGAGCCCAAAATGGCCAAGGAAACCATTTTCAGACCAGCAACCCGGTGAGCGGGGCTGTGCAGGGGAGGGCAGCACAAAGTAGCAGGGCAGGAGGCTGCTCCTTTCGTCCTTCCCCTCTGCCTTGCAGATGGGCGTCCACACCAAGATGGAACCAGAGCTGGACACACGCCGGTCCTCAGCTCTCTAACCGGTCTTCTTGCCATACAAGACAGATAAGTCAGCCACAAACGGTATTTTTCCCGGGCTCGAAGGACCCGTGGCTGCTCCCCAAGACACCCCTGCCCTCACCCCAACGATTGATACCCCTTAGCTGAGCACAGGTCCCTCTCTAGGTGCTGGCACCAGGCCTGCTGATTGCCACGCCGCTTTCCACCCAGGCTTGGAGAAACTGGCAGCCACACACTGCCACGGGCATGGCTGGCAGACTAGCAACCTGGTGAGCAGGCCTGTGCAGGGGAGGGCAGCACGGGGAAGCAGAGCAGGAGGCTGCTCCTTTCGTCCTTCCCCTCTGCCTTGCAGATGGACGTCCACACCAAGATGGAACCAGAGCTGGACACACGCCTGTCTTCAACTCTCTAACTGGTCTCCATGCCATACAAGACAGATAAGTCAGCCACAAACGGTATCCTCCCTTGGCCCGAAGGGCCCCTGGCTGCTCCCCAAGACACTCCTGCCCTCACCCCTAGAGTTGATACCACTTAGCTGAGTACAGGCCCCAATCTAGGTGCTGGAGCAGGCCTTCTAATTGCCGTGCCGCTTCCACCCAGGCTTGGGGAAAGAGGCAGCCACACACTGCAACGGGCATGGCTGGCAGACCAGCAACCTGGTGAGCAGGGCTGTGCACGGGAGGGCAGCACGAGGAAGCAGAGCAGGAGGCTGCTCCTTTCGTCCTTCCCCTCTGCCTTGCAGATGGACGTCCACTCCAAGATGGAACCAGAGCTGGATACACGCCTGTCCTCAACTCTCTAACTGGTCTTCATGCCATAAATGACAGATAAGTTAGCCAGAAACGGTACCCTTCGTAGGTCCGAAGGAAACTTGACTGCTCCCCATGGCCGCCCTGTCAAAACCGCAACGGTATATACCACTGAGCTGAGTACAGAATCCACTCTAGGTGCTGGCACCAGGCCTGCTGACTTCCGTGCCGCTTCCACCCAGGCTTGGGGAAAGAGGCAGCCACACGCTGCAACGGGCATGGCTGGCAGACCAGCAACCTGGTGAGCAGGGCTGTGCACGGGAGGGCAGCACGGGGAAGCAGAGCAGGAGGCTGCTCCTCTCGTGCCTCTCATCTGCCTTGCAGATGGACAGCCCAACACCAACGGAAACAGATGACCACCAGGGCCTGAGCTCCATTTGACAAACTGGTGTTCACGTCCTACAAAAAAGATAAGTCACGCTCAAACTCTAGCCTGTCTTGCACCTCCAGGCCCATGGAAGCTCCATAGCATCCCCCTGCTCTTAACCCAAACCTATATCTCTGCTTTGCTGACTCCTCATCCCACTGCAGGTGCCGGCACCACACCGCATGACTGCAGTGGCCGTGTCAACGTGGCGCTGCTGACACAGTGAGCACAAAATGGCCAAGGAAACCATTTTCAGACCAGGAACTCGGTGAGCAGGGCTGTGCAGGGGGAGGGCAGAGCAGGGAAGCAGGGCAGGAGGCTGCTCCTTTCATCCTTCCCCTCTGCCTTGCAGATGGGAGTCCACACCAAGATGGAACCAGAGCTGGACACACGCCTGTCCTCAGCTCTGTAACCGGTCTCCATGCCATACAAGACAGATAAGTCAGCCACAAACGGTATCCTTCCTGGGACCACAGAACTCCTGGCTGTTCCCCAGGAAATCCAGCCCTCACCCCAAGAGTTGATACCCCTTAGCTGAGCACGGGCCCCACTCTAGGTGCTGGCACCAGGCCTGCTGACTGCCGTGCCGCTTTCCACCCAGGCTTGGGGAAACAGGCAGCCCCACACAGCCATGGACATGGCTGGCAGACCAGCAACCTGGTGAGCAGGGCTGTGCAGGGGAGGGCAGCACGGGGAAGCAGAGCAGGAGGCTGCTCCTCTCGTGCCTCTCATCTGCCTTGCAGATGGACAGCCCAACACCAATTGAAACAGATGACCACCAGGGCCTGAGCTCCATTTGACAAACAGGAGTTCACATCCAACAAAAAAGATAAGTCACACCCAAACTGTAGCCTGTCCTGCATCTACAGGCCTATGGAAGCTCCATAGCATCCCCCTGTTCTTAACCCAAACCTTTATCTCTGCTTTGCTGACTCCCGATCCCTCTGCAGGTGCCGGCACCACACCGCATGACTGCAGTGGCCATGCCAACACGGCGCTGCTGACACAGTGAGCCCAAAATGGCCAAGGAAACCATTTTCAGACCAGGAACCCGGTGAGCGAGGCTGTGCAGGGGAGGGCAGAGCAGGGAAGCAGGGCAGGAGGCTGCTCCTTTCGCCCTTCCTCTCTGCCTTGCAGATGGGAGTCCACACCAAGATGGAACCAGAGCTGGACACACGCCTGTCCTCAGCTCTCTAACCCGTCTCCATGCCATACAAGACAGATAAGTCAGCCACAAACGGTATCCTTCCTGGGCCCGAAGGGCCCCTGGCTGCTCCCCAAGACACCCCTGCCCTCACCCTTTCATTTGATACCACCTAGCTGAGTACAGGCCCCAATCTAAGTGCTGGCACCAGGCCTGCTGATTGCCGAGCCGCTTACCACCCAGGCTTGGGGAAAGAGGCAGCCACACACTGCAACGGGCATGGCTGGCAGACCAGCAACCTGGTGAGCAGGGCTGAGCACGGGAGGGCAGCACGGGGAAGCAGCGCAGGAGGCTGCTCCTCTCGTGCCTCTCATCTGCCTTGCAGATGGACAGCCCAACACCAACGGAAACAGATGACCACCAAAGCCTGAGCTCCATTTGACTAACTGGAGTTCACATCCAACAAAAAAGATAAGTCACGCCCAAACTGTAGCCTGTCATGCATCTACAGGCCTATGGAAGCTCCATAGCATCCCCCTGCATTAACCCAAAACTTTAACTGTGCTTTGCTGAATCCCAACCCCACTGCAGGTGCCGGCACCACACCGCATGACTGCAGTAGCTGTGACAACGCGGCGCTGCTGACACAGTGAGCCCAAAATGGCCAAGGAAACCATTTTCAGACCAGCAACCCGGTGAGCGGGGCTGTGCAGGGGAGGGCAGCACAAAGTAGCAGGGCAGGAGGCTGCTCCTTTCGTCCTTCCCCTCTGCCTTGCAGATGGGCGTCCACACCAAGATGGAACCAGAGCTGGACACACGCCTGTCCTCAGCTCTCTAACCGGTCTTCTTGCCATACAAGACAGATAAGTCAGCCACAAACGGTATTTTTCCCGGGCTCGAAGGACCCGTGGCTGCTCCCCAAGACACCCCTGCCCTCACCCCAACGATTGATACCACTTAGCTGAGCACAGGTCCCTCTCTAGGTGCCAGCACCAGGCCTGCTGATTGCCATGCCGCTTTCCACCCAGGCTTGGAGAAACTGGCAGCCACACACTGCCACGGGCATGGCTGGCAGACTAGCAACCTGGTGAGCAGGGCTGTGCAGGGGAGGGCAGCACGGGGAAGCAGGGCAGGATGCTGCTCCTTTCGTCCTTCCCCTCTGCCTTGCAGATGGACCTCCACACCAAGATGGAACCAGTGCTGGACACACGCCTGTCTTCAACACTCTAACTGGTCTCCATGCCATACAAGACAGATAAGTCAGCCACAAACGGTATCCTCCCTTGGCCCGAAGGGCCCCTGGCTGCTCCCCAAGACACTCCTGCCCTCACCCCTAGAGTTGATACCACTTAGCTGAGCACAGGTCCCAATCTAGGTGCCGGAGCAGGCCTTCTAATTGCCGTGCCGCTTCCACCCAGGCTTGGGGAAAGAGGCAGCCACACACTGCAACGGGCATGGCTGGCAGACCAGCAACCTGGTGAGCAGGGCTGTGCACGGGAGGGCAGCACGGGGAAGCAGAGCAGGAGGCTGCTCCTTTCGTCCTTCCCCTCTGCCTTGCAGATGGACGTCCACTCCAAGATGGAACCAGTGCTGGATACACGCCTGTCCTCAACTCTCTAACTGGTCTTCATGCCATAAATGACAGATAAGTTAGCCAGAAACGGTACCCTTTGTAGGTCCGAAGGAAACTTGACTGCTCCCCATGACAGCCTTGTCAAAACCGCAACGGTATATACCACTGAGCTGAGTACAGAATCCACTCTAGGTGCTGGCACCAGGCCTGCTGACTTCCGTGCCGCTTCCACCCAGGCTTGGGGAAAGAGGCAGCCACACGCTGCAACGGGCATGGCTGGCAGACCAGCAACCTGGTGAGCAGGGCTGTGCACGGGAGGGCAGAGCAGGGAAGCAGGGCAGGATGCTGCTCCTTTCATCCTTCCCCTCTGCCTTGCAGATGGGAGTCCTCACCAAGATGGAACCAGAGCTAGACAGACGCCTGTCCTCAGCTCTCTAACCGGTCTTCTTGCCATACAAGACAGATAAGTCAGCCACAAACGGTATTTTTCCTGTACCCAAAGAACCCCTGGATGCTCCCCAAGAAATTCTGCCCTCACCCCAACGATTGATACCCCTTAGCTGAGCACAGGTCCCTCTCTAGGTGCTGGCACCAGGCCTGCTGATTGCCGAGCCGCTTACCACCCAGGCTTGGGGAAAGAGGCAGCCACACACTGCAACGGGCATGGCTGGCAGACCAGGAACCTGGTGAGCAGGGCTGTGCACGGGAGGGCAGCACGGGGAAGCAGAGCAGGAGGCTGCTCCTCTCGTGCCTCTCATCTGCCTTGCAGATGGACAGCCCAACACCAATGGAAACATATGACCACCAGGGCCTGAGCTCCATTTGACAAACTGGAGTTCACATCCAACAAAAAAGATAAGTCACGCTCAAACTCTAGCCTGTCTTGCAACTACAGGCCTATGGAAGCTCCATAGCATCCCCCTGCATTAACCCAAACCTTTAACTCTGCTTTGCTGAATCTCAACCCCACTGCAGGTGCCAGCACCATACCGCATGACTGCAGTGGCAATCTCAACATGGCGCTGCTGACACAGTGAGCCCAAAATGGCCAAGGAAACCATTTTCAGACCAGCAACCCGGTGAGCGGGGCTGTGCAAGGGAGGGCAGCACAGAGAAGTAGGGCAGGAGGCTGCTCCTCTCGTGCCTCACATCTGCCTTGCAGATGGACAGCCCAACACCAACGGAAACAGATGACCACCAGGGCCTGAGCTCCATTTGACAAACTGGTGTTCACGTCCTACAAAAAAGATAAGTCACGCCCAAACTGTAGCCTGTCTTGCACCTACAGGCCTATGGAGCTCCACAGCATCCCCCTGCTCTTACCCCAAACCTTCAACTCTTTTTTTGCTGAATCCCAACCCCACTGCAGGTGCCGGCACCACACCGCATATGACTGCAGTGGCCATGGCAACGCGGCGCTGCTGGCACAGTGAGCCCAAAATGGCCAAGGAAACCATTTTCAGACCAGCAACCCGGTGAGCGGGGCTGTGCAGGGGAGGGCAGCACAAAGTAGCAGGGCAGGAGGCTGCTCCTTTCGTCCTTCCCCTCTGCCTTGCAGATGGGCGTCCACACCAAGATGGAACCAGAGCTGGACACACGCCGGTCCTCAGCTCTCTAACCGGTCTTCTTGCCATACAAGACAGATAAGTCAGCCACAAACGGTATTTTTCCCGGGCTCGAAGGACCCGTGGCTGCTCCCCAAGACACCCCTGCCCTCACCCCAACGATTGATACCCCTTAGCTGAGCACAGGTCCCTCTCTAGGTGCTGGCACCAGGCCTGCTGATTGCCACGCCGCTTTCCACCCAGGCTTGGAGAAACTGGCAGCCACACACTGCCACGGGCATGGCTGGCAGACTAGCAACCTGGTGAGCAGGCCTGTGCAGGGGAGGGCAGCACGGGGAAGCAGAGCAGGAGGCTGCTCCTTTCGTCCTTCCCCTCTGCCTTGCAGATGGACGTCCACACCAAGATGGAACCAGTGCTGGACACACGCCTGTCTTCAACTCTCTAACTGGTCTCCATGCCATACAAGACAGATAAGTCAGCCACAAACGGTATCCTCCCTTGGCCCGAAGGGCCCCTGGCTGCTCCCCAAGACACTCCTGCCCTCACCCCTAGAGTTGATACCACTTAGCTGAGTACAGGCCCCAATCTAGGTGCTGGAGCAGGCCTTCTAATTGCCGTGCCGCTTCCACCCAGGCTTGGGGAAAGAGGCAGCCACACACTGCAACGGGCATGGCTGGCAGACCAGCAACCTGGTGAGCAGGGCTGTGCACGGGAGGGCAGCACGAGGAAGCAGAGCAGGAGGCTGCTCCTTTCGTCCTTCCCCTCTGCCTTGCAGATGGACGTCCACTCCAAGATGGAACCAGAGCTGGATACACGCCTGTCCTCAACTCTCTAACTGGTCTTCATGCCATAAATGACAGATAAGTTAGCCAGAAACGGTACCCTTCGTAGGTCCGAAGGAAACTTGACTGCTCCCCATGGCCGCCCTGTCAAAACCGCAACGGTATATACCACTGAGCTGAGTACAGAATCCACTCTAGGTGCTGGCACCAGGCCTGCTGACTTCCGTGCCGCTTCCACCCAGGCTTGGGGAAAGAGGCAGCCACACGCTGCAACGGGCATGGCTGGCAGACCAGCAACCTGGTGAGCAGGGCTGTGCACGGGAGGGCAGCACGGGGAAGCAGAGCAGGAGGCTGCTCCTCTCGTGCCTCTCATCTGCCTTGCAGATGGACAGCCCAACACCAACGGAAACAGATGACCACCAGGGCCTGAGCTCCATTTGACAAACTGGTGTTCACGTCCTACAAAAAAGATAAGTCACGCTCAAACTCTAGCCTGTCTTGCACCTCCAGGCCCATGGAAGCTCCATAGCATCCCCCTGCTCTTAACCCAAACCTATATCTCTGCTTTGCTGACTCCTCATCCCACTGCAGGTGCCGGCACCACACCGCATGACTGCAGTGGCCGTGTCAACGTGGCGCTGCTGACACAGTGAGCACAAAATGGCCAAGGAAACCATTTTCAGACCAGGAACTCGGTGAGCAGGGCTGTGCAGGGGGAGGGCAGAGCAGGGAAGCAGGGCAGGAGGCTGCTCCTTTCATCCTTCCCCTCTGCCTTGCAGATGGGAGTCCACACCAAGATGGAACCAGAGCTGGACACACGCCTGTCCTCAGCTCTGTAACCGGTCTCCATGCCATACAAGACAGATAAGTCAGCCACAAACGGTATCCTTCCTGGGACCACAGAACTCCTGGCTGTTCCCCAGGAAATCCAGCCCTCACCCCAAGAGTTGATACCCCTTAGCTGAGCACGGGCCCCACTCTAGGTGCTGGCACCAGGCCTGCTGACTGCCGTGCCGCTTTCCACCCAGGCTTGGGGAAACAGGCAGCCCCACACAGCCATGGACATGGCTGGCAGACCAGCAACCTGGTGAGCAGGGCTGTGCAGGGGAGGGCAGCACGGGGAAGCAGAGCAGGAGGCTGCTCCTCTCGTGCCTCTCATCTGCCTTGCAGATGGACAGCCCAACACCAATTGAAACAGATGACCACCAGGGCCTGAGCTCCATTTGACAAACAGGAGTTCACATCCAACAAAAAAGATAAGTCACACCCAAACTGTAGCCTGTCCTGCATCTACAGGCCTATGGAAGCTCCATAGCATCCCCCTGTTCTTAACCCAAACCTTTATCTCTGCTTTGCTGACTCCCGATCCCTCTGCAGGTGCCGGCACCACACCGCATGACTGCAGTGGCCATGCCAACACGGCGCTGCTGACACAGTGAGCCCAAAATGGCCAAGGAAACCATTTTCAGACCAGGAACCCGGTGAGCGAGGCTGTGCAGGGGAGGGCAGAGCAGGGAAGCAGGGCAGGAGGCTGCTCCTTTCGCCCTTCCTCTCTGCCTTGCAGATGGGAGTCCACACCAAGATGGAACCAGAGCTGGACACACGCCTGTCCTCAGCTCTCTAACCCGTCTCCATGCCATACAAGACAGATAAGTCAGCCACAAACGGTATCCTTCCTGGGCCCGAAGGGCCCCTGGCTGCTCCCCAAGACACCCCTGCCCTCACCCTTTCATTTGATACCACCTAGCTGAGTACAGGCCCCAATCTAAGTGCTGGCACCAGGCCTGCTGATTGCCGAGCCGCTTACCACCCAGGCTTGGGGAAAGAGGCAGCCACACACTGCAACGGGCATGGCTGGCAGACCAGCAACCTGGTGAGCAGGGCTGAGCACGGGAGGGCAGCACGGGGAAGCAGCGCAGGAGGCTGCTCCTCTCGTGCCTCTCATCTGCCTTGCAGATGGACAGCCCAACACCAACGGAAACAGATGACCACCAAAGCCTGAGCTCCATTTGACTAACTGGAGTTCACATCCAACAAAAAAGATAAGTCACGCCCAAACTGTAGCCTGTCATGCATCTACAGGCCTATGGAAGCTCCATAGCATCCCCCTGCATTAACCCAAAATTTTAACTCTGCTTTGCTGAATCCCAACCCCACTGCAGGTGCCGGCACCACACCGCATGACTGCAGTAGCTGTGACAACGCGGCGCTGCTGACACAGTGAGCCCAAAATGGCCAAGGAAACCATTTTCAGACCAGGAACCCGGTGAGCGAGGCTGTGCAGGGGAGGGCAGAGCAGGGAAGCAGGGCAGGAGGCTGCTCCTTTCGTCCTTCCCCTCTGCCTTGCAGATGGGCGTCCACACCAAGATGGAACCAGAGCTGGACACACGCCTGTCCTCAGCTCTCTAACCGGTCTTCTTGCCATACAAGACAGATAAGTCAGCCACAAACGGTATTTTTCCCGGGCTCGAAGGACCCGTGGCTGCTCCCCAAGACACCCCTGCCCTCACCCCAACGATTGATACCACTTAGCTGAGCACAGGTCCCTCTCTAGGTGCCAGCACCAGGCCTGCTGATTGCCATGCCGCTTTCCACCCAGGCTTGGAGAAACTGGCAGCCACACACTGCCACGGGCATGGCTGGCAGACTAGCAACCTGGTGAGCAGGCCTGTGCAGGGGAGGGCAGCACGGGGAAGCAGAGCAGGATGCTGCTCCTTTCGTCCTTCCCCTCTGCCTTGCAGATGGACCTCCACACCAAGATGGAACCAGTGCTGGACACACGCCTGTCTTCAACACTCTAACTGGTCTCCATGCCATACAAGACAGATAAGTCAGCCACAAACGGTATCCTCCCTTGGCCCGAAGGGCCCCTGGCTGCTCCCCAAGACACTCCTGCCCTCACCCCTAGAGTTGATACCACTTAGCTGAGCACAGGTCCCAATCTAGGTGCCGGAGCAGGCCTTCTAATTGCCGTGCCGCTTCCACCCAGGCTTGGGGAAAGAGGCAGCCACACACTGCAACGGGCATGGCTGGCAGACCAGCAACCTGGTGAGCAGGGCTGTGCACGGGAGGGCAGCACGGGGAAGCAGAGCAGGAGGCTGCTCCTTTCGTCCTTCCCCTCTGCCTTGCAGATGGACGTCCACTCCAAGATGGAACCAGTGCTGGATACACGCCTGTCCTCAACTCTCTAACTGGTCTTCATGCCATAAATGACAGATAAGTTAGCCAGAAACGGTACCCTTCGTAGGTCCGAAGGAAACTTGACTGCTCCCCATGGCCGCCCTGTCAAAACCGCAACGGTATATACCACTGAGCTGAGTACAGAATCCACTCTAGGTGCTGGCACCAGGCCTGCTGACTTCCGTGCCGCTTCCACCCAGGCTTGGGGAAAGAGGCAGCCACACGCTGCAACGGGCATGGCTGGCAGACCAGCAACCTGGTGAGCAGGGCTGTGCACGGGAGGGCAGAGCAGGGAAGCAGGGCAGGATGCTGCTCCTTTCATCCTTCCCCTCTGCCTTGCAGATGGGAGTCCACACCAAGATGGAACCAGAGCTAGACAGACGCCTGTCCTCAGCTCTCTAACCGGTCTTCTTGCCATACAAGACAGATAAGTCAGCCACAAACGGTATTTTTCCTGTACCCAAAGAACCCCTGGATGCTCCCCAAGAAATTCTGCCCTCACCCCAACGATTGATACCCCTTAGCTGAGCACAGGTCCCTCTCTAGGTGCTGGCACCAGGCCTGCTGATTGCCGAGCCGCTTACCACCCAGGCTTGGGGAAAGAGGCAGCCACACACTGCAACGGGCATGGCTGGCAGACCAGCAACCTGGTGAGCAGGGCTGTGCACGGGAGGGCAGCACGGGGAAGCAGAGCAGGAGGCTGCTCCTCTCGTGCCTCTCATCTGCCTTGCAGATGGACAGCCCAACACCAATGGAAACAGATGACCACCAGGGCCTGAGCTCCATTTGACAAGCTGGTGTTCACATCCTACAAAAAAGATAAGTCACGCCCAAACTGTAGCCTGTCTTGCACCAACAGGCCTATGGAGCTCCACAGCATCCCCCTGCTCTTACCCCAAACCTTCAACTCTTTTTTTGCTGAATCCCAACCCCACTGCAGGTGCCGGCACCACACCGTATATGACTGCAGTGGCCATGGCAACGCGGCGCTGCTGGCACAGTGAGCCCAAAATGGCCAAGGAAACCATTATCAGACCAGCAACCCGGTGAGCGGGGCTGTGCAGGGGAGGGCAGAGCAGGGAAGCAGGGCAGGATGCTGCTCCTTTCATCCTTCCCCTCTGCCTTGCAGATGGGCATCCACACCAAGATGGAACCAGAGCTGGACGCACGCCTGTCCTCAGCTCTCTAACCGGTCTTCTTGCCATACAAGACAGATAAGGCAGCCACAAACGGTATTTTTCCTGTACCCAAAGAACCCCTGGATGCTCCCCAAGAAATTCTGCCCTCACCCCAACGATTGATACCCCTTAGCTGAGCACAGGTCCCTCTCTAGGTGCTGGCACCAGGCCTGCTGATTGCCGAGCCGCTTACCACCCAGGCTTGGGGAAAGAGGCAGCCACACACTGCAACGGGCATGGCTGGCAGACCAGCAACCTGGTGAGCAGGGCTGTGCACGGGAGGGCAGCACGGGGAAGCAGAGCAGGAGGCTGCTCCTCTCGTGCCTCCCATCTGCCTTGTAGATGGACAGCCCAGCACCAATGGAAACATATGACCACCAGGGCCTGAGCTCCATTTGACAAGCTGGAGTTCACATCCAACAAAAAAGATAAGTCACGCTCAAACTCTAGCCTGTCTTGCATCTACAGGCCTATGGAAGCTCCATAGCATCCACCTGCATTAACCCAAACCTTTAACTCTGCTTTGCTGAATCTCAACCCCACTGCAGGTGCCAGCACCATACCGCATGACTGCAGTGGCAATCTCAACATGGCGCTGCTGACACAGTGAGCCCAAAATGGCCAAGGAAACCATTTTCAGACCAGGAACCTGGTGAGCGGGGCTGTGCAGGGGAGGGCAGAGCAGGGAAGCAGGGCAGGATGCTGCTCCTTTCATCGTTCCCCTCTGCCTTGCTGATGGGCATCCACACCAAGATGGAACCAGAGCTGGACACACGCCTGTCCTCAGCTCTCTAACCGGTCTTCTTGCAGTACAAGACAGATAAGTCAGCCACAAACGGTATTTTTCCTGTACCCAAAGAACCCCTGGATGCTCCCCAAGAAATTCTGCCCTCACCCCAACGATTGATACCCCTTAGCTGAGCACAGGTCCCACACTAGGTGCTGGCAGCTGGCCTGCTGATTGCCGAGCCACTTACCACCCAGGCTTGGGGAAAGAGGCAGCCCCACACAGCCACGGGCATGGCTGGCAGACCAGCAACCTGGTGAGCAGGGCTGTGCACGGGAGGGCAGCACGGGGAAGCAGAGCAGGAGGCTGCTCCTTTCGTCCTTCCCCTCTGCCTTGCAGATGGACGTCCACACCAAGATGGAACCAGTGCTGGACACATGCCTGTCTTCAACTCTCTAACTGGTCTCCATGCCATACAAGACAGATAAGTCAGCCACAAACGGTATCCTCCCTTGGCCCGAAGGGCCCCTGGCTGCTCCCCAAGACACTCCTGCCCTCACCCCTAGAGTTGATACCACTTAGCTGAGTACAGGCCCCAATCTAGGTGCCGGAGCAGGCCTTCTAATGCCATGCCGCTTCCACCCAGGCTTGGGGAAAGAGGCAGCCACACACTGCAACGGGCATGGCTGGCAGACCAGCAACCTGGTGAGCAGGGCTGTGCACGGGAGGGCAGCACGGGGAAGCAGAGCAGGAGGCTGCTCCTTTCGTCCTTCCCCTCTGCCTTGCAGATGGACGTCCACTCCAAGATGGAACCAGTGCTGGATACACGCCTGTCCTCAACTCTCTAACTGGTCTTCATGCCATAAATGACAGATAAGTTAGCCAGAAACGGTACCCTTCGTAGGTCCGAAGGAAACTTGACTGCTCCCCATGGCAGCCTTGTCAAAACCGCAACGGTATATACCACTGAGCTGAGTACAGAATCCACTCTAGGTGCTGGCACCAGGCCTGCTGACTTCCGTGCCGCTTCCACCCAGGCTTGGGGAAAGAGGCAGCCACACGCTGCAACGGGCATGGCTGGCAGACCAGCAACCTGGTGAGCAGGGCTGTGCACGGGAGGGCAGCACGGGGAAGCAGAGCAGGAGGCAGCTCCTCTCGTGCCTCTCATCTGCCTTGCTGATGGACAGCCCAACACCAACGGAAACAGATGACCACCAGGGCCTGAGCTCCATTTGACAAAATGGTGTTCACGTCCTACAAAAAAGATAAGTCACACCCAAACTGTAGCCTGTCCTGCATCTACAGGCCTATGGAAGCTCCATAGCATCCCCCTGTTCTTAACCCAAACCTTTATCTCTGCTTTGCTGACTCCCGATCCCTCTGCAGGTGCCGGCACCACACCGCATGACTGCAGTGGCCATGCCAACACGGCGCTGCTGACACAGTGAGCCCAAAATGGCCAAGGAAACCATTATCAGACCAGCAACCCGGTGAGCGGGGCTGTGCAGGGGAGGGCAGAGCAGGGAAGCAGGGCAGGATGCTGCTCCTTTCATCCTTCCCCTCTGCCTTGCAGATGGGCATCCACACCAAGATGGAACCAGAGCTGGACGCACGCCTGTCCTCAGCTCTCTAACCGGTCTTCTTGCCATACAAGACAGATAAGGCAGCCACAAACGGTATTTTTCCTGTACCCAAAGAACCCCTGGATGCTCCCCAAGAAATTCTGCCCTCACCCCAACGATTGATACCCCTTAGCTGAGCACAGGTCCCTCTCTAGGTGCTGGCACCAGGCCTGCTGATTGCCGAGCCGCTTACCACCCAGGCTTGGGGAAAGAGGCAGCCACACACTGCCACGGGCATGGCTGGCAGACCAGCAACCTGGTGAGCAGGGCTGTGCACGGGAGGGCAGCACGGGGAAGCAGAGCAGGAGGCTGCTCCTTTCGTCCTTCCCCTCTGCCTTGCAGATGGACGTCCACTCCAAGATGGAACCAGTGCTGGATACACGCCTGTCCTCAACTCTCTAACTGGTCTTCATGCCATAAATGACAGATAAGTTAGCCAGAAACGGTACCCTTCGTAGGTCCGAAGGAAACTTGACTGCTCCCCATGGCCGCCCTGTCAAAACCGCAACGGTATATACCACTGAGCTGAGTACAGAATCCACTCTAGGTGCTGGCACCAGGCCTGCTGACTTCCGTGCCGCTTCCACCCAGGCTTGGGGAAAGAGGCAGCCACACGCTGCAACGGGCATGGCTGGCAGACCAGCAACCTGGTGAGCAGGGCTGTGCACGGGAGGGCAGAGCAGGGAAGCAGGGCAGGATGCTGCTCCTTTCATCCTTCCCCTCTGCCTTGCAGATGGGAGTCCACACCAAGATGGAACCAGAGCTAGACAGACGCCTGTCCTCAGCTCTCTAACCGGTCTTCTTGCCATACAAGACAGATAAGTCAGCCACAAACGGTATTTTTCCTGTACCCAAAGAACCCCTGGATGCTCCCCAAGAAATTCTGCCCTCACCCCAACGATTGATACCCCTTAGCTGAGCACAGGTCCCTCTCTAGGTGCTGGCACCAGGCCTGCTGATTGCCGAGCCGCTTACCACCCAGGCTTGGGGAAAGAGGCAGCCACACACTGCAACGGGCATGGCTGGCAGACCAGCAACCTGGTGAGCAGGGCTGTGCACGGGAGGGCAGCACGGGGAAGCAGAGCAGGAGGCTGCTCCTCTCGTGCCTCTCATCTGCCTTGCAGATGGACAGCCCAACACCAATGGAAACATATGACCACCAGGGCCTGAGCTCCATTTGACAAACTGGAGTTCACATCCAACAAAAAAGATAAGTCACGCTCAAACTCTAGCCTGTCTTGCAACTACAGGCCTATGGAAGCTCCATAGCATCCCCCTGCATTAACCCAAACCTTTAACTCTGCTTTGCTGAATCTCAACCCCACTGCAGGTGCCAGCACCATACCGCATGACTGCAGTGGCAATCTCAACATGGCGCTGCTGACACAGTGAGCCCAAAATGGCCAAGGAAACCATTTTCAGACCAGCAACCCGGTGAGCGGGGCTGTGCAAGGGAGGGCAGCACAGAGAAGTAGGGCAGGAGGCTGCTCCTCTCGTGCCTCACATCTGCCTTGCAGATGGACAGCCCAACACCAATGGAAACAGATGACCACCAGGGCCTGAGCTCCATTTGACAAGCTGGTGTTCACATCCTACAAAAAAGATAAGTCACGCCCAAACTGTAGCCTGTCTTGCACCAACAGGCCTATGGAGCTCCACAGCATCCCCCTGCTCTTACCCCAAACCTTCAACTCTTTTTTTGCTGAATCCCAACCCCTCTGCAGGTGCCGGCACCACACCGTATATGACTGCAGTGGCCATGGCAACGCGGCGCTGCTGGCACAGTGAGCCCAAAATGGCCAAGGAAACCATTATCAGACCAGCAACCCGGTGAGCGGGGCTGTGCAGGGGAGGGCAGAGCAGGGAAGCAGGGCAGGATGCTGCTCCTTTCATCCTTCCCCTCTGCCTTGCAGATGGGCATCCACACCAAGATGGAACCAGAGCTGGACGCACGCCTGTCCTCAGCTCTCTAACCGGTCTTCTTGCCATACAAGACAGATAAGTCAGCCACAAACGGTATTTTTCCTGTACCCAAAGAACCCCTGGATGCTCCCCAAGAAATTCTGCCCTCACCCCAACGATTGATACCCCTTAGCTGAGCACAGGTCCCTCTCTAGGTGCTGGCACCAGGCCTGCTGATTGCCGAGCCGCTTACCACCCAGGCTTGGGGAAAGAGGCAGCCACACACTGCAACGGGCATGGCTGGCAGACCAGCAACCTGGTGAGCAGGGCTGTGCACGGGAGGGCAGCACGGGGAAGCAGAGCAGGAGGCTGCTCCTCTCGTGCCTCCCATCTGCCTTGTAGATGGACAGCCCAGCACCAATGGAAACATATGACCACCAGGGCCTGAGCTCCATTTGACAAGCTGGAGTTCACATCCAACAAAAAAGATAAGTCACGCTCAAACTCTAGCCTGTCTTGCAACTACAGGCCTATGGAAGCTCCATAGCATCCCCCTGCTCTTAACCCAAACCTTTAACTCTGCTTTGCTGAATCTCAACCCCACTGCAGGTGCCAGCACCATACCGCATGACTGCAGTGGCAATCTCAACATGGCGCTGCTGACACAGTGAGCCCAAAATGGCCAAGGAAACCATTTTCAGACCAGGAACCTGGTGAGCGGGGCTGTGCAGGGGAGGGCAGAGCAGGGAAGCAGGGCAGGATGCTGCTCCTTTCATCGTTCCCCTCTGCCTTGCTGATGGGCATCCACACCAAGATGGAACCAGAGCTGGACACACGCCTGTCCTCAGCTCTCTAACCGGTCTTCTTGCAGTACAAGACAGATAAGTCAGCCACAAACGGTATTTTTCCTGTACCCAAAGAACCCCTGGATGCTCCCCAAGAAATTCTGCCCTCACCCCAACGATTGATACCCCTTAGCTGAGCACAGGTCCCACACTAGGTGCTGGCAGCTGGCCTGCTGATTGCCGAGCCACTTACCACCCAGGCTTGGGGAAAGAGGCAGCCCCACACAGCCACGGGCATGGCTGGCAGACCAGCAACCTGGTGAGCAGGGCTGTGCACGGGAGGGCAGCACGGGGAAGCAGAGCAGGAGGCTGCTCCTTTCGTCCTTCCCCTCTGCCTTGCAGATGGACGTCCACACCAAGATGGAACCAGTGCTGGACACATGCCTGTCTTCAACTCTCTAACTGGTCTCCATGCCATACAAGACAGATAAGTCAGCCACAAACGGTATCCTCCCTTGGCCCGAAGGGCCCCTGGCTGCTCCCCAAGACACTCCTGCCCTCACCCCTAGAGTTGATACCACTTAGCTGAGTACAGGCCCCAATCTAGGTGCCGGAGCAGGCCTTCTAATGCCGTGCCGCTTCCACCCAGGCTTGGGGAAAGAGGCAGCCACACACTGCAACGGGCATGGCTGGCAGACCAGCAACCTGGTGAGCAGGGCTGTGCACGGGAGGGCAGCACGGGGAAGCAGAGCAGGAGGCTGCTCCTTTCGTCCTTCCCCTCTGCCTTGCAGATGGACGTCCACTCCAAGATGGAACCAGTGCTGGATACACGCCTGTCCTCAACTCTCTAACTGGTCTTCATGCCATAAATGACAGATAAGTTAGCCAGAAACGGTACCCTTCGTAGGTCCGAAGGAAACTTGACTGCTCCCCATGGCCGCCCTGTCAAAACCGCAACGGTATATACCACTGAGCTGAGTACAGAATCCACTCTAGGTGCTGGCACCAGGCCTGCTGACTTCCGTGCCGCTTCCACCCAGGCTTGGGGAAAGAGGCAGCCACACGCTGCAACGGGCATGGCTGGCAGACCAGCAACCTGGTGAGCAGGGCTGTGCACGGGAGGGCAGAGCAGGGAAGCAGGGCAGGATGCTGCTCCTTTCATCCTTCCCCTCTGCCTTGCAGATGGGAGTCCACACCAAGATGGAACCAGAGCTAGACAGACGCCTGTCCTCAGCTCTCTAACCGGTCTTCTTGCCATACAAGACAGATAAGTCAGCCACAAACGGTATTTTTCCTGTACCCAAAGAACCCCTGGATGCTCCCCAAGAAATTCTGCCCTCACCCCAACGATTGATACCCCTTAGCTGAGCACAGGTCCCTCCCTAGGTGCTGGCACCAGGCCTGCTGATTGCCGAGCCACTTACCACCCAGGCTTGGGGAAAGAGGCAGCCACACACTGCAACGGGCATGGCTGGCAGACCAGCAACCTGGTGAGCAGGGCTGTGCACGGGAGGGCAGCACGGGGAAGCAGAGCAGGAGGCTGCTCCTCTCGTGCCTCACATCTGCCTTGCAGATGGACAGCCCAACACCAATGGAAACAGATGACCACCAGGGCCTGAGCTCCATTTGACAAGCTGGTGTTCACATCCTACAAAAAAGATAAGTCACGCCCAAACTGTAGCCTGTCTTGCACCAACAGGCCTATGGAGCTCCACAGCATCCCCCTGCTCTTACCCCAAACCTTCAACTCTTTTTTTGCTGAATCCCAACCCCACTGCAGGTGCCGGCACCACACCGTATATGACTGCAGTGGCCATGGCAACGCGGCGCTGCTGGCACAGTGAGCCCAAAATGGCCAAGGAAACCATTATCAGACCAGCAACCCGGTGAGCGGGGCTGTGCAGGGGAGGGCAGAGCAGGGAAGCAGGGCAGGATGCTGCTCCTTTCATCCTTCCCCTCTGCCTTGCAGATGGGCATCCACACCAAGATGGAACCAGAGCTGGACGCACGCCTGTCCTCAGCTCTCTAACCGGTCTTCTTGCCATACAAGACAGATAAGTCAGCCACAAACGGTATTTTTCCTGTGCCCAAAGAACCCCTGGATGCTCCCCAAGAAATTCTGCCCTCACCCCAACGATTGATACCCCTTAGCTGAGCACAGGTCCCTCTCTAGGTGCTGGCACCAGGCCTGCTGATTGCCGAGCCGCTTACCACCCAGGCTTGGGGAAAGAGGCAGCCACACACTGCAACGGGCATGGCTGGCAGACCAGCAACCTGGTGAGCAGGGCTGTGCACGGGAGGGCAGCACGGGGAAGCAGAGCAGGAGGCTGCTCCTCTCGTGCCTCTCATCTGCCTTGCAGATGGACAGCCCAGCACCAATGGAAACATATGACCACCAGGGCCTGAGCTCCATTTGACAAACTGGAGTTCACATCCAACAAAAAAGATAAGTCACGCTCAAACTCTAGCCTGTCTTGCATCTACAGGCCTATGGAAGCTCCATAGCATCCACCTGCATTAACCCAAACCTTTAACTCTGCTTTGCTGAATCTCAACGACACTGCAGGTGCCAGCACCATACCGCATGACTGCAGTGGCAATCTCAACATGGCGCTGCTGACACAGTGAGCCCAAAATGGCCAAGGAAACCATTTTCAGACCAGGAACCCGGTGAGCGGGGCTGTGCAGGGGAGGGCAGAGCAGGGAAGCAGGGCAGGATGCTGCTCCTTTCATCGTTCCCCTCTGCCTTGCTGATGGGCATCCACACCAAGATGGAACCAGAGCTGGACACACGCCTGTCCTCAGCTCTCTAACCGGTCTTCTTGCAGTACAAGACAGATAAGTCAGCCACAAACGGTATTTTTCCTGTACCCAAAGAACCCCTGGATGCTCCCCAAGAAATTCTGCCCTCACCCCAACGATTGATACCCCTTAGCTGAGCACAGGCCCCACACTAGGTGCTGGCACCAGGCCTGCTGATTGCCGAGTCGCTTACCACCCAGGCTTGGGGAAAGAGGCAGCCCCACACAGCCACGGGCATGGCTGGCAGACCAGCAACCTGGTGAGCAGGGCTGTGCACGGGAGGGCAGCACGGGGAAGCAGAGCAGGAGGCTGCTCCTCTCGTGCCTCTCATCTGCCTTGCAAATGGACAGCCCAACACCAACGGAAACAGATGACCACCAGGGCCTGAGCTCCATTTGACAAACTGGTGTTCACGTCCTACGAAAAAGATAAGTCACTCCCAAACTGTAGCCTGTCTTGCACCTACAGGCCTATGGAAGCTCCATAGCATCCCCCTGCTCTTAACCCAAACCTTTAACTTTGCTTGTCTGACTCCCCATCCCTCTGCAGGTGCCGGCACCACACCGCATATAACTGCAGTGGCCGTGTCAATGTGGCGCTGCTGACACAGTGAGCCCAAAATGGCCAAGGAAAACATTTTCAGACCAGGAACTCGGTGAGCGGGGCTGTGCAGGGGAGGCCAGAGCAGAGAAGCAGGTCAGGAGGCTGCTCCTTTCGTCCTTCCTCTCTGCATTGCAGATGGGTGTCTACTCCAAGATTGAACCAGTGCTGGACATGCGCCTGTCCTCAGCTCTCTAACCGGTCTCCATGCCATACAAGACAGATAAGTCAGCCACAAACGGTATCCTTCGTAGGCCCGAAGGACCCCTAACTGCTCCCCAAGACACCCCTGCCCTCACCCCAACAGTTGATATTAGTTAGCTGAGCAGGGGACCCACTCTAGGTGCTGGCAGCTGGCCTGCTGATTGCCGAGCCGCTTTGCACCCAGGCTTGGGGAAACAGGCAGCCCCACACAGCCACGGGCATGGCTGGCAGACCAGCAACCTGGTGAGCAGGGCTGTGCAGGGGAGGGCAGCACGGGGAAGCAGAGCAGGAGGCTGCTCCTTTCGTCCTTCCCCTCTGCCTTGCAGATGGACGTCCACACCAAGATGGAACCAGTGCTGGACACACGCCTGTCTTCAACTCTCTAACTGGTCTCCATGCCATACAAGACAGATAAGTCAGCCACAAACGGTATCCTCCCTTGGCCCGAAGGGCCCCTGGCTGCTCCCCAAGACACTCCTGCCCTCACCCCTAGAGTTGATACCACTTAGCTGAGTACAGGCCCCAATCTAGGTGCCGGAGCAGGCCTTCTAATTGCCGTGCCGCTTCCACCCAGGCTTGGGGAAAGAGGCAGCCACACACTGCAACGGGCATGGCTGGCAGACCAGCAACCTGGTGAGCAGGGCTGTGCAGGGGAGGGCAGCACGGGGAAGCAGAGCAGGAGGCTGCTCCTTTCGTCCTTCCCCTCTGCCTTGCAGATGGACGTCCACTCCAAGATGGAACCAGTGCTGGATACACGCCTGTCCTCAACTCTCTAACTGGTCTTCATGCCATAAATGACAGATAAGTTAGCCAGAAACGGTACCCTTTGTAGGTCCGAAGGAAACTTGACTGCTCCCCATGACAGCCTTGTCAAAACCGCAACGGTATATACCACTGAGCTGAGTACAGAATCCACTCTAGGTGCTGGCACCAGGCCTGCTGACTTCCGTGCCGCTTCCACCCAGGCTTGGGGAAAGAGGCAGCCACACGCTGCAACGGGCATGGCTGGCAGACCAGCAACCTGGTGAGCAGGGCTGTGCACGGGAGGGCAGCACGGGGAAGCAGAGCAGGAGGCAGCTCCTCTCGTGCCTCTCATCTGCCTTGCAGATGGACAGCCCAACACCAATTGAAACAGATGACCACCAGGGCCTGAGCTCCATTTGACAAACAGGAGTTCACATCCAACAAAAAAGATAAGTCACGCCCAAACTCTAGCCTGTCTTGCATCTACAGGCCTATGGAAGCTCCATAGCATCCCCCTGCTCTTAACCCAAACCTTTATCTCTGCTTTGCTGACTCCCGATCCCTCTGCAGGTGCCGGCACCACACCGCATGACTGCAGTGGCCATGCCAACACGGCGCTGCTGACACAGTGAGCCCAAAATGGCCAAGGAAACCATTTACAGACCAGGAACCCGGTGAGCGAGGCTGTGCAGGGGAGGGCAGAGCAGGGAAGCAGGGCAGGATGTTGCTCCTTTCATCCTTCCCCTCAGCCTTGCAGATGGGTGTCTACTCCAAGATGGAACCAGAGCTAGACACACGCCAGTCCTCAGCTCTCTAACCGGTCTTCTTGCCATACAAGACAGATAAGTCAGCCACAAACGGTATTTTTCCTGTACCCAAAGAACCCCTGGATGCTCCCCAAGAAATTCTGCCCTCATCCCAACGATTGATACCCCTTAGCTGAGCACAGGCCCCACACTAGGTGCCGGCACCAGGCCTGCTGATTGTCGTGCCGCTTTCTACCCAGGCTTGGGGAAAAAAGCAGCCCCACACAGCCACGGGCATGGCTGGCAGACCAGCAACCTGGTGAGCAGGGCTGTGCACGGGAAGGCAGCACGGGGAAGCAGAGCAGGAGGCTGCTCCTCTCGTGCCTCCCATCTGCCTTGCAGATGGACAGCCCAACACCAACGGAAACAGATGACCACCAGGGCCTGAGCTTCATTTGACAAACTGGTGTTCACGCCCTACAAAAAGGATAAGTCACGCCCAAACTGTAGCCTGTCTTGCACCTCCAGGCCTATGGAAGCTCCATAGCATCCTCCTGCATTAACCTAAAACTTTAACTCTGCTTTGCTGACTCCTCATCCCACTGCAGGTGCCGGCACCACACCGCATGACTGCAGTAGCTGTGACAACGCGGCGCTGCTGACACAGTGAGCCCAAAATGGCCAAGGAAACCATTTTCAGACCAGCAACCCGGTGAGCGGGGCTGTGCAGGGGAGGGCAGCACAAAGTAGCAGGGCAGGAGGCTGCTCCTTTCGTCCTTCCCCTCTGCCTTGCAGATGGGCGTCCACACCAAGATGGAACCAGAGCTGGACACACGCCTGTCCTCAGCTCTCTAAACGGTCTTCATGCCATTCAAGACAGACAAGTCAGCCACAAACGGTATTTTTCCCGGGCTCGAAGGACCCGTGCCTGCTCCCCAAGACACCCCTGCCCTCACCCCAACGATTGATACCCCTTAGCTGAGCACAGGTCCCTCTCTAGGTGCCAGCACCAGGCCTGCTGATTGCCATGCCGCTTTCCACCCAGGCTTGGAGAAACTGCCAGCCACACACAGCCATGGGCATGGCTGGCAGACCAGCAACCTGGTGAGCAGGCCTGTGCAGGGGAGGGCAGCACGGGGAAGCAGAGCAGGAGGCTGCTCCTTTCGTCCTTCCCCACTGCCTTGCAGATGGACGTCCACACCAAGATGGAACCAGTGCTGGACACACGCCTGTCTTCAACTCTCTAACTGGTCTCTATGCCATACAAGACAGATAAGTCAGCCACAAACGGTATCCTCCCTTGGCCCGAAGGGCCCCTGGCTGCTCCCCAAGACACTCCTGCCCTCACCCCTAGAGTTGATACCACTTAGCTGAGTACAGGCCCCAATCTAGGTGCCGGAGCAGGCCTTCTAATTGCCGTGCCGCTTCCACCCAGGCATGGGGAAAGAGGCAGCCACACACTGCAACGGGCATGGCTGGCAGACCAGCAACCTGGTGAGCAGGGCTGTGCAGGGGAGGGCAGCACGGGGAAGCAGAGCAGGAGGCTGCTCCTTTCGTCCTTCCCCTCTGCCTTGCAGATGGACGTCCACTCCAAGATGGAACCAGTGCTGGATACACGCCTGTCCTCAACTCTCTAACTGGTCTTCATGCCATAAATGACAGATAAGTTAGCCAGAAACGGTACCCTTCGTAGGTCCGAAGGAAACTTGACTGCTCCCCATGACAGCCTTGTCAAAACCACAACGGTATATACCACTGAGCTGAGTACAGAATCCACTCTAGGTGCTGGCACCAGGCCTGCTGACTTCCGTGCCGCTTCCACCCAGGCTTGGGGAAAGAGGCAGCCACACGCTGCAACGGGCATGGCTGGCAGACCAGCAACCTGGTGAGCAGGGCTGTGCACGGGAGGGCAGCACGAGGAAGCAGAGCAGGAGGCTGCTCCTCTCGTGCCTCCCATCTGCCTTGCAGATGGACAGCCCAACACCAATGGAAAAAGATGACCACCAGGGCCTGAGCTCCATTTGACAAGCTGGTGTTCACGCCCTACAAAAAAGATAAGTCAGGCCCAAACTCTAGCCTGTCTTGCATCTACAGGCCTATGGAAGCTCCATAGCATCCCCCTGCTCTTAACCCAAACCTTTATCTCTGCTTTGCTGACTCCTCATCCCACTGCAGGTGCCGGCACCACACCGCATGACTGCAGTGGCCGTGCCAACACGGCGCTGCTGACACAGTGAGCCCAAAATGGCCAAGGAAACCATTTTCAGACCAGGAACCCGGTGAGCGGGGCTGTGCAGGGGAGGGCAGAGCACGGAAGCAGGGCAGGAGGCTGCTCCTTTCATCCTTCCCCTCTGCCTTGCAGATGGGTGTCTACTCCAAGATGGAACCAGAGCTAGACACACGCCAGTCCTCAGCTCTATAACCGGTCTTCTTGCCATACAAGACAGATAAGTCAGCCACAAACGGTATTTTTCCTGTACCCAAAGAACCCCTGGATGCTTCCCAAGAAATTCTGCCCTCATCCCAACGATTGATACCCCTTAGCTGAGCACAGGTCCCTCTCTAGGTGCTGGCACCAGGCCTGCTGATTGCCGAGCCGCTTACCACCCAGGCTTGGGGAAAGAGGCAGCCACACACTGCAACGGGCATGGCTGGCAGACCAGCAACCTGGTGAGCAGGGCTGTGCACGGGAGGGCAGCACGGGGAAGCAGAGCAGGAGGCTGCTCCTCTCGTGCCTCCCATCTGCCTTGCAGATGGACAGCCCAGTACCAATGGAAACATATGACCACCAGGGCCTGAGCTCCATTTGACAAACTGGAGTTCACATCCAACAAAAAAGATAAGCCACGCTCAAACTCTAGCCTGTCTTGCAACTACAGGCCTATGGAAGCTCCATAGCATCCCCCTGCATTAACCCAAACCTTTAACTCTGCTTTGCTGAATCTCAACCCCACTGCAGGTGCCAGCACCATACCGCATGACTGCAGTGGCAATCTCAACATGGCGCTGCTGACACAGTGAGCCCAAAATGGCCAAGGAAACCATTTTCAGACCAGCAACCCGGTGAGCGGGGCTGTGCAAGGGAGGGCAGCACAGAGAAGCAGGGCAGGAGGCTGCTCCTCTCGTGCCTCTCATCTGCCTTGCAGATGGACAGCCCAACACCAATGGAAACAGATGACCACCAGGGCCTGAGCTCCATTTGACAAGCTGGTGTTCACATCCTACAAAAAAGATAAGTCACGCCCAAACTGTAGCCTGTCTTGCACCTACAGCCCTATGGAAGCTCCATAGCATCCCCCTGCTCTTAACCCAAACCTTTAACTCTGCTTGTCTGACTCCCCATCCCTCTGCAGGTGCCGGCACCACACCGCATATAACTGCAGTGGCCGTGTCAATGTGGCGCTGCTGACACAGTGAGCCCAAAATGGCCAAGGAAAACATTTTCAGACCAGGAACTCGGTGAGCGGGGCTGTGCAGGGGAGGGCAGAGCAGAGAAGCAGGGCAGGAGGCTGCTCCTTTCGTCCTTCCTCTCTGCATTGCAGATGGGTGTCTACTCCAAGATTGAACCAGTGCTGGACATGCGCCTGTCCTCAGCTCTCTAACCGGTCTCCATGCCATACAAGACAGATAAGTCAGCCACAAACGGTATCCTTCGTAGGCCCGAAGGACCCCTAACTGCTCCCCAAGACACCCCTGCCCTCACCCCAACAGTTGATATTAGTTAGCTGAGCAGGGGACCCACTCTAGATGCTGGCACCAGGCCTGCTGATTGCCGTGCCGCTTTGCACCCAGGCTTGGGGAAACAGGCAGCCCCACACAGCCACGGGCATGGCTGGCAGACCAGCAACCTGGTGAGCAGGGCTGTGCAGGGGAGGGCAGCACGGGGAAGCAGAGCAGGAGGCTGCTCCTTTCGTCCTTCCCCTCTGCCTTGCAGATGGACGTCCACACCAAGATGGAACCAGTGCTGGACACACGCCTGTCTTCAACTCTCTAACTGGTCTCCATGCCATACAAGACAGATAAGTCAGCCACAAACGGTATCCTCCCTTGGCCCGAAGGGCCCCTGGCTGCTCCCCAAGACACTCCTGCCCTCACCCCTAGAGTTGATACCACTTAGCTGAGTACAGGCCCCAATCTAGGTGCCGGAGCAGGCCTTCTAATTGCCGTGCCGCTTCCACCCAGGCTTGGGGAAAGAGGCAGCCACACACTGCAACGGGCATGGCTGGCAGACCAGCAACCTGGTGAGCAGGGCTGTGCAGGGGAGGGCAGCACGGGGAAGCAGAGCAGGAGGCTGCTCCTTTCGTCCTTCCCCTCTGCCTTGCAGATGGACGTCCACTCCAAGATGGAACCAGTGCTGGATACACGCCTGTCCTCAACTCTCTAACTGGTCTTCATGCCATAAATGACAGATAAGTTAGCCAGAAACGGTACCCTTTGTAGGTCCGAAGGAAACTTGACTGCTCCCCATGACAGCCTTGTCAAAACCGCAACGGTATATACCACTGAGCTGAGTACAGAATCCACTCTAGGTGCTGGCACCAGGCCTGCTGACTTCCGTGCCGCTTCCACCCAGGCTTGGGGAAAGAGGCAGCCACACACTGCAACGGGCATGGCTGGCAGACCAGCAACCTGGTGAGCAGGGCTGTGCACGGGAGGGCAGCACGAGGAAGCAGAGCAGGAGGCAGATCCTCTCGTGCCTCCCATCTGCCTTGCAGATGGACAGCACAACACCAATGGAAAAAGATGACCACCAGGGCCTGAGCTCCATTTGACAAGCTGGTGTTCACGCCCTACAAAAAAGATAAGTCAGGCCCAAACTCTAGCCTGTCTTGCATCTACAGGCCTATGGAAGCTCCATAGCATCCCCCTGCTCTTAACCCAAACCTTTATCTCTGCTTTGCTGACTCCTCATCCCACTGCAGGTGCCGGCACCACACCGCATGACTGCAGTGGCCGTGCCAACACGGCGCTGCTGACACAGTGAGCCCAAAATGGCCAAGGAAACCATTTTCAGACCAGCAACCCGGTGAGCGGGGCTGTGCAGGGGAGGGCAGAGCACGGAAGCAGGGCAGGAGGCTGCTCCTTTCATCCTTCCCCTCTGCCTTGCAGATGGGTGTCTACTCCAAGATGGAACCAGAGCTAGACACACGCCAGTCCTCAGCTCTCTAACCGGTCTTCTTGCCATACAAGACAGATAAGTCAGCCACAAACGGTATTTTTCCTGTACCCAAAGAACCCCTGGATGCTTCCCAAGAAATTCTGCCCTCATCCCAACGATTGATACCCCTTAGCTGAGCACAGGTCCCTCTCTAGGTGCCGGCACCAGGCCTGCTGATTGTCGTGCCGCTTTCTACCCAGGCTTGGGGAAAAAAGCAGCCACACACTGCAACGGGCATGGCTGGCAGACCAGCAACCTGGTGAGCAGGGCTGTGCACGGGAGGGCAGCACGGGGAAGCAGAGCAGGAGGCTGCTCCTCTCGTGGCTCCCATCTGCCTTGCAGATTGACAGCCCAACACCAACGCAAACAGATGACCACCAGGGCCTGAGCTTCATTTGACAAACTGGTGTTCATGTCCTACAAAAAAGATAAGTCACGCTCAAACTCTAGCCTGTCTTGCACCTACAGGCCCATGGAAGCTCCATAGCATCCCCCTGCTCTTAACCCAAACCTTTATCTCTGCTTTGCTGACTCCTCATCCCACTGCAGGTGCCGGCACCACACTGCATGACTGCAGTGGCCGTGTCAACGTGGCGCTGCTGGCACAGTGAGCCCAAAATGGCCAAGGAAACCATTATCAGACCAGCAACCCGGTGAGCGGGGCTGTGCAGGGGAGGGCAGAGCAGGAAAGCAGGGCAGGAGGCTGCTCCTTTCGCCCTTCCTCTCTGCATTGCAGATGGGAGTGCACACCAAGATGGAACCAGAGCTGGACACACGCCTGTCCTCAGCTCTCTAACCGGTCTCCATGCCATACCAGACAGATAAGTCAGCCACAAACGGTATCCTTCCTGGGCCCGAAGGGCCCCTGGCTGCTCCCCAAGACACCCCTGCCCTCACCCTAACATTTGATACTCCTTAGCTGAGCACAGGCCCCAATCTAGGTGCTGGCACCAGGCCTGCTGATTGCCGAGCCGCTTACCACCCAGGCTTGGGGAAAGAAGCAGCCACACACTGCAACGGGCATGGCTGGCAGACCAGCAACCTAGTGATCAGGGCTGTGCACGGGAGGGCAGTACGGGGAAGTAGAACAGGAGGCTGCTCCTCTCGTGCCTCCCATCTGCCTTGCAGATGGACAGCCCGACACCAATGGAAACAGATGACCACCAGGGCCTAAGCTCCATTTGACTAACTGGAGTTCACATCCAACAAAAAAGATAAGTCAGGCCCAAACTGTCGCCTGTCTTGCATCTACAGGCCTATGGAAGCTCCATAGCATCCCCCTGCATTAACCCAAAACTTTAGCTCTGCTTTGCTGAATCTCAACCCCACTGCAGGTGCCAGCACCACACTGCATATAACTGCAGTGGCCGTGTCAACGTGGCGCTGCTGACACAGTGAGCACAAAATGGCCAAGGAAACCATTTTCAGACCAGCAACCCGGTGAGCAGGGCTGTGCAGGGGAGGGCAGAGCAGAGAAGCAGGGCAGGAGGCTGCTCTTTTTGTCCTTCCCCTCTGCCTTGCAGATGGGAGTCCACACCAAGATGGAACCAGAGCTGGACGCACGCCTGTCCTCAGTTCTCTAACCGGTCTCCATGCCATACAAGACAGATAAGTCAGCCAGAAACGGTATCCTTCCTGGGCCCGAAGGGCCCCTGGCTGCTCCCCAAGACACCCCGGCCCTCACCCTTTCATTTGATACCACCTAGCTGAGTACAGGCCCCAATCTAGGTGCTGGCACCAGGTCTGCTGATTGCCGAGCCGCTTACCACCCAGGCTTGGGGAAAGAGGCAGCCACACACTGCAACGGGCATGGCTGGCAGACCAGCAACCTGGTGAGCAGGGCTGTGCACGGGAGGGCAGCACGGGGAAGCAGAGCAGGAGGCTGCTCCTCTCGTGCCTCTCATCTGCCTTGCAGATGGACAGCCCAACACCAATGGAAACAGAAGACCACCAGGGCATGAGCTCCATTTGACAAACTGGTGTTCACGTCCTACGAAAAAGATAAGTCACTCCCAAACTGTAGCCTGTCTTGCACCTCCAGGCCTATGGAAGCTCCATAGCATCCTCCTGCATTAACCCAAAACTTTAACTCTGCTTTGCTGAATCTCGACCCCACTGCACGTGCCGGCACCACACCGCATGACTGCAGTAGCTGTGACAACGTGGCGCTGCTGACACAGTGAGCCCAAAATGGCCAAGGAAACCATTTTCAGACCAGCAACCCGGTGAGCGGGGCTGTGCAGGGGAGGGCAGCACAAAGTAGCAGGGCAGGAGGCTGCTCCTTTCGTCCTTCCCCTCTGCCTTGCAGATGGACGTCCACACCAAGATGGAACCAGTGCTGGACACACGCCTGTCTTCAACTCTCTAACTGGTCTCCATGCCATACAAGACAGATAAGTCAGCCACAAACGGTATCCTCCCTTGGCCCGAAGGGCCCCTGGCTGCTCCCCAAGACACTCCTGCCCTCACCCCTAGAGTTGATACCACTTAGCTGAGTACAGGCCCCAATCTAGGTGCCGGAGCAGGCCTTCTAATTGCCGTGCCGCTTCCACCCAGGCATGGGGAAAGAGGCAGCCACACACTGCAACGGGCATGGCTGGCAGACCAGCAACCTGGTGAGCAGGGCTGTGCACGGGAGGGCAGCACGAGGATGCAGAGCAGGAGGCTGCTCCTTTCGTCCTTCCCCTCTGCCTTGCAGATGGACGTCCACTCCAAGATGGAACCAGTGCTGGATACACGCCTGTCCTCAACTCTCTAACTGGTCTTCATGCCATAAATGACAGATAAGTTAGCCAGAAACGGTAACCTTCGTAGGTCCAAAGGAAACTTGACTGTTCCCCATGACAGCCTTGTCAAAACCGCAACGGTATATACCACTGAGCTGAGTACAGAATCCACTCTAGGTGCTGGCACCAGGCCTGCTGACTTCCGTGCCGCTTCCACCCAGGCTTGGGGAAAGAGGCAGCCACACACTGCAACGGGCATGGCTGGCAGACCAGCAACCTGGTGAGCGGGGCTGAGCACGGGAGGGCAGAGCAGGGAAGCAGGGCAGGATGCTGCTCCTTTCATCCTTCCCCTCTGCCTTGCAGATGGGTGTCTACTCCAAGATGGAACCAGAGCTGCACACACGCCTGTCCTCAGATCTCTAACCGGTCTCCATGCCATACAAGACAGATAAGTCAGCCACAAACGATATCCTTTCTGGGCCCGAAGGGCCCCTGGCTGCTCCCCAAGACACCCCTGCCCTCACCCTAACATTTGATACCACCTAGCTGAGTACAGGCCCCAATCTAGGTGCTGGCACCAGGCCTGCTGATTGCCGTGCCACTTTCTACCCAGGCTTGGGGAAAGAGGCAGCCCCACACTGCAACGGGCATGGCTGGCAGACCAGCAACCTGGTGAGCAGGGCTGTGCACGGGAGGGCAGCACGGGGAAGCAGAGCAGGAGGCTGCTCCTCTTGTGCCTCTCATCCGCCTTGCAGATGGACAGCCCAACACCAATTGAAACAGATGACCACCAGGGCCTGAGCTTCATTTGACAAACAGGAGTTCACATCCAACAAAAAAGATAAGTCACGCCCAAACTGTAGCCTGTCTTGCATCTACAGGCCTATGGAAGCTCCATAGCATACCCCTGCTCTTAACCCAAACCTTTATCTCTGATTTGCTGACTCCCGATCCCTCTGCAGGTGCCGGCACCACACCGCATGACTGCAGTGGCCATGCCAACAAGGCGCTGCTGACACAGTAAGCCCAAAATGGACAAGGAAACCATTTTCAGACCAGCAACCCGGTGAGCGGGGCTGTGCAGGGGAGGGCAGAGCAGGGAAGCAGGGCAGGATGCTGCTCCTTTTGTCCTTCCCCTCTGCCTTGCAGATGGGCGTCCACACCAAGATGGAACCAGAGCTGGACACACGCCTGTCCTCAGCTCTCTAACCGGTCTTCTTGCCATACAAGACAGATAAGTCAGCCACAAACGGTATTTTTCCTGGGCACAAAGAACCCCTGGCTGCTCCCCAAGAAATTCTGCCCTCACCCCAACGATTGATACCCCTTAGCTGAGCACAGGTCCCTCTCTAGGTGCCAGCACCAGGCCTGCTGATTGTCGTGCCGCTTTCTACCCAGGCTTGGGGAAAAAAGCAGCCACACACAGCCACTGGCATGGCTGGCAGACCAGCAACCTGGTGAGCAGGGCTGTGCACGGGAGGGCAGCACGGGGAAGCAGAGCAGGAGGCTGCTCCTTTCGTCCTTCCCCTCTGCCTTGCAGATGGACGTCCACACCAAGATGGAACCAGTGCTGGACACACGCCTGTCTTCAACTCTCTAACTGGTTTCCATGCCATACAAGACAGATAAGTCAGCCACAAAAGGTATCCCCCCTTGGCCCGAAGGGCCCCTGGCTGCTCCCCAAGACACTCCTGCCCTCACCCCTAGAGTTGATACCACTTAGCTGAGTACAGGCCCCAATCTAGGTGCCGGAGCAGGCCTTCTAATTGCCGTGCCGCTTCCACCCAGGCTTGGGGAAAGAGGCAGCCACACACTGCAACGGGCATGGCTGGCAGACCAGCAACCTGGTGAGCAGGGCTGTGCAGGGGAGGGCAGCACGGGGAAGCAGAGCAGGAGGCTGCTCCTTTCGCCCTTCCTCTCTGCATTGCAGATGGGAGTCCACACCAAGATGGAACCAGAGCTGGACACACGCCTGTCCTCAGCTCTCTAACCGGTCTTCATGCCATAAATGACAGATAAGTTAGCCAGAAACGGTACCCTTCGTAGGTCCGAAGGAAACTTGACTGCTCCCCATGACAGCCTTGTCAAAACCGCAACGGTATATACCACTGAGCTGAGTACAGAATCCACTCTAGGTGCTGGCACCAGGCCTGCTGACTTCCGTGCCGCTTCCACCCAGGCTTGGGGAAAGAGGCAGCCACACGCTGCAACGGGCATGGCTGGCAGACCAGCAACCTGGTGAGCAGGGCTGTGCACGGGAGGGCAGCACGAGGAAGCAGAGCAGGAGGCAGCTCCTCTCGTGCCTCCCATCTGCCTTGCAGATGGACAGCCCAACACCAATGGAAAAAGATGACCACCAGGGCCTGAGCTCCATTTGACAAGCTGGTGTTCACGCCCTACAAAAAAGATAAGTCAGGCCCAAACTCTAGCCTGTCTTGCATCTACAGGCCTATGGAAGCTCCATAGCATCCCCCTGCTCTTAACCCAAACCTTTATCTCTGCTTTGCTGACTCCTCATCCCACTGCAGGTGCCAGCACCACACTGCATGACTGCAGTGGCCGTGTCAACGTGGCGCTGCTGACACAGTGAGCCCAAAATGGCCAAGGAAACCATTATCAGACCAGCAACCCGGTGAGCAGGGCTGTGCAGGGGAGGGCAGAGCAGAGAAGCAGGGCAGGAGGCTGCTCTTTTTGTCCTTCCCCTCTGCCTTGCAGATGGGAGTCCACACCAAGATGGAACCAGAGCTGGACGCACGCCTGTCCTCAGTTCTGTAACCGGTCTCCATGCCATACAAGACAGATAAGTCAGCCAGAAACGGTATCCTTCCTGCGCCCGAAGGGCCCCTGGCTGCTCCCCAAGACACCCCGGCCCTCACCCTTTCATTTGATACCACCTAGCTGAGTACAGGCCCCAATCTAGGTGCTGGCACCAGGTCTGCTGATTGCCGAGCCGCTTACCACCCAGGCTTGGGGAAAGAGGCAGCCACACACTGCAACGGGCATGGCTGGCAGACCAGCAACCTGGTGAGCAGGGCTGTGCACGGGAGGGCAGCACGGGGAAGCAGAGCAGGAGGCTGCTCCTCTCGTGCCTCTCATCTGCCTTGCAGATGGACAGCCCGACACCAATGGAAACAGATGACCACCAGGGCCTGAGCTCCATTTGACAAACTGGTGTTCACGTCCTACGAAAAAGATAAGTCACTCCCAAACTGTAGCCTGTCTTGCACCTCCAGGCCTATGGAAGCTCCATAGCATCCTCCTGCATTAACCCAAAACTTTAACTCTGCTTTGCTGAATCTCGACCCCACTGCACGTGCCGGCACCACACCGCATGACTGCAGTAGCTGTGACAACGCGGCGCTGCTGACACAGTGAGCCCAAAATGGCCAAGGAAACCATTTTCAGACCAGCAACCCGGTGAGCGGGGCTGTGCAGGGGAGGGCAGCACAAAGTAGCAGGGCAGGAGGCTGCTCCTTTCGTCCTTCCCCTCTGCCTTGCAGATGGACGTCCACACCAAGATGGAACCAGTGCTGGACACACGCCTGTCTTCAACTCTCTAACTGGTCTCCATGCCATACAAGACAGATAAGTCAGCCACATACGGTATCCTCCCTTGGCCCGAAGGGCCCCTGGCTGCTCCCCAAGACACTCCTGCCCTCACCCCTAGAGTTGATACCACTTAGCTGAGTACAGGCCCCAATCTAGGTGCCGGAGCAGGCCTTCTAATTGCCGTGCCGCTTCCACCCAGGCATGGGGAAAGAGGCAGCCACACACTGCAACGGGCATGGCTGGCAGACCAGCAACCTGGTGAGCAGGGCTGTGCACGGGAGGGCAGCACGAGGATGCAGAGCAGGAGGCTGCTCCTTTCGTCCTTCCCCTCTGCCTTGCAGATGGACGTCCACTCCAAGATGGAACCAGAGCTGGATACACGCCTGTCCTCAACTCTCTAACTGGTCTTCATGCCATAAATGACAGATAAGTTAGCCAGAAACGGTAACCTTCGTAGGTCCAAAGGAAACTTGACTGTTCCCCATGACAGCCTTGTCAAAACCGCAACGGTATATACCACTGAGCTGAGTACAGAATCCACTCTAGGTGCTGGCACCAGGCCTGCTGACTTCCGTGCCGCTTCCACCCAGGCTTGGGGAAAGAGGCAGCCACACACTGCAACGGGCATGGCTGGCAGACCAGCAACCTGGTGAGCGGGGCTGAGCACGGGAGGGCAGAGCAGGGAAGCAGGGCAGGATGCTGCTCCTTTCATCCTTCCCCTCTGCCTTGCAGATGGGTGTCTACTCCAAGATGGAACCAGAGCTGCACACACGCCTGTCCTCAGATCTCTAACCGGTCTCCATGCCATACAAGACAGATAAGTCAGCCACAAACGATATCCTTTCTGGGCCCGAAGGGCCCCTGGCTTCTCCCCAAGACACCCCTGCCCTCACCCTAACATTTGATACCACCTAGCTGAGTACAGGCCCCAATCTAGGTGCTGGCACCAGGCCTGCTGATTGCCGTGCCACTTTCTACCCAGGCTTGGGGAAAGAGGCAGCCCCACACTGCAACGGGCATGGCTGGCAGACCAGCAACCTGGTGAGCAGGGCTGTGCACGGGAGGGCAGCACGGGGAAGCAGAGCAGGAGGCTGCTCCTCTCGTGCCTCTCATCTGCCTTGCAGATGGACAGCCCAACACCAATTGAAACAGATGACCACCAGGGCCTGAGCTTCATTTGACAAACAGGAGTTCACATCCAACAAAAAAGATAAGTCACGCCCAAACTGTAGCCTGTCTTGCATTTACAGGCCTATGGAAGCTCCATAGCATACCCCTGCTCTTAACCCAAACCTTTATCTCTGCTTTGCTGACTCCCGATCCCTCTGCAGGTGCCGGCACCACACCGCATGACTGCAGTGGCCATGCCAACAAGGCGCTGCTGACACAGTGAGCCCAAAATGGACAAGGAAACCATTTTCAGACCAGCAACCCGGTGAGCGGGGCTGTGCAGGGGAGGGCAGAGCAGGGAAGCAGGGCAGGATGCTGCTCCTTTTGTCCTTCCCCTCTGCCTTGCAGATGGGTGTCCACACCAAGATGGAACCAGAGCTGGACACACGCCTGTCCTCAGCTCTCTAACCGGTCTTCTTGCCATACAAGACAGATAAGTCAGCCACAAACGGTATTTTTCCTGGGCACAAAGAACCCCTGGCTGCTCCCCAAGAAATTCTGCCCTCACCCCAACGATTGATACCCCTTAGCTGAGCACAGGTCCCTCTCTAGGTGCCAGCACCAGGCCTGCTGATTGTCGTGCCGCTTTCTACCCAGGCTTGGGGAAAAAAGCAGCCACACACAGCCACGGGCATGGCTGGCAGACCAGCAACCTGGTGAGCAGGGCTGTGCACGGGAGGGCAGCACGGGGAAGCAGAGCAGAAGGCTGCTCCTCTCGTGCCTCCCATCTGCCTTGCAGATGGACAGCCCAACACCAATGGAAAAAGATGACCACCAGGGCCTGAGCTCCATTTGACAAGCTGGTGTTCACGCCCTACAAAAAAGATAAGTCACGCTCAAACTCTAGCCTGTCTTGCACCTACAGGCCCATGGAGCTCCATAGCATCCCCCTGCTCTTAACCCAAACCTTTATCTCTGCTTTGCTGACTCCTCATCCCACTGCAGGTGCCGGCACCATACCGCATGACTGCATTGGCCGTGTCAACGTGGCGCTGCTGACACAGTGAGCACAAAATGGCCAAGGAAACCATTTTCAGACCAGCAACCCGGTGAGCGAGGCTGTGCAGGGGGAGGGCAGAGCAGGGAAGCAGGGCAGGAGGTTGCTCCTTTCGCCCTTCCCCTCAGCCTTGCAAATGGGAGTCCACACCAAGATGGAACCAGAGCTGGACACACGCCTGTTCTCAGCTCTCTAACTGGTCATCTTGCCATACAAGACAGATAAGTCAGCCACAAACGATATCCTTCCTGGGCCCGAAGGGCCCCTGGCTGCTCCCCAAGACACCCCTGCCCTCACCCTAACATTTGATACCACCTAGCTGAGTACAGGCCCCAATCTAGGTGCTGGCACCAGGCCTGCTGATTGCCGAGTCGCTTACCACCCAGGCTTGGGGAAAGAGGCAGACCCACACAGCCATGGGCATGGCTGGCAGACCAGCAACCTGGTGAGCAGGGCTGAGCACGGGAGGGCAGCACGGGGAAGCAGCGCAGGAGGCTGCTCCTCTCGTGCCTCTCATCTGCCTTGCAGATGGACAGCCCAACACCAACGGAAACAGATGACCACCAGGGCCTGAGCTCCATTTGACTAACTGGAGTTCACATCCAGCAAAAAAGATAAGTCACGCCCAAACTCTAGCCTGTCTTGCATCTACAGGCCTATGGAAGCTCCATAGCATCCCCCTGCATTAACCCAAACCTTAGATGTGCTTTGCTGAATCTCAACCCCACTGCAGGTGCAGGCACCACACCGCATATAACTGCAGTAGCCGTGTCAACGTGGCGCTGCTGACACAGTGAGCACAAAATGGCCAAGGAAACCATTTTCAGACCAGCAACCCGGTGAGCGGGGCTGTGCAGGGGAGGGCAGAGCAGAGAAGCAGGGCAGGAGGCTGCTCCTTTCGTCCTTCCCCTCTGCCTTGCAGATGGGAGTCCACACCAAGATGGAACCAGAGCTGCACACACGCCGGTCCTCAGCTCTCTAACCGGTCTTCATGCCATTCAAGACAGATAAGTCAGCCACAAACGGTATTTTTCCTGGGACCACAGAACTCCTGGCTGTTCCCCAGGAAATCCAGCCCTCACCCCAAGAGTTGATACCCCTTAGCTGAGCACAGGTCCCTCTCTAGGTACCAGCACCAGGCCTGCTGATTGCCATGCCGCTTTCCACCCAGGCTTGGAGAAACTGGCAGTCACACACTGCCACGGGCATGGCTGGCAGACCAGCAACCTGGTGAGCAGGGCTGTGCACGGGAGGGCAGCACGGGGAAGCAGAGCAGGAGGCTACTCCTTTCGACCTTCCTCTCTGCCTTGCAGATGGACGTCCACACCAAGATGGAACCAGTGCTGGACACACGCCTGTCTTCAACTCTCTAACTGGTCTCCATGCCATACAAGACAGATAAGTCAGCCACAAACGGTATCCTCCCTTGGCCCGAAGGGCCCCTGGCTGCTCCCCAAGACACTCCTGCCCTCACCCCAAGAGTTGATACCACTTAGCTGAGTACAGGCCCCAACCTAGGTGCCGGAGCCGGCCTTCTAATTGCTGTGCCGCTTCCACCCAGGCTCGGGGAAAGAGGCAGCCACACACTGCAATGGGCATGGCTGGCAGACCAGCAACCTGGTGAGCAGGGCTGTGCACGGGAGGGCAGCACGGGGAAGCAGAGCAGGAGGCTGTTCCTCTCCTGCCTCCCATCTGCCTTGCAGATGGACAGCCCAACACCGATGGAAACAGATGACCACCAGGGCCTGAGCTCCATTTGACAAACTGGTGTTCATGTCCTACAAAAAAGATAAGTCACGCCCAATTTGTACCCTGTCTTGCACCTACAGGCCCATGCAAGCTCCATAGCATCCCCCTGCTCTTAACCCAAAACTTTAACGCTGTTTGTCTGACTCCTCATCCCTCTGCAGGTGCCGGCACCACACCGCATGACTGCAGTGGCCGTGTCAACGTGGCGCTGCTGACACAGTGAGCACAAAATGGCCAAGGAAACCATTTTCAGACCAGCAACCCGGTGAGCGGGGCTGTGCAGGGGGAGGGCAGAGCAGGGAAGCAGGTCAGGAGGCTGCTCCTTTCATCCTTCCCCTCTGCCTTGCAGATGGGAGTCCACAGCAAGATGGAACTAGAGCTGGACACACGCCTGTCCTCAGCTCTCTAACCGGTCTCCATGCCATACCAGACAGATAAGTCAGCCACAAACGGTATCCTTCCTGGGACCACAGAACTCCTGGCAGTTCCCCAGGAAATCCAGCCCTCACCCCAAGAGTTGATACCCCTTAGCTGAGCACGGGCCCCACTCTAGGTGCTGGCACCAGGCCTGCTGACTGCCGTGCCGCTTTCCACCCAGGCTTGGGGAAACAGGCAGCCCCACACAGCCATGGGCATGGCTGGCAGACCAGCAACCTGGTGAGCAGGGCTGTGCACGGGAGGGCAGCACGGGGAAGCAGAGCAGGAGGCTGCTCCTCTCGTGCCTCTCATCTGCCTTGCAGATGGACAGCCCAACACCAATGGAAACAGATGACCACCAGGGCCTGAGCTCCATTTGACAAACAGGAGTTCACATCCAACAAAAAAGATAAGTCACGCCCAAACTGTAGCCTGTCTTGCATCTACAGGCCTATGGAAGCTCCATAGCATCCCCCTGCATTAACCCAAACCTTAGCTCTGCTTTGCTGAATCTCAACCCCACTGCAGGTGCAGGCACCACACCGCATATAACTGCAGTGGCCGTGTCAATGTGGCGCTGCTGACACAGTGAGCCCAAAATGGCCAAGGAAACCATTTTCAGACCAGGAACCCAGTGAGCGGGGCTGTGCAGGGGAGGGCAGAGCAGAGAAGCAGGGCAGGATGCTGCTCCTTTTGTCCTTCCCCTCTGCCTTGCAGATGGGCGTCCACACCAAGATGGAACCAGAGCTGGACACACGCCTGTCCTCAGCTCTCTAACCGGTCTTCTTGCCATACAAGACAGATAAGTCAGCCACAAACGGTATTTTTCCTGTACCCAACGAACCCCTGGATGCTCCCCAAGAAATTCTGCCCTCATCCCAACGATTGATACCCCTTAGCTGAGCACAGGTCCCTCTCTAGGTGCCAGCACCAGGCCTGCTGATTGTCGTGCTGCTTTCTACCCAGGCTTGGGGAAAAAAGCAGCCACACACAGCCACGGGAATGGCTGGCAGACCAGCAACCTGGTGAGCAAGGCTGTGCACGGGAGGGCAGCACGGGGAAGCAGAGCAGGAGGCTGCTCCTCTCGTGCCTCTCATCTGCCTTGCAGATGGACAGCCCAACACCAACGGAAACAGATGACCACCAGGGCCTGAGCTCCATTTGACAAACTGGTGTTCACGTCCTACGAAAAAGATAAGTCACTCCCAAACTGTAGCCTGTCTTGCACCTCCAGGCCTATGGAAGCTCCATAGCATCCTCCTGCATTAACCCAAAACTTTAACTCTGCTTTGCTGAATCTCGACCCCACTGCACGTGCCGGCACCACACCGCATGACTGCAGTAGCTGTGACAACGCGGCGCTGCTGACACAGTGAGCCCAAAATGGCCAAGGAAACCATTTTCAGACCAGCAACCCGGTGAGCGGGGCTGTGCAGGGGAGGGCAGCACAAAGTAGCAGGGCAGGAGGCTGCTCCTTTCGTCCTTCCGCTCTGCCTTGCAGATGGGCGTCCACACCAAGATGGAACCAGAGCTGGACACACGCCTGTCCTCAGCTCTCTAACCGGTCTTCTTGCCATACAAGACAGATAAGTCAGCCACAAACGGTATTTTTCCCGGGCTCGAAGGACCCGTGGCTGCTCCCCAAGACACCCCTGCCCTCACCCCAACGATTGATACCCCTTAGCTGAGCACAGGTCCCTCTCTAGATGCCAGCACCAGGCCTGCTGATTGCCATGCCGCTTTCCACCCAGGCTTGGAGAAACTGGCAGCCACACACTGCCACGGGCATGGCTGGCAGACCAGCAACCTGGTGAGCAGGGCTGTGCAGGGGAGGGCAGCACGGGGAAGCAGAGCAGGAGGCTGCTCCTTTCGTCCTTCCCCTCTGCCTTGCAGATGGACGTCCACACCAAGATGGAACCAGTGCTGGACACACGCCTGTCTTCAACTCTCTAACTGGTCTCCATGCCATACAAGACAGATAAGTCAGCCACAAACGGTATCCTCCCTTGGCCCGAAGGGCCCCTGGCTGCTCCCCAAGACACTCCTGCCCTCACCCCTAGAGTTGATACCACTTAGCTGAGTACAGGCCCCAACCTAGGTGCCGGAGCAGGCCTTCTATTTGCCATGCCGCTTCCACCCAGGCTTGGGGAAAGAGGCAGCCACACACTGCAATGGGCATGGCTGGCAGACCAGCAACCTGGTGAGCTGGGCTGTGCACGGGAGGGCAGAGCAGGGAAGCAGGGCAGGATGCTGCTCCTTTCATCCTTCCCCTCTGCCTTGCAGATGGGTGTCTACTCCAAGATGGAACCAGAGCTAGACACACGCCAGTCCTCAGCTCTCTAACCGGTCTTCTTGCCATACAAGACAGATAAGTCAGCCACAAACGGTATTTTTCCTGTACCCAACGAACCCCTGGATGCTCCCCAAGAAATTCTGCCCTCACCCCAACGATTGATACCCCTTAGCTGAGCACAGGCCCCACTCTAGGTGCCAGCACCAGGCCTGCTGATTGTTGTGCCGCTTTCTACCCAGGCTTGGGGAAAAAAGCAGCCACACACAGCCACGGTCATGGCTGGCAGACCAGCAACCTGGGGAGCAGGGCTCTGCACGGGAGGGCAGCACGGGGAAGCAGAGCAGGAGGCTGCTCCTCTCGTGCCTCTCATCTGCCTTGCAGATGGACAGCCCAACACCAACGGAAACAGATGACCACCAGGGCCTGAGCTTCATTTGACTAACTGGAGTTCACATCCAACAAAAAAGATAACTCACGCCCAAACTCTAGCCTGTCTTGCATCTACAGGCCTATGGAAGCTCCATAGCATCCCCCTGCATTAACCCAAACCTTAGCTCTGCTTTGCTGAATCTCAACCCCACTGCAGGTGCAGGCACCACACCGCATATAACTGCAGTGGCCGTGTCAATGTGGCGCTGCTGACACAGTGAGCCCAAAATGGCCAAGGAAACCATTTTCAGACCAGGAACCCGGTGAGCGGGGCTGTGCAGGGGAGGGCAGAGCAGAGAAGCAGGGCAGGATGCTGCTCCTTTTGTCCTTCCCCTCTGCCTTGCAGATGGGCGTCCACACCAAGATGGAACCAGAGCTGGACACACGCCTGTCCTCAGCTCTCTAACCGGTCTTCTTGCCATACAAGACAGATAAGTCAGCCACAAACGGTATTTTTCCTGGGCCCAAAGACCCCCTGGCTGCTCCCCAAGAAATTCTGCCCTCACCCCAAGAGTTGATACCTCTTAGCTGAGCACAGGCCCCACTCTAGGTGCTGGCACCTGGCCTGCTGATTGTCGTGCTGCTTTGCACCCAGGCTTGGGGAAAGAGGCAGCCACGCACAGCCACGGGCATGGCTGGCAGACCAGCAACCTGGTGAGCAGGGCTGTGCACGGGAGGGCAGCACGGGGAAGCAGAGCAGGAGGCTGTTCCTCTCCTGCCTCCCATCTGCCTTGCAGATGGACAGCCCAACACCGATGGAAACAGATGACCACCAGGGCCTGAGCTCCATTTGACAAACTGGTGTTCACGTCCTACAAAAAAGATAAGTCACGCCCAATTTGTACCCTGCCTTGCACCTCCAGGCCTATGGAAGCTCCATAGCATCCCCCTGCTCTTAACCCAAACCTTTAACTCTGCTTTGCTGAATCTCGACCCCACTGCAGGTGCCGGCACCACACCGCATGACTGCATGGCCATGCCAACACGGCGCTGCTGACACAGTGAGCCCAAAATGGCCAAGGAAACCATTTTCAGACCAGGAACCCGGTGAGCGGGGCTGTGCAGGGGAGGGCAGAGCAGGGAAGCAGGGCAGGATGCTGCTCCTTTCGTCCTTCCCCTCTGCCTTGCAGATGGGCGTCCACACCAAGATGGAACCAGAGCTGGACACACGCCTGTCCTCAGCTCTGTAACCGGTCTCCATGCCATACCAGACAGATAAGTCAGCCAGAAACGGTATCCTTCCTGGGACCACAGAACTCCTGGCTGTTCCCCAGGAAATTCTGCCCTCACCCCAACGATTGATACCTCTTAGCTGAGCACGGGCTCCTCTCTAGGTGCTGGCACCAGGCCTGCTGACTGCCATGCCGCTTTCCACCCAGGCTTGGGGAAACAGGCAGCCCCACACAGCCACGGGCATGGCTGGCAGACCAGCAACCTGGTGAGCAGGGCTGTGCACGGGAGGGCAGCACGGGGAAGCAGAGCAGGAGGCTGTTCCTCTCGTGCCTCTCATCTGCCTTGCAGATGGACAGCCCAACACCAACGGAAACAGATGACCACCAGGGCCTGAGCTTCATTTGACAAACTGGTGTTCACGCCCTACAAAAAAGATAAGTCACGCTCAAACTCTAGCCTGTCTTGCACCTACAGGCCCATGGAAGCTCCATAGCATCCCCCTGCTCTTAACCCATACCTTTAACTCTGCTTGTCTGACTCCTCATCCCTCTGCAGGTGCCGGCACCACACCGCATATAACTGCAGTGGCCGTGTCAATGTGGCGCTGCTGACACAGTGAGCACAAAATGGCCAAGGAAACCATTTTCAGACCAGGAACCAGGTGAGCGGGGCTGTGCAGGGGAGGGCAGAGCAGAGAAGCAGGGCAGGAGGCTGCTCCTTTCGTCCTTCCTCTCTGCACTGCAGATGGGTGTCTACTCCAAGATGGAACCAGAGCTGGACATGCGCCTGTCCTCAGCTCTCTAACCGGTCTCCATGCCATACCAGACAGATAAGTCAGCCAGAAACGGTATCCTTCGTAGGCCCGAAGGGCCCCTAACTGCTCCCCAAGACACCCCTGCCCTCACCCCAACAGTTGATATTAGTTAGCTGAGCAGGGGACCCACTCTAGGTGCTGGCACCTGGCCTGCTGATTGCCGTGCCGCTTTGCACCCAGGCTTGGGGAAACAGGCAGCCCCACACAGCCACGGGCATGGCTGGCAGACCAGCAACCTGGTGAGCAGGGCTGTGCACGGGAGGGCAGCATGGGGAAGCAGAGCAGGAGGCTGTTCCTCTTGTGTCTCCCATCTGCCTTGCAGATGGACAGCCCAACACCAACGAAAAAGATGACCACCAGGGCCTGAGCTCCATTTGACAAACTGGTGTTCATGTCCTACAGAAAAGATAAGTCACGCCCAATTTGTACCCTGTCTTGCACCTGCAGGCCTATGGAAGCTCCATAGCATCCCCCGGCTGTTACCCTAAAACTTTAACTCTGCTTTGCTGAATCCCGACCCCACTGCAGGTGCCGGCACCACAGCGCATGACTACAGTGGCCGTGTCAATGCGGCGCTGCTGACACAGTGAGCACAAAATGGCCAAGGAAACCATTTTCAGACCAGGAACCCGGTGAGCGGGGCTGTGCAGGGGAGGGCAGAGCAGAGAAGCAGGTCAGGAGGCTGCTCCTTTCATCCTTCTCCTCTGCCTTGCAGATGGGAGTCCACACCAAGATGGAACCAGAGCTGGACACACGCCTGTCCTCAGCTCTCTAACCGGTCTCAGTGCCATACAAGACAGATAAGTCTGCCACAATTGGTATCCTTCCTGCGCCTGAAGGGCCCCTGTCTGCTCCCCAAGACACCCCTGCCCTCACCCCAACTGTTGATACGACTTAGATGAGCACGGGCCCCACTCTAGGTGCTGGCACCTGGCCTGCTGACTGCTGTGCCGCTTTCCACCCAGGCTTGGGGAAACAGGCAGCCCCACACAGCCACGGGCATGGCTGGCAGACCAGCAATCTGGTGAGCAGGGCTGTGCACGGGAGGGCAGCATGGGGAAGCAGAGCAGGAGGCTTCTCCTCTCGTGCCTCCCATCTGCCTTGCAGATGGACAGCCCAACACCAACGAAAAAGATGACCACCAGGGCCTGAGCTCCATTTGACAAACCGGTGTTCACGTCCTACAATAAAGTTAAGTCACACCCCAACTATAGCCTGTCCTGCACCTACAGACCTATGGAAACTCCCCAGCATCCCCCTGCTCTTAACCCAAACCTTTAACTCTGCTTTTCTGACTCCCAACCCCACTGCAGGTGTTGGCACCACACCGCATGACTGCGTTGGCCTTGTCAATGCGGCGCTGCTGACATAGTGAGCCCAAATTTGCCAAGGCAACCCCTGTCAGAACAGCAACCCGGTGAGCGGGGCTGTGCAGGGGATGGCAGAGCAGGGAAGCAGGGCAGGAGGCTGCTCCTTTCATCCTTCTTCTCTGCCTTGCAGATTGACAGCCCAACACCAATGGAAACAGATGTCCACCAGGTCCTGAGCTCCATTTGACAAACTGGACAGGCAACCGCAGATCGGCTGGGGCATGGCTGGCATATTATGAACCTGGTGAACAGGGCTGTGCTGGGGTGGGTGTAGCACAGCCCCTCAGACTGCTTTTTTGTTGCCTTTCTGTGTTGCAGACGGACTTCTGGACACACACTGTACTAGACCAGTGCATCCTCTACCAATCACCGTGTCTACACATGGACAATGCTCCGACTGAAGAACAGTGAATGCACACACCCTGCTCTGCAGCATATCGTGTTCCTACAGGTGTCTCGCTCCAATTTATAGGAGGGAGAGGAGGTTCTTTGAAATATGTATGCCCGGCGTGAGATTAAGAAACAACGGTTCAAATGTTGGTCCGACCAGTTTATTACAAATGTTAATGAGGGAGATGGGGAAAGGGGAGGACGGACGCTATTAAGGATTGGGGTGATGGGGAAGGGAAGGCGAGCGATAGAAAAGATAGAAAGAGGCAAGAATTGCGTAAAGCGGGGATAGTCACCACCAGGATCCGGCAGCAGTCCCGTTGCACGATGTTCCGACAGTCCGAGGCCGAAGGGCAGGAGCAGCGGGGCCGGTCTTGGGCAATGAGAGGATGCAGGTCGGGGAGGAAGCAGCAGGTCTCAGGTAGCAGGCCCATGGAAGTCCGTCAACAAACGGTCCGTAGAGAAGGATCGGAAGGCAGGAAGCTCGTGTCGTGGTGAGAGATCAGTCTCCACGTAGAGATCCGTCTCCACGTTGCGGTGAAGGATCAGATGGCAGAGAGCCCCTCAAGTCTGTCGTAATGAGTGATAAGCCTCTGCCGTTGCCGTGGTTGTGGTGAAGGATCAGCTTCTACCGTTGTGGTTATTGGACCCTCTTTTATTCTCCATTTTCTGCTGCCTACGTGACATTCCTGGGTGCTTGAGCAAGAGTCCTGTGCATACCTCCTGAGATGGCCATTTTCCTTGAGATAAGTCCACACAAAAAGACTGCTTCCCGGCCATTAGCAGCAGCTTATCTCTCTCTCGATGCCCCTGGCCTTGTCCATCTGTGCTCCTTAGAGGATTTCACAATCCTTAGCCAGGACCTGTCCATCAGTGTCCTCAAAACAAAAGATTTCTCTGCCTTTGCCCAGGACTTGCCTGGACTTGTTCCTCAGCAAACTTTGAGTCAATTATATAAAAGAATAGTCTCTTACAACAGGCAGTCTGAGGATCCACACAGCCTGGACAGAGGTGGTTCCCCGGCACCCCCCATGTACACACCCCTCCAAGGATCTACACACAGTTGGATGTTTTCCACAGACATTGGCAGCTCCACAGCACTCACGTTTTGATGGAGTCAGGACCTTCTATATGGCACACATCAGCACCTCGAGGAACCACAGAGATTGTGTAAAACAGAACTCTGAAAATGCGGATGGAACATGAAGCTGTATGCTTATGGATAGGCCCAATTCAGAAATACCAGAGATGCCATATCCAGAAAGGGAAGGAAGCACTGTAACTAAGTGTGTTCCTACGACCGGGGCTAGAAGGTTAGGTGCAGTGAAAACTGTCAGCCTTCCTGCCTCTACCCCCAGGTGAGAAGCTATCAAAGAATTAAACAAAAATTTAAAACCTTCAAAATAAACTTTGTGATTCATTAAACCCATGGTGCTTCTTCCATCTCGTAGCATCCATACTGTGAACCTTTTGGGCGGGTTTCCTTATTGTCATCATCTCCTTGTATTTATGCACCTGCATATCATAGAATCACTGAATGGTTTGGGTTTGAAGGGACCTTGAAGCTCACCCGGTCCCAACCCCCTGCTATAGGCAGGGACACCTCCCTCTAGCCCATGTTGCTCACAGCCCCATCCAGCCTGGTCTTGAATGCTTCCAAGGGGGCATCCACACCCTCGCTGGGCTACCTGTTACAGTGTCTCACCACCCTCACCGGAAAGAATTTCTTCCCAGTCTCTAGTCTAAATCTACCTTCTTCTAGTTTAAAGCCATTTCCCCTCATCACCTCTCTCCCTGCCCTTTTAAAAAGTTCCTCCTCAGCTTTCCTGTAGTCCCCTCCAGGTCCCACAAGGCCACTATAAGGTCCTCCCAGAGTCTTCTCTTCTCCAGTCTGCAGAGCCCCAGCTCTCTCAGCCTGACCCTATTGAAGAGGTGCTCCACCTCTCTGATCATCTTTGTGGCCCTCCTCTGGACCCACTCCAACAGCTCCATGTCCTTGTTGTGTTGGGAGCCCCAGAACTGGATGCGGTACTCCAGGTGGGGTCTCACAACAGCAGAGCAGAGGGCAGAATCACCTCCCTCACCCTGCTGGTCATGCTTCTCTTGATGCAGCCCAGGATATGGTTGGCCTTCTGGGCTGCAAGCACACATTGCCAGCTCATGTTGAGTCTTCCATCCACCGACACATCCAAATCCTTCTCCTCAGGGCTACTCTCAAGCCATTCTCCTCCCAGCCTGTATCTGTGCTTAGGATTGCCCCCACCCAGGTGCAGGACCTTGCACTTGGCCTTCTTGAACTCCATGAGGATGGCATGGGCCCACCTCTCCATCCTTCCCAGGTCCCTCTGGATACTACCCCTTCTCTCTGGCGTGTCAATTCTCCACGCTTTAATGGCAAAGCATTCCAGGATGACAAATAGCTTTAAAGAACTCCTCTCATTTATGGTCATCTTCTAGACTCCTCCCCTCCATGTTTTCTTTCTCAGAAATTCACCTAAAAGCCTTTGCAAGAAAACAATACTGCAAGCTGAACGCAAGCTGCATGTTGATCTGGGATTAGCACAACCCATCCCACTTGAAAACCATAAAAAGTTACCAAAACTGACACTCAAAGAAGCAAAACAAACAAACAAACAAACAAAAAAAACAATAACACACAACAGGACCTTAAGAAGGGGGTAACATGGGACACCAGTGAGTGGTATACAGAGACAAACTCAGACCCCAGATAAGAGCAGAGTGGTCAGAGGCAGCAGTGCATGGAAGAGATGGAATGACAGAGTTAGTAGATACTTCCTGTGTCCTTACTGAAGAAATAAATAGGTTTGAGATTTCATATGTCCTCCTCTACCTTCAGCGTTAATTGCTACATAACCCGAGTCTGTGGCTCACAACTAATCCACCCTCTGAATCTGGATCTTTCAGGCATCATGGTGAGTTCTGTTTGAAGGACCAGGAGATCTACTCAGAGACCTTTACAATTGCTTAAATATTTTGAATTAGTTATTAAAATTATTCTTGAACTGCATCTGACCCGATAGATGCAAATTAAAACTGAAGAGAATTCAATTTATTTTTTACTTTCAAACTGAATTTTTATAATCAATAAAGAGTTACTTGTACAATACAAGAATTTCACATAGATGTATTTAAAGGAGACAGAAAGCTAACAATAGACTTTACTCAGAAAACACAGTGAAGAACACTTAACCTAGTAAATTATTCTGACATACTAATCTACAAAAACGGGTTTGTGACACTTTCTTTACTTTCTTCCTGTTCTCCCAGGGAACCTCAGCTTTCATTTCATTCATAGAATGGTAGAAAATCCTGTCTTGCCAGGAAGTTTTATTACCATAGCTAAGACTTGTTGCTCCCCTCTCAGCTCCAAGATGCATCTGAAAACAGCCTGTCTGTTACAGTCAGTAGTTTAATAGAACAAGTGTAATGACTACAAATACCATAACTATCCAATGAATTGTCCTATAAGTCAACAGTTTGACTGATGAGATGATGAGATCTCCATCTTCATAGAAGTAGAGTCAAGGCCTAGACCTGCTTAAGCATAGACTATGCATGTTAACCTACTATGTGTTATTCCAAAAGAATGAATGAATGCTCCTGGATAATATACTGTATAGACTTCCATTCTGTTAGTTTTTAAAAATGGAAAGCTATTAAGGGAAAATCAGACTGCACTTATGCCAGCACTAGTTTGTTATTTTTTCCATCTTTTAAAACAACAGTGACCAAATGACCAAAATAAATCTTGGTACTTTTTGTTGAACTTGCCTGAACCATAAATTCACCATTCACAGTCTCAACAGTGTATAGGAATGAAAACCCAACTGCTTCCTCAGTTCAGAGTCAATCCCTCCAGTTTAGGGTTATTGATAATGCATGCTGACTGCACAGCAACTGGACCTGCCATTTTATTGCTGCCAATAACAGCTTGACTGAGAGACATTAAACTGTATTTTGGTAGATTTGTACTATGGACACTTCTTTATAGCTGTTTCCTCTCTGTTTCACAAATCTGCATTGGAAAGGGGAGGATTAAAACACCCCAGTTTAGCTACCTACCTGTAAGTGTCTACACTCTCTTGGTAAGTGATGGAGATCTAGATAGACAGTCAAGAGAACAGTTCACCCTGAATAAAATGATGATTTTTTTTTCACCACTGAAGTACTGAAAAGATCTTCATTGTAACTGGAGTTCAGGTATCCCACAAATAATCATCTGTGTTTATGCGTCTTCCTCCGTGAACTGAATCCCTTTTGCTCGATGCTATTGTGAAACAAACAAACAAAAATCTTGGCAGAAATATTTTAGTCTGACAAATGTGCACTACTTCTGGATTAGAAATTGGCTGTACTTTCTTGGAGCATAGCCAGGAGAGCCATATTCACAGTCTCTGAGGTTAGAAGACAGGCCTTACTACTGATATCAGTAGAGACAATATTTCAGAGCTTTGGGGCTCCCTGGTCTGCAGCTGAGAGACTCTCACATCTATCCTTGGCTTGTCTGTCATAGAAGCGGAGATACTCTATACCCAAATACACTGCTGGAATGTTAGAAATAGCCATAGGCTTTTACTATTGTTCACTGTCACTAATGTCTCTAGACATCCTATTGCCAAAATGAGAGCTGAAAGATGACTAAGATTGGAAAAATTTTGCAGGTTCTTAACTATGGTCAGAATAGTCTTGCCACTATAAATGACAACTGGGATTTACAGGATTAGATTGTTTTTTGCTCTTTCCAGCAAGCATGGCAAGATCATGTACACCAGAACAGTTCTGCATAAATAATTCCAATCAGCCATGAAAACTAAACACAGATTGTACGTGAACAGTGAAATTGTCTCATCACATTGAACTAGGTATAAAATAAAAACCTTTTTTCATTCTCCTTGTCTTTGCTTCAGTATAAGTGATGCTCTGAAAGTTATGCCTCTTGTTTTATTATCTTGGCCCATGACACCAGAGGCAGATGCTAGTTGCATGGAAGTAGAGGCTGAACCTTTGTACCAATTTTGTTGCATTTTGTGGCTGTGTGACAGATGGCAGCAGGACAGTCTGTCAAAATGGCATCAAATGTGTGGCACTGAATTTCTCCATGAGGAAAAAATGGCACCCACTGACATTCATCAGTGTTTGTTGAATGCTTATGGAGACTGAACAGTGGATGTGAGCACAATGCGGGTGCAGAAGATGTGAGTCCTGTGGCTGCACTGTTGAAAGTCTTTTGAGCTGTTATGTCATCATACTCTTTCTAAAAAAGAAAGGTCCTGATCCTTTGTCAATAGCCCTTACCTACTCCTGGCTGTGTGGTCCCCCAGTTCAACTCGTGGCAGCTCTAAAACCTGAATTTCCTCCTGTCCATGGAACTCCCTAAAATGGAGGACATACCACTCTGTGCAAAAGCTGGGCAGTTGTCTGCCAGGCTAATAAAAGAAACTGATGCAGTGAAAGATTCAAAATGTTCTAGAGGCAACATGAGGAAGAGGACAGAAAAAGGTGATTTTGAGCACTAGTGCAACAAGGAGGAGTAAGGAGAGAAAAGAAGAAGAGGGAGAAGAAAGAAAACAGCAAAATCTCTTCTCTTTGGCAGCAGCAAGGTGTTACTTTTGCTCCACCATCTATGCAAGTGCAGTCAAGTTTAATAAGGAGAGGGCTCTAAGTATTAAGTGGATTCTGCTTAGGAATGAAGTTGGAACAGCTATATGGGAAGTATTTATTAAATGCTTAATAAGCTGTGCTTTACTGGAAAATGAAAACCAGACAGCTGTTTGTGATGTTAGTTCAGTGATATTGTTGTAAATGGCTACTACATTATATTTGTTTCTCCTCTCTGATTTCTACACTGCCGGTTTTTTTTTCCTCTCTGATGTATGTAATAGCAATGTCTTAACTTCTGCAGTGAAAAATGTAAAGTCTCCTTCTAGGCCTGCTTTGAGTGAGGGGGTTGTTTAATTTTACTCATCATGACAAAATTGTACTTAAAAGGTAGAAAAGATGCACAATTTATTAACTTCATTTTCAGAGCTTCTGAGGAAAATCATAAGTGCCCATCACTATTAGATCAAGTTAAGTTTATGCAGTAAAGAAAATATTTGCTTCCTAAGTGAAGACAGTTTTTGGAATAAAAGTAAAAAATAAATCTTATGTATATGTTCTTCCTTATGAAAGACTAAGATATGTCAGTATCTAGTCAACCTTTCTCTATTTAAGAGAAATATGTGTTACAATATATGAAAAAATCTTTCCTGCATCACGAAGAATTGTAAAGTAAATTTTTTTCTGAAAACAAATTGGATAAATCAGAGGCCTCGCTACCATGGAACTAGACAGTATTAGCTTTGTAACCATTTACTGGTGTAGGCATGAGAGATATTTGGAAGCAAATAAAAATTACAAATAGCATGAGAAGTCACTTGATTCCAATCAGGAGAACAAGTGAAACAGAATTACAGAGCTATCAAGAATAAAAAGAGCAGGTCACGCTAAAATGACACTTTACTTGAGGAAATCTAAACTAGTCACACTGCAAGTAATCACAGGGATATGGAATTAAATAAGATAAATGACTTGAAAGGATTTAAGGTCAAATTTTCTTTAGCTTAGCAAGATTTAGGTTTTGTATCATAATTTGGGATTTAACAGTTTAATTTTCCTCTAGACCTTCTGTAAGTGCAAGTTTCAACTTTGAGGAATTCTCAAATATTACCAAGAGTGATTATTTTCTTTGAAATGTGCATGTATATTTGGCCTATAAGAAAGAAAGCCTTGTTCTGTGACCATTTCCTCACAGACAGATGTTTTTTGAGGGCTGTCAGTTGGCCATTCCTTAATCCACTCAGTGTGGGTTGTATTTCTGTTTCACAGTGGAGGTTATTAAATCAGCTCAGCATTCTTATGGTAGATTACAGATTGTTCTCTGAACCATCTGTGACTGTGTACGTGAATGCATAAGCTGGTGGATGTCTGTTTAGAAACAAGGCAGTACGCTGATGGTGGTTAAGAAAGGAAGAAGAGCTTGGAAAGGAGTCTGGATGCTAAAGTTTTGGGGAGAAAAATGGTGCAGCTCAGCCAGCCTGTGGTCTGTGCTATGCTAGTACAAGCTTCCAAAACTTTCAGGAATCCCACTGAAAGTTACCTTTTCTTTAAATTGTACTTTACTAAGAAATTCTACTATAAACTGTCAATATATTCTATTATAGCAATCAGTGTTAGATATTTTCAAATCAACAACTAAAACTTTTGAAGGAAAAAATCCATGACTAGCAGATCTTTTATACATATTTGTTACTAACAAGAGGAGAACAAAGTAATTTTGAATTTCAGAGACTTCTTGTGCCTCAACTATTTGACTGAGTGCGTGTTTTTCGTAGCAGAAAAACATTACCTATTCACATTTCTTTGTCTCCTACTTTCTTGAGAAGTTGGATGTGTAAAAATAAGGATTTTGTGATGATAATAATAAAAAAATGTCCTCCTACTTTATACTGCATTAAAATTATATCCTTCCCACTTCGGAATGGTCTTTAAAAGCAATTTTGTCTGAAATATTCCATAAAAAGATTTTTTTAAAAGACACTGGCATTAATATGATATTTCGTTATATAAAAGATTGAATGTTTGTCATTTTCCAAATTTTGACATATCCTCCTTATTCTAGTGACTATGTCAAAGAAATTTGTTATAAAATAAAGGTATTCATTTTTTCTTAATGAGAAATTAAAAAAAACCTCTGTAAACAGCACTGGCTTTAAATTTAGAGTTACTTATTACGAGATTTATTATGGAATAACCCTTCAGATTATTAATATTTCCAGTCTTCTATAGGAAATGATAAATTAGTGGTGCAACAATGACTTACGCGGATAGTGTAAAATATCTCTATGTTTACATGCTATTTTTAAAATAAAATGGAAGGTGATAGGACACACAGATTTACTGAATTTGCTTAAAGTACTTTGTCAGTTTTGATGATGTAATTGCTGTTGGTTTGTTGTTTTTTTTTCATCCAGATAATTTTTTAATTTACTTGTTCATTTACTTTATTGACTATACCAGCATAAGAAGATTTCTATTTGTAATCTATATTATTTTTTGAAGCTATAAGAACCAAACCTGAACCTATAAGGACCAAGGACCTTTGGCTGAAGCTTGAAAATCAAGCTTCAGCCAAAGGCATCAGACTTATGAAAACAACGCAAGTATGGATGAAAATGGCCTCTGCATTGCTCAGAATCTTCCTCTAAAATTAAAGACTTTTGTTCTGAGTCACTGCCCACATTGTCAGCTTCACTGACCACAAGGTAGAATAGCATCCCCATCTCACAGCATTCGTTTCCTTCAGAGTTAAATGAGATGCTGACATGTGCCGCTGGACATTTTTATCAGTAAATTCAAATTCTTACTCTCCCTAAATTTTTATGTCTCCTTAAACACTTTTCACTCTTTTTTTCCTGAGAAAAATATGTATGGCTTTTCTAGCTCTGAAGAAATTTCCTCACAGTTGCTTAAACTTCATTATTTCACATGTTCTCAGCATGCTTCTGACTTGCTTCATGAATTCACTCACTGGCACTCACCTTCAGCTTCGTCCCATGAATCAGTTTGTGGAAACTGCATATTTCTTGAAAAAGAAAATTGATCATGCCTTCCACTATCACTGGATTAGCCCAATGAGCTGGAGAACTCACTAAAACTCAAACTGCCATTTTACTCTCAGCTCATCTTGTGTGTTTGCAGCCCCGGAGCATGGAGCCCATGGGAACCCAGAAGTGATTTCTGCCTCCCCTCCCTCTGTCACAGAGCGCAGAGGTTAGTGCCTCATCTTTACAGCTGATGAAACCTCTGAAGGTTTCCTGTATTCTTAAAAATTTACCCCAGTTTTTTCTTTACCTCAGTTTTTTAAAGAACTCCAGACAGAGAACAGAAGGAATTTTTTTTTTCTCCTCATGAAATTCCTTATAATTCTCAGGAAATACAGTTCTTTCACTATTGCTGAGGGGCTTTTATTTGATGGAAGGGAAGAGGAGTTCTACCTCTACATATCTCATGAATTATCAATAATCTGAAATGTAGATGCAATATGATGTGATTATAAAAATTCAATTTACTCTTATGTATTGAGTGGATCTCCAATTAAAAGATTAATACATGGAAATGGAAAGATAGATCACAGAGTTACAAATGCAAGGTGGGTAATGGGACCAATATTTTGTTCAAAGCCTGATATAGTGATGTAATTAAGAAAATACTGCTTTATAGAATATCTCATCATGTTACTTTTTTACTAGCTGAGTTGACATCATATCCTTACTTGGACAAGGACAATGGAGCACCATGAATCTTAACAGCTGTCCTGGACAAAGGATTAGCAAAAGGGAAGAAATATTTCTTAAACTGCTTAAAAGCATGTATGTCTCTAAATTTTTACTACCTAGAAGATATAGACCTTGCCAGTTCTCTTTTCCCAAGATGACTACCTAAAAAGGCTAGAGGTTATAGGACAAGATATTTGGCACTGTCAGTCTATTAACATTTGATTAAATCACGTGAAAGACACATTCAACCTGATAATTCTTCAACTTCCTTTTACACTCCAGCGACAAAACATATTTTTTCTTCCATGGTATCTGATTTGATGCAATCTGCTCTGCTCTGGTAGAGCAAGAAATAATCAATTATACACTTGAAGAAAGAAAAGTAAAGAAGAAGGATTATTTACTTACTAGAGAAAAAGCTTTTTACAATTTGAAAGGTAAAAAAATAGGTATTTGAAATCCTTGTACTCTTTCTTCCTTTCATGTAGGTAATTTTTCATTACCTGAGGGCCTAGGAGATTTTATTTTAGTCCCATCAGGTTGTCAGTACCACAAAAACAGTTTCTAATCGACATTGATTGCAGGAAAGAGACCTGTCTGCTCAATCATGAGGCATGGATCAGCTCAGGATCTGATGTACCACATGATGTGAATAGGAAGGCATTTACGTGACAGTTCTTTTTCCAAGGGTAAATCGCTGATAACTATAGCGCTCTGTAAAGGCATTAGGGAGTTTGAGAGTTTGGGGCTGTTTTACACACACACATATTCATTTTCCTTTCTCTCCAGTGTTGTTTTTTTTTTTTAATCAAAAAGGAAGTGATACAGAAAAAAAGGAAAATTTGGCTATGACTTTTAACTCTCTGTAGTTCTGGCATGCCCTGATCGATACTGCCTGTGGTTTACATTTGCAGAATTTTAGGTTCAATGTGCTGTATATCTGTCAGCTCAGCTTAACTTCTTTTTCTTGTGAGCTATGTGGTGGTGGTGGTTTTCAGTCTCTTGGGACTGAGGTACAGTACGTGGGTGTTACATATAGAATAGATGCATACCTTTTTAAAGTTAGAAGTGAAGATGTAACATTCCTCCTTAATAACTTACTGGAAATTGTATCTGTGTAAAAAATCTAACATAAGAAGCAGCATCAATCAGTAACTTATGTAAGACAAAATTGAGTGAGATCTGCCTTGACTATCCCTTGGGTCTACCCACACTACTGAGCCTCCCCAAGTACCTGAGGATGTGAGACACCATGGCCAACCTCTATCACATAGTACTAAGCTCAGCACAGACCTCTCCTGCTGAGGTCTCAAAAGCAAAAGAGTCATATCAGCAGATGCTAACTAACTTCACCTTTCCTGACCATAACTCTCCTATTGTGGAGCCAGCTCTGAAGGTGATGAGAGAAAGATCTCTTCCTGATCCTATGCTCAATGCTCAATGATGCCTCAGTCTGAGGCCAATTGTAGATATTGGCCTTACTCTTCTCAAGCTTCTTTTTCCCGTAATAACAGTAATATCTTGTTAGTATCTGAGAGATACTACCACATATGTTTTATGCAGCCCCAAACACAATGAAGAACCTAATGTGGGATATGGCATGTATGAACTACCATAACTTGGTGACTAATGACACTTACACTACTCATTATTCACTGGGGATGTATCATATGGGCAAAGAATATCAAACTTAGCTGAGTAAGGTCCAAAACACCTAAGGATATTTCCCAGCTCAGAGATAGGAGTGTATTCTCAGCTAATGCATTCTTCATCAATGTAATTTACAAGAAGAGGCATGTCAGCTGTGAAAGATTGCTGTACTAATTTTGAAACACAAATAGTTAAAGCTGCATTGTAAACAGAGGGGTTCCAAACTTCAATAGTCAAACTTTACAGAATGCATTACATACAGTACTACTGACCAGACATAGTTAGGAAAAAAGCCAAACAACACTAGATTAAATTAATTCTTAATGTAATACTCTTAGAGATATCAGGGAAAATGAATGCTTATAAGCAGGATAAAACCATTTAAAGCATCTCAGCTTGACAAAGAAGATGATACAAGCTAATGGGAGGTGTTTCCCAGTACTCTTTATAATGTGAGGGAGAATAAAGGTACAAGACAACTAATTTGTGTTGCCTTCCTAACAGCTCTTTGCATATTGATGTACAATAATTGCTAATCGCTGTAGACTAAATAGCAAGATGAAAAAAACAAAGCAAAACAAAACGAAACACTTTGGTCCTTTGTCTAGCTCCTTACCTTGTACTTCACTGTGTGATAGGTGATGATTGTTGCTCATTAATTTGAGAGATACTTTCCATTATTTGTTCTAAGGAGAAAAACATTTGAGACCAGATTACTTTGCACCAAATAAACCTCTTGAACTTCAATTTTTTTTATTATTATATTTCATTTTCATGGTTTTGCAATTACAAGCTACCCCGCACTTTAATCTCTTCTTACATTGTTGTGATTGCAGTAATGGAGTATAGCTTCACTTAAGAAATGTAGATTCTTCTACGGATCACACTTAATCATGTTCATTTCGCCTGGGTGCTTAGAAACTAATGAAGTATTGCTAATCATTGCAGTACCTGCACAGATACCCCTCATTCGCTATCTGAACTAGCCATCAGATGATGTCCAAATGCTCAGAAAAAAAAAAAAAGTCTCCCAAAAATCTAGACTTGTGCTTCAACAAAGGCAATAAATCCAATTCTTCTTACCTGGAAAAGCTGTAATTAACTTGATATGGTGTGTACTTGGTGTTACACACTTATGTCTTAGAATAATTACAAAGTGTATTTTATATTGGAAGAGCTTTTTTCCAACTTCAAATTGTCCACAAAAAATAAATGGAGTCCATTGACTAACAGACCAGTGAGGTAGCCCTGATCAGTCCTGCTATTTTAGTGCAGGGAGACAGATACCAAATGTTTTGAAAGTGGACACTGACATCTCATGCTAATGGGCCTCTAACTTTATTTTTTTTGTACCATGAGGACATAATGATTTTGATTCTGATACTAAGAAATAGAACACAGTTTCTTTTTCAAAGAAGATGCAAATGTCTGGATGAAAACACTCACCCTGGAGAACTGTCTGCAGACCTTTAGTTTGACATATGGCTTAACGCCAGTAACAGGATAAGGCCACTTCAGTGGAGAACTGACCTCAAAATGTGGACAAGGCCTAATACACTTGTGTGATGTTTCACTCCAGTCTCAGAGGTGCCAGCTGTGATGCCCTTTTGGAACAATATTAAATGAGAGGCCCAAAGGGAATACTGCTACTGGCATTCAGAATGTCTCGGGCAGTTTTTTGATTCAGTTTGAGTTTAGTATATTTCAGTGTGCGCCTGTTACAACAAAGGTGAAAGGATTCATAACGAGTTCACCAAAACATCCTGATGCCGTAATCCTTATTCTCTTCTTCTATTAGCTGATGAGATTTAAGCAGTGTCAGACTTTACATTTTGCTGACATGTACAGACACTGAACAGTCTCAGGGCTACTATGTATTACCTAGTTTTAATTATTTGTTTACATCCCATTGACACATTTTTATATTTTTTCATAACCATAATACTCAGTAAGTACTTTGCCTTCTTTTCACACAAAATGATTTCAAAGAAGGTAGTAGATTAAAGCTGTGCTACAATGAATCTTAGATTTATATATGAGTTTCTGAACCTTCCGTTATTTAAGCCTCTTAATGACTTCAAACAGAAAAGAGTCATTGCACTCTCCCAACGTTAACTGAGGCGAGTACAAAAAATGCTGGCTATTTCTCTTTGAAATGGCAATGATCAGCATGTCTTTTGTTTAAAAACAGTATCAGAATTGTCAATGAAATTACTTAAAACATGGTCTTCTACTTGTTCTTATGTTGTCCTATCATTCTCTGCAAACACAGACTTAATGTGTGTACTAAGAATTTGCATGAAAGACTGGTGGAGCAAATGAGATCTTTTCCATTAACACAAGCACTTTCTAGGTTAGACATTCTGCAGAGAGAACTGAAGTTTCCAATTAATCTTTCAAACACCTATGTCATTTTTTGAACACTATAACGCTATCTAACATGATATCTCTGCTGTAAGTTTAAAGGGAACATGTGCAATACATGTCACTCATTACTGATTGCAAGCTCTATTTACTGTTTAATCATCTAATATTTATGTTAGTTATCTTGTTTCTGTCCTGCATAACTACTGACATACTGCATAAATAAGTATAGAATTTAGGGAGATCATCTTATACTGTTCTAATCTGGGACAGTATCCCAGTATTCCCCAGATGAAACGGAGTTCATATTCTTCTGCTGTTAACCACACACTAATAGATCATTAGAAAATCTAGTCATTAAGGTTTGGTGTGTTTTTTTTTTTTTTTTTTTTTTTTTTTTGAAATTGCCAGAGAAATAAAAGGGTGTGCTGTCCTTTGTGCTGCTGTTTTTTCAACCTTTGTGCTATCACCAAATCTGGGAAATAAATTTTTCTAGTTTCCTGTGGCATAAAGATTACTTCTAAGATTAATTCAGAAGCATAGAGAAAAGTTAATCAAAGTCAAAGAAGTCATGTGATTTTATGATGAACCTGCAGCTGAGAGCTTTAAGGAAAACCTTCTTTAGAAAACTCAGCCAGTTTGTGCTACAGTAAGAGTAGGTGTATGTTGAATGGCAGTGGGAAATAAAGTTTCTTACTCTTGCAGGCACTTCTGCCTGCAAAACAGAATACTTCAAGAAAACAGTGAATCTTAGAAGATATATGCCTCCATCATTAGATCTGTGAAGAGAATTCAGCACATTTTTTAGTCCTGAAGAGGTGCCTGCAGGGGCATACAGGAGATTGAATATCAATTGAGAAAAGTTACTTTATTAGCAGTTCTTCAGTAAAAAGAGAAGTAAAATTAATGAACTAACAGCAAAAGGATTGACAGTCCCTTAAGGGGTACAGCAGCTAGCATGAATGAGTCATATCACTTAGCAGAGATTAGATTCACTTCATTCTTTCACTTTGTTTTTGCACAAAGATGGGATAAAACACAAAAGGGAGATTAATCTTCAGAGGTAAAAGAGAATACCAGAACCCCCAGGACTGCATATATTTTTTTCAGAAAGGACAGTTCAGAAAACATTTCCTACCATCTAGTTGGTCTTTTTCTTTCATGATGCTATTTTACGGAAAAGTAAATGAGCAGCATAGTCTATAAACTGGGCACCATAAATAGTGTGAAGATTTAGAGTTGGAGAAAATCTTGTTATCTTGTTCTGTCTTTCCATTCTCATTTCAGATCTTATTAAAATGTGTCATGACTAGAGAAGAAAAAGCTCCTATTTGTACCTGCTTTTTTTTTTTTAATCTTGAGAGATTCGTATGCTTAAAATTATCTTTTTAAATTCACTTTAATGGTTCTTCCTTCATTTGCCTCCACTCTTCTTGATATTCTTACACTTACAACAGTGCTGTGCCTTTACCTCACTAGAGGTCTGATGAGAAGATTGATAGGCAAACTGCACTGCTGTAGAACTATGGCTTCCAGGCCACCCTGAAAGCATCCAGAACTTTAAGGAATCCCTTGCAATGTAGTGCAGTGATCTCTGACACGTTATCTCCACGTTCAACCTAAGATTGCCTTTCTGTTTGATTTACACACACACTGCTCTGAAAAAAGTAGTTGTCTGACCTATGCTTGATCCTGTTATGTAGTGAGAATACATATATATCATAAGGAACAGTTTGAAACTAGCTGAGGCAAGGCAGGGGTATTGTGACCCAGGCTGTTTCTGAATTATGCTTTTTGGAGTTGATACAGAAAATAATTATCATGGATGAGATGTTAGAGCTGCAAGTGCTGCTGCAAGAGGGATTGACTGTATTGACAACAGACATCTTTTTTTCCATTGGTTTGTATATTAATGGGAAAATATTTTATGTTTCAAATCTCCTTCAGAACACTCAGAGAGAGTGATACAAGGGATGCTCTGAAAGTAAAACCTTCTATTTTAGGATGATGGCTGTGAGGTCGGAGGTGGATGTTGGTAATATGGCATTAAAGACTGAACCTTCCTGCCAGTATTCTGAATGGCATTTGCTATGGAAGTGTGTATGAAATGTATAGCTGAACTCCTGCGTGCAGAAAAAATTGTATCCATTGAATATATATGGAGACCAAACAGTGGCTGCGAGCATAATGAGATGGTGGGTGGTGCATTTCAGCAGTGACAGTGGGTCACCTCCACTGGCGCAGGCTGTTACGATCATGGTATGCAGGCTCTTCTTCATTGCTGGTGAAATGCATAACTAATGGTGGTGACTGTGTTGAAAAATAAATAGAGTTTCTAGCAGAGAATTTACTCTATTGTATGGTGTTCTTCTGCTCTTTTTATCTACTGTAGTTTCTATGGAAATAAAAAGGAGGCATTACTTTCCAAGCAACATATATACTATTGTTTTGCATTAGCTTATTTGGCTTTTCTACTTGAAGTCTTAATAACAAGAGTCAATTGTTTTGCATCTTTCATCCATGCAATACTGTGTTCATTAAAAAGTATATAAAGAAGAATTTTTAAATTCATCTGGACTTATACTGATCTTTAGTTCATAAAATGATTTGAAAACTGTGCTCCAAATGTTTTTTTCAGTGGTGAACTCCATATATTTTGGTGATAAAAATAGCTGCCCTTTCCTTTCAGTAGCAGGATACTACAAATCAAACACTGACTGTAATTTTTTTCTCTTGAGAATTTTCCTGAGGCTTATTGCATTGAACTGTTTCATGCCCTTTGACTTTGGTAGTAGGACACTGAAACCTGCAGGCTGCTTGCCTGACTGGTTAGATAATTCTGTTCTACTGCTGCCTTTGTCCTTATAAAACAGCATATACTCAAAGTGCTGATATCTATTCTATTCTTAGTATGTGAAGCCTGTGATATACAGACAAGGCCATCTAATTCCACTATCTCCAGTTTGGTGACATTTTGTTCTGAACAGTAAAATCAGTAAAAAACCACATTCTCCTGCTGCTGCCTCCATGCACACTATTGGAATCTGATGTCTAAAAAGTGAGGAGACACACAAATAAGGTGAGCAAGCCACTCCTAAGGTCTTTCTTCACAAAATATGGGGACAAAAACAGGCTAACAGGCCAGGAAAAAAAGAAAACTTCATTGAAGAGAAGAGGCAGGAAAAGAGCAGATGATCTCTAACTGCCCAGTCTTCTCTGCTGTTTACAAGTCAAAGATCATCCCCAAAAATGCCACTCAGACACTCATTTACTTCCCGGATTTCAACATCACCAGCCAAAACAGCCCTTTGGCACTCTGTTAACTGCCAAATGTTCTTCTCCCTTATATTTTCAGCAGCCTCTGGAAATGCTTGATGAGGCACTGCAAAATGATTTGTAAAAAAAACTAATGACATTATTTACTATGAGACTTTGATGTTTTATTGAATGAAACCATCTGCTCAGGAATGTTTTCCAATGCTGTGCGATAGATCTAGAATTTACAGCTGCAATATTGCTTGTCTGAGGGAGTTTCACAACAGAAATGCCAATGTATCACAAATACATGAGACTCTAGGTAAGAGAGATACTGAGAAACCTCCTTTTTCCTGTTCTCCCATAAAAAGAGTCAACTGGCTTCTTTATGGTAAAAATTCAAAATACTTGGAATTTCTTTTTCATTCCAGTCCAGTAGCTATTCTCTATGTGCTCTGTAAACCTGTAATTGAGTGTTTTTCCTGAGTGATTTCACTGGCTAACAGGGCATTAAGTGTGTACTTGTGGCTGATGGCAAACTGCTCTGTAGTACAGATTTATGGGACTCCTACTAAGATATTGGTAGTAGACAGAAGTTGTAGCAAGGTAAAATTTTCATTCACCTTTTCTATTACAGTGAAAGAAGTAGGAGCTTTATAATGAGAAGAATAAATTTTGGCTTCTTCTTCAGCTTCTATACTGCTTGTTTCTTTGAGGTGAAACAGGAGGTAGCTGCTAATAGAAAACAGTTTTTAGATTTATTCTGAGGGTATTGTAGTTTTAAGGATGTGCTTTAGAACAGCTCAGAAATGAATATATGTAGCTAGATGATGTAAATTCTCAACATCTTCCTTGATCTGTACTTGCAGCCTGGACCTCCCTCATTAAAGATTTTTAAATATTTAATTGACATTAGCTTGCATTTCCAAAGAGTAAGGAGGAAATTTGAGACAGAGAGCTGAAAGATAATTAAGTTATCCTCCTATTCTGTCTCCAGACAAGAACTTCTGTGAGTAGTAGTCTGCAAATATACCCTTGAAGGATTTATATGGATTTTTTTTTCTAAACATGCTTGATTAAAATGAAGTAGTCTGCATAATGCGCAATGAGATGACATAGTCTAGGAGATTTCTATTTTTCAGAAATACACGTGTACTTGATACTAAGACTCCTGGGTTTTGAGAAAGCTTATCCAAATTTTCTACCTACCACTCTGGCCCTGAATGTCTTAACCTGAGTTCTGCTAGCTCACAAGTTAATAGATCAGTTAAAACAAAAACAAACAAACAAACAAACAAACAAAAACAGTAAGTAGCAAATCCAATTTTGAATAAGAACAATATAAAACATTGATAATAATATTGTGTAAGCCAGAAGCAACTCTGTTAGATAGATATATATATATACTTTGAAACTATGGTAAAAAATATATTTATATTGGCTTGGTTAGAAAACAGGAATGTACTTGGAAATTGTGCTCAAATAACCTTTAAATGTTCTTTTTTTTTTCTTTATTAATGATGATTGTTTAGTTATTTTAAAATATTACCAACTAGACTTTGCTTTGAAAAACAATAACCTATGAGAACTACTACAAGGAGTAGCATCAAACATTGTGTATTAATACACTTAATTTATACATTTCTCATTCTGTAACATCTGTAGAATATCCATTTCCTTTCTTCTCACCTACCTAAAAATGCATTCAGTCTTCAGTTATTGATCATAAGCTACTGACCTCATAAGACTGGAGAAAGGATGATCTTCAAAAATCCACAGTGATCGGAAACAAACCTACAAATTAACTTTCTTCTGCAGTAAAGGAAGTATCTTGGCAGCTGAGGCTATTGCTGCTGAACCACTTTGAAAAACATGGGAAACGTGGAATCTTTTTAAAATATTGTAAACAACGTGAATACTAAAAAATTTGGAACTATTATTCTAATTTCACTACTCGAGAATCTCAGGAAAAAAAATATCCTGAAGATACTTTCACCTCCTGTGATATTTGTTATTTCTCCATGGAGACTATTTTGATGCATCTGAAACATGATATCATTACTAAAAACTGTGTGCCAAGTGGGAAACTGTGAAAGCATCCACTTTTTTATTGTAGACAAGCATTTTAGGTATTCTCTTATACAAAGACTATAATTTAAATGTATGAATGAGCTGATCAGGTTGACTTAAGGTTGCTTTCTCTTCACAATATGCAGAAAGAACTTCCTGTTAATGTGTTTTCTCCCAAAGGCCTGTGTATTTGTCTAGGATAGATTAGGTTGTATTTAAATATCTTACATGCTGGATAAGTTAGATCTGTAGTTATAATTTCCCAGTAGTTTACTTTAATCACAGTGCTTCAGTGTGATTACAGAAACATAGGCTAAAGTCTCGATTCAACAAAACTGTTCTGATTTACATAAGAATAATTAAAGATTAATGGGACCAGTGAGAGGCTGACTTTTTAACTTATTAATAAGGGAATGCACTTGAGGGAGAGCATCATTTCACTTCCTAAGTTAACATCATAAATGTATGTAAATTTTATATATTAAGTATTCCAAACCATTCTATGATTCTATGACTCTATGAAGGAAGAACTTGAATCCAAGTTTTTCTTCTCAGGAACCTGAATTAGTTTTTTTTTTTTTTCATAGAATCGCAGAATGACCTGGGCTGAAAAGGACCACAATGATCACCTAGTTTCAACCCCCCTGCTATGGGCAGGGTTGCCAACCACTAGACCAGGCTGCCCAGAGCCACATCCAGCCTGGCCTTGAACGCCTCCAGGGATGCGGCATCCACAACCTCCTTGGGCAACCTGTTCCAGTGCGTCACCACCCTCTAAGTGAAAAACTTCCTCCTAATACCTCCTGAACCTCCCTTGTCTTAGTTTAAAACCATTTTCCCTTGTCCTATCACTATCCACCCTTGTAAACAGCCGTTCCCCCAGCCATCTTTCTTGGTGGCTATTTAACTATTCCTTGAAAAGTGTAACAGAATTATCAAAAGAAAGGAAGAGAGGGTTTCTGAGTATTGTTTAACCTAAGACCTAAGCTTTTCTGTAAGATATGAAACTCATATGTATTTGAAATGTTTAGACTAAGAGCAACTTTGTGTTACGGGCTAGGTCTTTCAAACACACCAACTGAACTCTAACACAGATCTGTATCAAATTTTAGCCTCACTGGAAAGTAACTTCTTATCTTTCATGTTGCCTGATTATGATTTTTGAAAGAAAAATAAAAAGTTGTCTTTTTTTCAAGTTGTTTCCTCAGTGCTTCTAGCACTTGGAAGATATCAGATTAATTGAAAGAAGAAAGGTACAAAATTTTGGAGATAAAGCAAATGTATTAATGATAAAATATTTCCACTAAGTAGCAGTAATGCTTTGTTACAGAAGTACTTATTTTCAGTTCAGCAAACAACACATGGCATTTATGCCAAAGAAAACTCCTGACTACTACCAGGTGCAGGGACAGATGGGCCGTGGGAAGGCAGAATGATATGACTCCTATTAAAAATTTTTCTTATTTCACATTGAATTGTCAACTGTCCCATGTGGTGAAAGGCTTGAAACCATGCTGTGCTGTGGAGATGACCGATACTATAAAAACTCAGTTATAGGCAAGCCCTTTTACTGAATACACAGAATGAGGAACTAACATTTCAATAGCTATATCAGGGCTGGATGCAGCCACATAAATTGGAAAGCTCTGCTCTCTGTCGTCTTTTTGACAGCAGTGGCTGTTTCTTAGAACTGTGTTAATCTGTTAGCCTAAGCTTTGCTAAAGGAGCATCTAAAGCTGTGTATTATGGGCATGGAGGAGTCTCATGACAAAAACTACATAGAAGTTCCTATACTATGTGTAAAAATATATCTTCCTCAACTTCTAATATAGCTGAGTCATAAACTTTTGTACCAAGTTACTTTTCAGAGAGTGATTCTCATTTTAACTATTATTAATTTTTCTCAGATATTAATTGTTCCCATGCTTTTGCTGCTTAAAAATTACTTAGATCAGAAAATGATATGGAAATTAGAGAATGAGTTATATGAATGAGAGAAAAGCATTTCACTGCATTATAACTGGTATATGTGAATACTTTATCTCTCTTGTCTATGCTGCTATTAAAATGGTATAGCGCTTCATGTTGGTAGCTAATGCCCATTGTTGTCAGCATCCAAGCAACTTCTTTAAAGTTAAATTAAATGTGGTTACGTGGTACTGGGTTTTACATACAGGCTTACCATGCACTGTCACTAATAGGCTCCATCTGAATGTAGAAGAAACTAAATCGTTTGGCTTTTTTATCAATGCACAAAACTTCTGTTTCTACTATAGCTTTTGGAAACTATGAAAAAAATATATTTGTGGACAGTAATACATGGAATACAGTAGATGAACGATGTGGCCATACTGTGGTAAGTACAATGAAGGAACATGAAGATGATTAATGAACTGGAGCATCCAGGAGACCAAGAGCCTGAAGATGAACTTTGCCTTTCAAGATATTTAAAACCTGACTGGACATTGTCCTTGGCATCCTGATCTGTAGGACCCCGACTAACCAAGGAGGTTGGACTAGCCCATCTCAGAGGCCTCTTCCAGCCTCACTGTTTCTATGAAAGGGTTTCTTTATTCCTGAGGTATAAGCATACTATACTGAAGAGCAGTTCTGTTCCTCTTTTCATTGTATGTAGATAAAAAAAGAAAATAGTCCATCTAAAGCAGACTGTGCCAGTCTGAGAAGAAAGCATTTAAATTATCTGGTGAACTCTTCAACTGTGCCCACACTTTGGGAACATTTCACCAGTACACTGTGAAATCTATCTCTAAATGTTATGTTACTGATGGCACTTATAAATTGCTGTAGTATTTGCGAGTGTCAGAAGGTATCCAGCTTTTGCTAAGCACATTCATCCCTATGTAGAGACATTTTTTGGCTCATTATGGATGTAAGGTTTTTGCCCTTTTCACTCCTCTTCAGACTTGAGTTCATACATAATCTTTAGAGGTGAAATAAAGGGAAGAAATAAAGAGACCTATAGATTCTCATAAGGAAGACTGTGGAGAGGAATCAAAGCCAGTCTTGGCACCTTGCTAAACAAATTTAAAAACTTCTACGATTCTAATCTCTGACATAAGGTAAACAGGTCTACCTGAGTCACACCTTGAGGAAGTCTATACTTTAATTCTCCTTAGTTTCTATAGGAATCTCAAGGAAACTCTCTGCCTTTGCTTTACAAGAATGAAGAGAGAAAGTGGTTGACCTTATTCTTTCCTAGTAATTTAATTTCTTTTAAGAAATGCTGAGATTAGGAAATTCAGGGAGTGGTGTGGAATGTATACAGGGCAATTTCTTTTAAGCCATAAATCACATGCTAGTGATAGAAGCCAAAAGATGTTAAGATGACACTGGTCATGTAAAACCGAAAACCTTGTTCAGAAGAACCCACAGAACTGCAAGATAATCCTGACAATGCCAGCTCTTTAGGCAGCATTCAGTTCAGCACCACACAACCCTGGAAGCATACACATGGCTTGAAAAATTAACAAAGTACTTTGTATGCATCCGGGACTGAACAAATGTACTACCTCAGATCCATGCTGATTTTTCTGACTAAATCTGACAAAGATCTAGGAATCATGTTCTCTAGTTGGGCATAATCCTTCAATATTGTGAGCTCACAGGCATTTAGTGTGTTGTAATAACCCTAGTTTTTGGACTTCTGCTGGAGAAAACAAATGTAGACCAACCTTCTTTTTACATACTAGTTAATGTCTTCATAGGCAAAAATGCAGGTTCAATTATTTAACTGGTCTAATGAAAGGGTTTGGTTGCTTTGACTGTGAAGATCTTAGTGAAGTTTTCAGGCTGTGAGACATGTTTAAAGTTAATGCAGTTTTGACAGAGTGCAACATTTTGAAGGCAGCATTTTATTCTTTCTCCTTCTCTCTCTGTCTTCTTTTTCTCACTTTGCAGTGCTACACAAATTGATATCCAAGGTTTTCCAGTTGTACTTATTAAATCTCATCATTAAAAAAACAAAAAAATCCTCAAGTGTTCCTTACATTAAATATTCACAGTACAACTTGTAGACAAGATAAATAAAACCTTGATACATCTGCTACTGATTTGGACTGGTAAGGTGCTCAGTTTTACTCTAAAAGGCATCAAGACATGACGCAAATGATGAATCCAGTATTGTGACTGGGATGCATAACTGAAGACACTGCCATGTAATAGATTTCTGTACTTTTACATATATTTACATACATTCTGTTAAATCATCTATGCTATTCTGAATAACATAAATACAAGGAACAATGTTAACAGCTCTTCCTATCAGTCTCATATGGAGTTTGCAAACTGAGGAGCATTTCCTTTAGAAGTGCTCAGTGGTACTGAAGAGTGACTCAGAAATCTTATGAAGGATCTCCTGTGCTCAGAAGAATCATAAAGCAGGTAGCCTGCAGGGCACTGAAGTCATCAGTTAAAAAGAATGAAATTGCTGAACCATCCATTACTGCCTTCTGTGCTTTCAGTCATAAATACATACATGGACAAATCAAGTTTGTATATTCTAGTTATTTTCAGAATAAAAAGGAACAAACATTCAAAATAAGAGCATTTCATCCCTTCAGTGGATTTTATTTATATAGGCTACTTATATAGAATCGATATGGCTAAATTCATCACATTTTAAATTTTTTCTTTGTTATAACAATATTCAATCAAAGTAAATGTACTGCAGAAAAATCTCCCTGAGTGACTGGCTTCCTAACATTATTTGGTCCATAGCAAATGCTTGCTTTTTCTAGATATTAAGTTTTATCAATGCTAATTCTTAGAGGCAGTAATTCCTGAAACAAAAATAAATATTTGTTTCAGGATAATAACTCCTGAAACAAATATAATTCCTGTCCAAATATAAAACTGAACTTAAGTTTATTTTGCACCTGTCAGGTGCACAAAGAGAACATGTAAGGGAGGGGTATTTTTGAGGTTAGAGGGTGTGAAGCAAAAAAATTGTCTCTAAGTGGGTTCTTTCCTTATAACTCTCTACATCCTTTACTCTCTGCACAGAAGTGTTAGATAGAAGTTATAGGCATTCTGGTGTTAATGGCATTATTCATCAACATCCATTACATTGCTCATTCACATCTTAATTGCTAGGGATGTATAATAATTAAAAAAAGAAAATACAGAAAGATCATTTCATCTGGAAAATATATTAATAACTACTTCTAGTAGACTTCTGCTCTACTACTTTGCATAGAACTACCATTACATATAGATATTATTTTTGACATTTTTTTTGCATCAGTGGCATGGTGTTATGTGTAAATATTGATTTTTTATTTGAAAAAATTGTTAATCAAGTTGATGGAAAATGTTGAATTATTGATATGTTTCAGCATTATTTCCCTAAGCCAGTTACACAGCTTACTGGGGAATAATATCAAGTCAGTCAAAGAACACAGCAATTTGCTAAGGAAAAAAATTTCCAAGCATTAAATATGCATGTTGAGGACAAGTCTGTCCAATTTTGCATTACAAATCCATGTAAGTATACCTAAACACTGACAACATCCACCTTAAATATATATTTTAATTACATAAGCTTAATTGTGTGATTAGCTTCTGTAAAGACAAAGTTTTTCAACCATGTGTTGGATCAATGTGAAAAAAAGCCTTTTAAAGAAAGAAAATTTGTTCAGTATAATGTTTAACACAATTCTGAATTAAAAACATATTTGTATGCCAACATCCAATAATTACATCAAATAATGACAGGCTGTTCCAGCGAGAAGACTAATTGGAGACAGAGTAAAACAAATTTTTTGGAGTGTATCATATTTTTGTTAATGATTTGTTCTAACATAAAGATCAACTTTGTAAATCTGATTGAAAACGTGAATATTAACTACATTATCATCCATAAAGTAAGAGGAATCTTTTAAAATGTATTCTATTTGGTTCAAAAAATAAAAAAGTACTGCATTTCAGCACTGCCTTTGCTGTACTGTAGATTACTTCACTTGGGTCATTAGTTCAAAGTTTTGACACACAGGTGTTTGGGGTACTTGAGAATCATCTGCTTGTGTTCAGTGTTGGGTGCTATTTAAAAATTCTCTCTTGAGCACCAGCTGCCACATCTTCCAGCAAGTGCAAAAAAACACAGCATTTTAATCTTCAGCAAGAAAGACGGGTTAGAAACTTCCTGCTCTATTCTGATTTTTCCCATCATTGCCCCTATAACTACTGTTGTTCATTTATCTTGTTGTGTATGTTGTACAAACACAGTTATTTAGGGGCCATCCTAAGAAATGCCCTTCAAATGATCCATGTTTAAAAAAGATAATTAATGCAAATGAGCTAATTGAGATCAGCTCATTGGTCTGGCTCGCAGCTGCCCCAAAATAATACTTCTTTGTCTTCAGAATAACAGGGAGAGGAGTGTGAGGAGCGGAGTATGCTGGGAATGAAAGGAGGAAAGGGTGATCTTTCTTGGGGCATTTCTTTCCTAGATAAAATGTATCCTACAATTATACACTCAGATTTCTCTGTGAAGACAGTGGCAAGTAAATCTGCATTGATTAAGTTCTGTTTCTCTCTCTCTTTGAGACTACTGCATAGGTTATGAACGTCTTCTCCCCATGCATTGACAAACCTTTATCTTTTAAGAAAATAACAATAACAAATGAGTTTGTTCATCTGAAAAAATGCAATGTGGAAGAAACGTGTTACCAGGAATATGTTCATGTACAATATTCTTTGAGAAATTACTACTGGTAATCATAAATCAAAGTCAGTTCACAAATATGTAGATAACAGTAAGGGCTTTTAGATCTATCCTCTCAAAACAGATCTCCTAGCTGAAGACATGAGTGGCATTCAAAAATGAGCACTGGGTTGTCTTATGGACACTACATACTAAAATGCTGTATTACTAAGGAGATTATCTGTCTGTTGTGAGCCATCATTCATAAAGCAGTGTCTTTTTAAAAAACTACTGCACATAGATAATTAAAAAGGATTCCAGAAGAGCAGTCTTTTTTTCTTGCAAATGTGAAGCTGCTGATCAGTTCTTATTTTTGCCATAAATAAGATTTTTATATCAGTTCCTTTTCTTTTTAAAGTACTGATTAATTCTTTGAACCAATAGAAAATGTATTTCTCTAACCTGCAGACTACAAATCTTTTCTGAAATTTAAAGAAGGGAAAACTATTAAAGCAGCTTTTCAACACACACGTTTAAAGTTTTCAAAAGATTGAAATTTCCAACCTAAAACGTATACCTAATTCTCAAAAATGTAGGAGCTGGTTTATCATCTTATTCTTTACCTCGATTTTTTATTTTTTTAAGGAATATCATGTATTTAACATGAGACATTTGCTGACAAAAGTCTAGGGGAACAGCAGCATTAATTCTGAATTTCTTACTTCTTGACATTTAAAATATACTGTGTGGGCATTATTAAAAATCTCTTGAAGTAGTTACAGCAGGTTCCATCCACTGATATGAGAAATGAAAGTTCAGTGACGGAATAAAAAAGGATCTAAAAAGTTTGATTACAGTGATCTGTACCTGCTTCAGTCATTACAATGTCACTACAAGGTTATGAGATATTTCCATTTTTAACAGTTGTAATGGGTTAGGGTCCTGATGTCCTTACTAAATTACAGTCCAATTGATTTTTCAATCGTAGATCTAGCCTGTACTTCTTAGACAGAAATAAATGGTAATGCTATCTTGGGATTTAAACTGGATACAGTTGTAATTTCAGTACTAACAGTGTGAAATAGTTTAACACTGAAGTATGGCTCTTGTGGAGTTTTTGAATGTAACACTGTCCCTGGCGGAAAGTTCCTGAAGCAGAGAAAAGACTTAGCTGCCTTTCCCCTGGAGTTTCAACCACGAATATATTCAATTAAAACATGCATACAAAAATAATAAAATAATAATAATAATAAACAATCAAAATAAGAGTAAAGATTTATATTAATTTAAGGACAATTTGCAAATAATTAATTTAGTTTTCCAAAATCATACAAACTCTATCATTTTATAAGAATTCATGAGATATTATTTTCTTTGTTTTACCAGTTTAATGCCTAACTGGAAGCCAGCTAGCCAACTTGAATATAATTTATATAGTAACTTCTACTGTAAGTCTATAGTCCTCTAAATTTCATGAATAGGAAGTGCCAAACTTAACATTGTGTAATGTTTTGCATAGAAAAAAATTCACGAGCTGCAATGGGGAATTTAGAAAAAAAAAATATTTACAAGAAGAGTGAGTTATTCCATTTTTTGCATCATTGACTTCACATTTCAATTTACAATTGTGTAATAATTGTTAAAGAAAAAAGCGTCTTACTCTGAGAGTATGCCATAGAAAAATTATTTTCAAATGCACAGGGAATTCCAGCCATGATTGTATCTCATAATTTTTAGCAACTTGCAAATCCTTTAAATTTACCATTATCAAAATATGCTCTGAAAACAGCATTTATAAGTAGCAGTCCAGTGAAGAATAATGCATGAATGTTATATGATACAAATAACTTGTGAGATCAAGAAATGACTGGGCAGTGTCAGTTTTAAAAGAACTCACTTTTGGAAATTTCCCCAAGTATAATTCTTTCATTTTTATCATTGCTGTCTTTTCTTTTCTTTTCTTTTCTTTTCTTTTCTTTTCTTTTCTTTTCTTTTCTTTTCTTTTCTTTTCTTTTCTTTTCTTTTCTTTTCTTTTCTTTTCTTTTCTTTTCTTTTCTTTTCTTTTCTTTTCTTTTCTTTTCTTTTCTTTTCTTTTCTTTTCTTTTCTTTTCTTTTCTTTTCTTTTCTTTTCTTTTCTTTTCTTTTTTCTTCTCTTCTCTTCTTTCTTTTTTTTACAGAGCTGTGAATATCCTTTTTATTATTTATATTCTTTCCTTTTCTTTATGGAGACTAGCAGAGCTAAATTCTAGTGTGCCTTAAAAATAAATTAACTAGGATGATAATAGGAAAAGCAGTTTCATATTACAGCTACTCTTTTAATGTCTAGTTAAAGTACTATTAGTGAATCAGACTATTAGTGAAGCTAGAGTGCATCTGCAGCACCACATGAAAGCAAATCTCTTTACCTCAGAACTCCACTTAGTAAGGTACATTTGGGGAAAAAAAAATATCCTTATTCTCATTTAGCAAAAGATTGTCATCTTAAGAGTACAGAATTGAACAATAAATTATGATGGTTTTTAGGCTTCTTTATTCCTCCCTTGAAATCTACCTACTTACGTACCTAGAGAATTCTTTTTCAGATAGAAAATATAGCCACGATAATCTTATAGACAGTTATTTTAAGATTACTGAAGACCAAATTACATATATGTCCATATCTTTTCATAAGGATTTTCATGGAGTCATGAATAAATGAGTAAGCCAGCAAAAGTGAGAGCCAGTGTTAGAATCACTAGAGGAATGTAGTTATGGCAGTGTCACATTGAATAATGGGCACCGAATGCCCACAGTAATTCACAAACAAGCTTTTGGCATTTGATCTAATAATGTAGAAACAAGGGATTCACATAAGCCAATGTGCTGAAGGGAAAGATATCACTATGTAGCTGCCGATGAGAGAGATTCTCGTTTACATGTCTAACTTTGCATTGAGCACAGATGCTTCTTTTAATTTGGGTTTTAGAGTCACTAACTTTTCCTAAAAATAGAACCTTAAGTCTTACAGCAACAACTTTACTTCTACCTCTGTACCAGTGCTATGCTACATCATAATTCTTTCCTTTACTATAACTTTTCTTATATTATTTCTTAGAACAATTTTCTGCTGCAGAAATGACCTGATCATATTTCAGATACAAACTTTCTACAGAAAAGGAACTTGGAAAATGCAACAGATGGATTAAATTTTCCCTATAGGCAATGTCAACTGTGTGTGCTGCTATTGCACCCTGTGGTTTTCCACCCATTCTGTACATTAGAAAGATCAAAGGCAGATTTTTAGCTTTCACATAGCCTTCTGGATCTAAATTTCAGAACATTATTTTTAGTTTTAAAAAGTAGTTTTTTCATGTGTCTCTAAATATATTACACAAATAGCTGTACTACATAGACAGAAACTCTGATCACAATTTTTTCTGTTGTTTTGCGTTTAATTAAATGCAATTTTGTTTTACAAATTTGTTTGTTTATTTATTGATTTTGATAGCATTTTATCTATGAATTATCCAGTGAATTACCTATGATATAATTTATTTCCATACAGCTTTGAAGGTTATGCTAATATGTGGGAATCCATAAGTTTCATATATATAAGTAGAATATTTGGCATTAACAACTGCACAGTAAAGAGAGGTCCCAGTTACATTACTGATTCTAAAGATCTCTTCTATGTCAACACTTGAGTACTCTATTTCCATAAAACTTGCAAACTGTATCTTAGAATTGTCCTGCTGAACAGACATACTGATAATTGAAATTTAAAGCATTGCAGATATATTAAGCGTAATTATTGTGATTTAAAAAAACCACCTTAATTACTTAATTAATTATTAAAGACTAAAGAATTTGAAGTTTACTGACAGTTTGGCAATTTCTCACTCATCTCACTGGTATCTGGCTGTCAGCATAAATTACCATTGCCAGGGTAAAATTTTACCCAACAGTTGGTAATGTGAAGACCAGAAGCTTCCTAAGATATGTCCTGAATTTGAGGAGATAGTAAGTAACATTATCCTTAGCACAGTAAAAACTTCAGAACTCAAGCTTAGAAAAATTTCCATTGTATTTTCTCATGCCTCAGAAAACTGTTCTTTTCAAAATAAAGATATCTGTAATAATCTAAAACATTCGTGTCGTTCTTCACTATTACAGAGACTTGTATCAGAGTTTTTCAAGCTTTTTAATTTAATGATAATAAAGCAAAGTGAGAGTTATCTCATTTTCATGCACTGATTCAGCTAGCATTGATGGTGAAAAGCAAATTGCACACTGGTCTGCAAGTATGAGTATTCTTGTTTGAAAATGCGGGTAAATGTGACATTGCACAATGATATGTTTTACTCATTGGTGTAGCCCCACCTGGGTGACAGATATCTCTTGCAGTAACATTGAGACACCAACAGAAATTGGATCTTAGAAATTTGAGACATTCAACATTTTCTTTAGAATCATAGAATCATGGAGTGGGTTGGGTTGGAAGGGATCTCAAAGATCTAGGGATGTCTAGTTCCAACCCCCTATCAGTGGCTGGGTTTCCAACCACTAGATCAGACCAAGTTGCCCAGAGCCCCATTGGGCCTGGCCTTGAAGACTTCCTGGGAATTCCTGGGTATTCCTGAGCATGGGAGACAAGAATCACACCTGTTTCTAGGAGATGTGTGTTTGTTTAATGCCTAAAGCACATTTAAACCTATTCTTTAACATTGCCATACATTCATTCAATTAGCAATGGATAATTTGTCTCCTGATGACCTTCCTGCTAAAGACAATTTTCAATTCAGCATACTGTTGGCTTTTATAATTTTCATTCTTTCTTTCTGCTATGATCTTTGGCACTACTCACATCCCAAGACATTACAAATGACCAGAAGCATATAGCTAGCAGGGGCTAAAGGTCAAATAGAATTATCATACCAAGGCTTTCATTCATTTATCTGCTTAACCATGAAAAAAAAAAAAAAGAATTAAATCTTGAGAAAAAAAATTGAAGTTGAAAAATTATATCCCCACTCTTTCAGACATGTAATTTTTCTGAGTAACATCACCTCTTCTACAGATGTAGTTTAAAGCTTTTAACCATTTAGAATTATGGGAATATCTTTATTTCAAGTAAAATAAAATAAACCGGTAGTTTGAAATAAAATAAATGGGTTTTTAAAAAGAACATTTCAAATGGCTTCTGCAAGGAGGGCTAAGCATTTATTTTCATTTACAAGTAGCAAGCACTTTGGGTTCTAATTATTCACAATTATTATAAAGGCTTTCTAAAATAAGACATAATAGTTTAGACTAGCAGTTTAAAGACCTGCTTGATACATTGAAATGAAAAGTGAGAGTATGAAAAATACATTTCATTACTTCCTGCTGCCTCAGTATCTTGGGGCACTGTGTTTCCAGGGAGAAATATTGCAAATGAAGTAACCCACAGAGCAATTTTATGGTGGACGTTTTCCCTTGGTGAAAATAGCAATTTGACAACAACTTCCACATATATGCATGCTGTATATTTGAATGCCACTTAGGGAAGGAAATGAAGAATTGCAAGAAAGGGTTGAGTCTCAGCGGATGTGAGAGAATCAGAGTGCAGAAGAGGAAGCAATTATTTACTTGAAATACGAGGAGAGTGCAATCTGCAATAGATAGATTGTATGCCTGTGCTCATGGGCGACCAATAAGGAATGTCTGATATGACACTGCCACAATTACAGCACTGTCTCATTTGAAAGATAATAAAGTTGGGGTCTGAAGGACATAAAATGTACAAAAAAAACTTCTGGTTTGCGAGTCTCCAGCACACTCCTGAAATTTATGAGGAATAGATGAAAATAAAAATTGATGTTTCTGCATTGTATGGGGACTGCGGTTGTTTCCTCAGTTGTATAGGGCTGCTTCATAGGTTTTAGGACTTAATTTTCACACAAAGTGACTGTTTTTTGTTGTTGGTGGTGGTGGTTTTTTGTTTGGTTTGGGTTTTTGTTTGGTTTGGTTTTGTTTTCCCCTAAGAATTAGCACTGCGATCCTTGTTGCCTACTCTGGGGGTAATCATAACATCTCTCGTGAGATGTTATCTTTCCTTAACATATTGTCTTGAATTATAACATCATCAATGAATTAAAATCTATTCCCCTCTGTGGTTATACCAGCAATTAGCAAGTCGCTCACTTGGGGCAAAACTCAACAGTGATATTTTTAAATGCTGCCTCTTATCATAGTAATGTTGTTTTCCCTCAAGCTTTACTGTTCTACCTTCTAATCCAGCTCCGAGTGACTCCAGCTCTTTGTGAGATGTGGAAACCAACCACAAGGAAATCAGATCAACTTACTGTTGAACCTCATAAATTCAATGAGGAGCAATTTTTGTACACTATAAATAGAATATCTAACCTACAACCTGGGAAAGAAATATAAACATTGTTCTGATATTATCATTTTCTTTTCACACCTTTGCCCCTATACCAAGAGCTCTGAAGTTTAGGCTTGATAAGACTTGATACAATAGGTTGCTCTCTAGGTATATTTGGTACTTCTGTTGCTTGAAGACATCATGAAACAAATAACGTTGCATTAAGCATCTGTATACAATTCTACTGTTATCTTCAGTTAATCCAAAGTTGTCACTCTGCTGAATAAAATGCATGCTTACATATAAGACCCATTTCTGAGATCTCTTCATTCTGTTTCTCAGAAGATTTACTGTATATCAGTGATTAAACCTAATGAAAGCATTGCAAAGAAAATAGTTGATAAAAAATAGGTTTCTGGCATTTGAGTAAGAGCAAAATGAAAAATGTTTTCTTCTGTTTAAAAAGATCACTTCGGGCTCATAGCTCTGAAAGAAAACTTGGGACAGATCCTTGGAGTATGACCAAGGCGACAGATACACTGAAACCATGCAAAACAAAACATTAAGCAGAATATAATTAGGATCAATACTCCTAATTTGAAAAGTAACTTTCAGAACCCAAATACATGGCAGTGGAAGCAATGTGAACACCAAGCCCACTTGATTTTAGAAGCAAAATTTGGCCCTGGATTTTAAGCACAGGAGGCAGAAAGCAATAATTCCAAGAACAATTTACTGTTTGATTTTCTGACTCATAAATTCTTTAACATCTGAACTACAGAAATGAGCAGAAGGTAGCTAACTTGGCACCATTTTAATATATTTGTAATCAGAACTTCAAAATGTTGTGCTTTTGATCTAACCTAATTTCAGATTTCTGCAGTTTAAAGATTTTAACATCTTTGGTAAATCATTTAAAATAGACTGATACTTGTAGTTCTTGCTTCTTATATTTCTAAGATTAATTACTGGCAGATTTTTACAGTGACTTCACAGACACCTTTGGAGCCATTCTACAAATTTATTTGTCGTTACTACCTTCTCCACTTAAGTCATACAAATACCTAGGTTCTAGTTTCTAGGTTCTAGCTTGGCTATTGAATATGAATCTTATATGTATATTGTAGGCAACCACAAAAGGTAAAACACATTACTTCAAATTAATGCTAAACACAGTTTCACTTAATATTTATTTTCTGCATTTTTCTTTCATGCGTTTTTTACTTTTTCACAAGTACATTCTTGACTGCAAATAAATACCACCAACTAGTCCAAGAATTGCTTTAAGAAATTAGGAGAATCTGTGAGAAAACTTTAGGAAGGCTATGGGAGCTGAGAGGCAGGAGTACCGGGGAGAAAATATGCAGTAAATATATGTATGTAGTAGTAGTGAATGTATTTTAAGCAAAAACTCGTAACTAAAAGAACTGACAAAGAAAACCCTTTCTCATCTCTGTGGGCAGATTTCACAAAGTGACCTATGATTTCTAGTGATTATTATTTCTGTAATTTTCTTTAGTTGTCTGGCTATTTTTTTAGAGAGGTTGTGAAAAACTCCATGAATTATCTTGAATTTATCTTTGCAAGTTTGACTGAAGCGACTTGCTTTGAAGGAGCATCAAAAATACCTATATTTAGTTAATCTTTCATTTTTGATTTTGTTTTTTCCTGGTGATATTTTTATTATATTTCACTAAATTAGTATGACTCTGTGCTGTGAGGATAGGAAGCTTAAATAAATATAAGAGGAATGCACAAAGGACGTTCAGAAATTATAAATCTCCCATTGCAGAATTAGTTAACTGATGGGGCGCATATTCTGGGTCATTTCATAGGATGAAATTAAGCTCCCAGCAAAATTATCCTTTCTTAAATTAAACATGATGAATTTATTTATTTATTTATTTTAGTCTGAAGGAAGCTCTCCAGCAAGAAGTGCAAACCGTAAATTTTTGTTAAGCAGAAACCAAGAAAAACATTAAAGTTTTGCTACTATTTTACTTTTCCTTAAGTGAATATAATAAACAGAGTGTCTACCTTCCACTTCTATAACAGGATCTCAGCCTCCTCATCACCCATACTATGTGAATGGCTTCCTGCTGTCTTCTCCAAGAGTTCTCACTAGGATCTGCCCCAGAGAAAAAATATGGATAAACACAGCATAAAATTGTTCAGTCTGCTTCTGCCCGGGGAGGCCTTCCAGCACTAATTTCAACAAACCTCCACATTCATGCATTCCCACAGCTTCCCCTATGACACACTCACATGCAGATGTGAAGCCTACACTTTCACGCAGGCTCTGAGAGCCGCGATGAGTGCTGTGACATAGCCTTCACATCGTTTGGTGAAATGTGAACTGAAGAAGAGAAAACTCCATCCAGACAAAACACAGCGTCAAAGAGCCAGAAGGGTGCTGGATAGTCTGGGACCCACAGGACATCCAACCAAGAATCATGAAATATAGCCACTCTCCCCAGCTAGCATAGATGAAGGCCAGCTGGCTCAAGTGCTGTTGTTCTCTCTCAAACACATCATGTAAGGATAATCACAGCGTATTGCAATTCACAATGAAAATAAGTTACAGTAACCCAAAGCAGCGTTTCTCAGCTTGGGACCACTTCACCAATCATGGTTCACAGACAGCTTGTTGCTTAAAGTATATTAATAGTCCTCTGTGCTTACAGATATTAAATCAGATTTTAATTTTAAAGAAAACATCAATTGTTTTGCTGAAGTTACCTCTTGGGGCAAATATTTTGCATGTATGCAGCTGAAATTCAAATCCAATTCTTCTGCAGTTTGGCATTTAATTGGGTAAGGAAGTTATTAAGGAAGTAACAGGTGTTATTATTTTTTTTTTCTTTTTATATAGTTGAGGTTTAAATGATGACTCCCCTTTTAACTACCAACACACTCAAATTCAAAGCTGCTAAATGACCAAGCTGAATGGGTCTGGCTAACATTCTTGTTCATTGTGGATGGATGCAATGCAGCTTGGTGTATCACTCAGTAGACATACCCTCAGACTGCTCATGGGAGACAGGTGCACATTCAGACACAGACTGACAACCCTCCACCCTTATCACCCAAAAACTGGGACATCAGAATGGAATGCTTTCTTTCAAAATAGAAAATACATTGAAGAAGACTGGCAACAGTTCAAAGAAGTGCAATTGAATGAAGCTTTTTGGTTTTGAGATGAAAAGATTTAGTACAAAAAGGAACATGCAACGCTCAGTCAGTACCAAATAGAGAGACTTCAGATGCACGGAAATGTTTCTGCAGGAAATAGAAATAAAAGGGCTATTCCAAAAGTAGTGCCTCCTATTTTGTTATCTCGGTCTATGATGTCGGAGGCAGTTGTTGGTAGTATGGCAGTAGAGACTGAACCTTCCCACCAACATTCTGTTACACATGGTTGTTGTGAGACAGATGGTAGCAGAGGGGCAGTCTCACAAAATATCACCTGACATGGAAGTGCAAATGAAGCAAAGGTGTGTCACTGAATTCCTCCATGCAAGAAAAAATGGCATCCATTGATATTCGTCAGCACTTGCTTAATGTTGATGGAGACCAATCAGTGGATGTGAGCACAGTGAGGTGGTGGGTGGTGACAGCAACAGTGGGCCACCTCTGCTGGCGTAGATACTTACAAGCATGCAGGCTCCTTTCCATTGCTGGTGAAAATGCACAGCTATTGGTGGTGACTTTTTTGAAAAAATCTGTTTTCCAGCAGGGAAGTTACTTTATCAAAAATAGTGTTATTATGCTCACTGTATCTGTTGTCGTTTCCACAGAAATAAATAGGAGCCCATATTTTCAGAACAACCCATGTATATTACTTCTCTATACATTTTGTAGAAGATTTGGATAACTAGAACATTTTTCCTAACACAAATGTCATTGCTGTGTTCTCATATTGAAGAATAAACAGTATTTACATCTATAACTTTAGGTAACTGAATGCCAAACAGTGCTGTGAGAAAGGAGTTCGTGTAAATAATAGTGTAATAATGTTACCATTAATTTTTTTTTAATCTTTTTTCATATGTGCATTCCTCACTAAAGTTATAATGGATATGAGAAACAGTAACACTACTGAGATTTTCTTCTAAAGAAGGAAACATTTTCCATAAAACAGTTTTCTAATGCTTTGCACAGAACATTTCTAATAGCTACAGATGTGAATGTGTGTGTTGTTCAATTTAACATGTGAATAAGTATTTTTTGTGTTTTGGGCAGCATGAGTGCTTTTCCTTGCAGTAGCAGTGGAACGATTTTGAATAAATAAATAAAAAATGCAGGAACTCAGACAGGCTCTTTTACAAATAGAGTTCTTTCACATAAAAGCAGAGCAAATTAGGAAAATGAAAATAATTTCTAAAAAGTCTAGGGAATTGTTTGTTAAAGAAACAGAGAAACAACCTACCGGTCCTTCAGTTTATTACACTAGTGCAGCTCTTCCAAAAAATCTATGGAGATCTACCAATTTAATGGAGGCAAAAATGCCATTCATTATAAACCAAATCTGCTTAGATTTTGGCAGGTCTCAGAAGAAGAAAATTCCATGTGGATTTCTATTATTCTCAGTAATGAGTTGTCAGATACTACCCAGTGTTCTTCATAAAGAATAAACATAACCAACAGTGATTTTTTTTGAGTCTCTTATGGATACTGGCAAAATGAACGTTCTCACAGAAAGTCAGAAATAAAATAGTACTGCAGCTGCTGCCTGCACAAGGCTTTCTGTAGGACAGTTTGTGCAATAAGCCTGCAATAAATAATGAAAACTTAATTTAGCAAATTAAAACACATTAAGAAATTAGGCCTTTAAATATATATATATATTTGTATTAAAATACAAATTAAGAGGAAATTAGTTTTTTCCAAATCCAAGAAAACTACATCCAAAACATGTATTTATATGTACAGATAGATAGATATCTGTTACATATTTATTTTAATTTTAAGCTGTATGAGAAGAAAACAGTCCACTGACTGAACAATATTAAAAACAGTGGTTCAATAATTCCTGGTTCTGGAATGAAGAAAGAATGGGATGCAAAAACATTTTTGTCCTACCTGTTCTAGGGACTGAACTAAGTGAAAACCTATACCATCTTGAAAACCAAGAGTGCTTACTTGTCCTTAGCAGGATGCCAACCACTGTCATGGAAGAGAAAGTTGGTGCAATTGAAGAATCAGGTAACAGGTGGCAAGGAACAACTTCAGGCACAAAAATATCCAGGCAATATCTAGCAAACAAACAAACAAATTTTAAAAAAACACTACAAAAGCACTATGAATGCATGATTGCAGAGTGTGTCTTTTTAATAGGTAATAAAGTAGGTGCATTCCGTTCGTAGCCTGGGGAGCTGCAGAAACAACTGTGCCTCACTGAGGTTAAATGCTTTAATTCTCCTCTCCCTGACACACATTTTACATTTCTGTGATTTCTTTTACTTCTGTGGAGTTTTCTAATAACATTCAGTTAAAAAAAAAAAAAAAAAAGAAAAGAAAATCATTCACTGTGGCTAAAAGTGGTTATATTCTGTATTAATGAAGCTGGCTGTGTCATCAAGCTAAACAGAAAGCTGGGCTAAAATGGTTCCACTGAGTTCCATTCTCACAGAACTTCAGTGGGGAACAGCTTCTTGGAAGTAACCTACAAGATAGGCCTGAGAAATGATATTTATCTACCAAAACAACTTCAGCGCTCCACATGATTCTCAAGGACACCCATCTTCTCAGACACAAAATGGATGGACCACTCATGAAAACTATTGCAGTATGAACTGATCTTGGACTAAAACCAATTTTTCTGCTTATGAAAATGAAATCATTTAGAAAACTGTGTGACAGGTAAAGCACAGTGTTTTATTATGCGATGTTATAACACTTTGCAGCCTGAGCTGTGCTGTGATCTTGTGGCACTCAATATCCTTTCACACTCTAATCCTGGGAAACACGTGAGATGGGACTACAAAGACTGAATGACTGTGTACTTGGCATTGATTCTACTCTATTTTTTTCCACTCTCTGTTTTCCAGTGAGAAAACAAACAAAGAAGCAAACAAGAATTTTCAGTCCACAACATAATAAAAATGCATGTACAAGCTCAAGCAGCAAGAGAAGGTGATTATTTTGCCTTTTAGTCAAAGTGTCAGCTTGTTTTCAGCCGCTGTCAAATACTCTGTCATATCAGATGCCCATTCTATTACATGCTGAAATGTTTCAGTACATAAAGGACAAGGTACGTGATTTTCTCTTATTTATCCTTGAAATCACCAAAATACTTCTCAGGATAGCTGTGCTTGCTTACACTCACTGAAATTCACATTATTGTCCCCCCGTCATCTCTACTTCTTATGCTCATGGATGTACAATTTAAAGTTCCATCATGTCTAAGAGTAAGGGATCTCTCATGGCATATGGCTTTTGCAGGCCATTATTCACAAGCTGGTTTTGGACCAAGCCACTAAACTAATTCTTGGCTTTACTTTGTGGCTCTGTAAATACTGATGGAAGTCATTAAAACTTCATTTAGGCAAGTATGCATTATTGAACCTGTGCTAATTATCTCTTTAGCCAGCAATACAAACTTTTTATAAGCCTGTTTTAATTAAATACATAGTTTACATTGGGTTTGATATGCAACTGTAGCGGAAATGCTAAGTCACGGCCTGGACCAGTAAGTGAGCACCTGGTGGGAAGGCAGGGCCAACCCAGGGGAGCTCAGGGTGCATGCAGTGCAGCTGAGAGACTGGAAGGGGTGGAGTCAGGATCCACCCCTTCCCAGACCTCATTTAAGAGTTGGCAGGGGAGGTGAGGGCTTCATGCTGGAGGTCCCTGCAGCTCTTTCCCTTGTTTTCTGTGTCTGAGGCTGCTGCATTTGGGCTTGTTCTCATTTGCTGCAGCCACAGACTTCGCCACTCCACTATTATCGTGGTATTTTCCATCACACTGGAGCATAACAGCAACTGTGCAATGATACTTTTAAAGCTCCAAGCTTATTACAGCTTTTTATTTACTAGTGTGAAGAAATGGAAGCGTAATGCATCCAACTGCAAGGCTGAAGTGAGTGTACATGGCTGACTGAGTAGCACAATGTCCTCAGACAGTCTGCTACACGTGAAGAGGAAAGAAGAGAAGTTTATGTCTTCTGTTGTTAGCAAAATTTAATGGAAAATGTATGACTTAGCCAGGAACCAAGCAAATAGCCAGACCTGCTGTTGGCCACTGCCAGGACAACTCATTAATTTGGTGAGAGAAGAAAAGCTCTGCTTCACAGAGCAGTGCTTTGAGGCAGCTGCACCCAGTATAGCTTTTGGTGGAGTGCAAAACCCAACAAGCATAGGCCCTCATGCATTAGAAAACAGACAAACCAGACAAATGCAAATGCAATTAATATCCGTTGCCATTCTTTATCAGTTGTTGCTTTTGCAGATCCCAACAGCAGCAGCAGCAGACTGGAAATGTGACTTTTTTTCCCCCCTTACTATGCAGTTTAAAAGACATAAATACATTTGTGAAGGAAACTTTTTCTGAGAATAAGGTATGAATACAGAGGCAATTAACACAACAAATGAGCCAATATCCAATTGAATTTGTTCTTCTATACTGCTAGCACTGGTGCCTCAGCACTGGAGCTGATCCGTTCAGTGGATCAGCTGCAACTAGATATTGACAAATATGACTTGCATGTCTATTTTGCCTGTTCAGTTTTTAGCTGAACTGAATGCACAGGGTTTTTGCAAGACAGGGGAGTGTTCTGGCTGTTTTTATTTCATTTAGTTTGATCAATTATTTTAATCTGAAAAAGGAAATCAAAATCCTGAAATGTAATCTTAAAAGTGTTCACCTGAGGCTTTTTTCTCCTTCTATTTTTTTTTTTTCAGCAAAACATATATAGTCTGAAATGTGGAGACAATGTAGATTTTTTTTTTTCCAAGGAAAGATTAATACACTGCAGAGGGTCAGAATAAACTCTTAATTTCATTTAAACAGTAGAGAGACCTTTGGCTGACTCTGCCCAGAGGTAAATTTCATCTTGGGTGCAGACACCAGTTACTTCATCAAATAGGGTATTGGCCATTCTCAGAAGCCCCAGAGGCGTGTTTAAACACAAGTGAATTCAGACAAGAACCCTTAGTATGAAAAAATAATGCTGTATTGTTCCTTTCAGGCAAAAAGACAAGCTGAATTATTTCATTAAAACTCATACAGATTTTTCCTGGCAAATCTGTACAGTAAGAACAATGCGGTTTTTGTAGCTGTTTTTTGTTTGCTCATTTTTAGTGTTTCATTTTCAGACTTCAAGGCAATGGAGTTTATTATAAAAAAGAATGAAAAAGTATTTTATTTCCATTTATTATTACAATTAGTAAGGTTTCCATTATATGGTTGCAGGAAGCTGAGATGTTAACGTACAGTTAAAACAGGCCAATTCGGAATTCTCCAAGAGTCAAGTTGTAAGCTGCTCCAACTGATACAAACAAGCCAAAAACATGTGGAGAGCGGTAGGGCTTTTTTGTATGCAAAGTACAGGCTTTCTGAAGGAATTCTTACCATGGGGTTTCTATTACATTTGTTGACTTTATATGGGTCTATGGGCTCCTCTTTTAATTTCAGTGAAGTGAGTCTGAATTCTGCAATTTGAAATATCCACAGAACATTCAGCTGAGCAAGTTTAACCTTTCTTCAATAAGAGGGTAGAAACGTGTCTAATTAATACAACTGACATAAACATAACTGAGACATAAAATTGACCTGACTGTACATTACATCTTTTGGAGGAGAAAAACAACTTGGATATAATAGAATATAATTAAATTCCTTTATATTACTATGATCAACTTGCAGTCACGCTAATAGCATGCAAAAATTTTGTTAATAAATTGAAAGTAGTTTTATTAAATTTTAATGTGTTTTATTTTTATTATCAGGCAAAAATTAAACCATAAAATGTGGAATTATTTTAAGTAGAGGAAGGTTTCATATTCAACCCTACTTTAAAATAATCAATTTTCTTTTTCATTTTGTTTTGTTTTATATGCTGTTAAAATAAGAAACAAGTATGTACTAATTTAATTAAGCTTTCATGGAAGAAAATGAGAAGTGGCATATAAAATTACTTGAATTATTTGTTATTCTTACATTACTCTACACTTTTATAATGTCTCAACATAATTTTGAAAAGTTAAACTTTACTTTTTCTGAAATGCCTTTGTTTCTACATAAAGAGTTGAAGAAGGGAAAGGGGAAGGGTCTCCTATGTATCTCTTATTCTCAATCCTAAACCATTAATTTTCCAAGTGTTTTTCCAATGTTTGGACCTAATGGGTTATCTAACTTATTAACATTATTTACTACATCTCTAAAGATAACTTCATCTTGAGAGTATATGCTTGCATGGGCTATCTGTATTTCCTTAACTTTGTGCTGTCATTTCTCTCAAATCTATTTTTGATACATAACATGTATTGAGGTTCATAAAAATATCAGACTCTTCAGAGTGCTTTCACGTGACATATTCACAGTTATTTTTAACTGCTTTCAAGACTGTTTTGGGAACTGCAAACTCCACTCTTTCTGAATGCTCCAAATGCCAATAAATGATGCACTGAAACCGCATGCAGTGTCCTTAGCATGCTGTTTCCAGGTAGAAATGCGTGCCCAAATACCATCCCCCGGCAGCATGTCGAGAGGTGGTGACAGCAGGCATTATGTGCACAGCAGCTTCATAATGTTTGATGCTGTAACATGCTGCTCATGCAGTTCACAGGTTGTGTGATGAGCTTTTCAAGCTTCGTTAGGAGGAGTGTGCATACTGAAAATCTACCTCCTTTGGAGATACCACTGGGGGATCAGACTGATCCCTGGTTATGTCTTCAGTTGTCCTCCCCCTGAGTAACAGACATGACATCCAGCAAACCTCATGGGCCTGCCAACTGTTAGTATTTCATTCTAGCAACCATCTAGCAAAGTCAGTCTGCAAAAACACAAAATTAAAGTCTGATTTATTTGGCCAAAGCATATTTAGTTCTTTGATAAACTGACTTAAAGGAACGGATATGGGTATGTATATACTCTTACCTGTGCTTGGTTTCTTATACTTCACTCAGTTCTCATCTGATTCTTTCTTTTTTTTCCACTGGTGGCCAGCCCGGACATCCCAGGCAGTTCTTTCCTTGTTACTGATTATTCCCCCCTCCTGGTTGCCTTTTCTACTGTGGGACTGCAAGCACAGTCATGCTTCCATGTGCAAACTCCTTTGAAGCAATCAGGAAAAAACAAACAAACAAATATCATTAAAAGCATGGCCACTATGTTTGTCTACTAGTTGAGATGGTCTTTATTCACTGATGGGAATATTATGCAGCTGTTGAAGGACATTTAAAGTGAACATATTAAGTCTAGTTGGCATTTGTACAAAAGCGAGGGCTATTCTACCCTTCTTTTTTACTTCCATTTACTTCCATACTTCCTCAGATGTAGCATAGCCTACATAATCTGCGTTAAACTACTAGCTAGTTGTCAGTTGTGAGCAACCTAAGATAAAATAGTAACAGAGCTGAGTCAGGTGAGGGCCAACAGATCTGTCCTTTTTTTGAGAAAGAAGCTACTATTACAGTACCACATGGTGAGAATATTTATTTATTTATTTCCAGATTGTTGGGAATTGCTTAGAGAAATTGGAAAGCAAAGCTGATACAGCAACAGTGGATCAAGAGTAGTCCTTTAGCCCTATGCCATTTCTAAAAATCACAAGTGCTTTACCTCATTTCTGAACATAGAAGAAAATAAACAGTTGTGACTGTCCTTGATAAGCTGGCAGACTACGGACAGTGGCACAGGAGAAATCTTTTCAACAAGGATCTTGCATATAGTCTGCATCTTAAAGAAAATTGACTCCCTTACCAAGTGCTTTTCATCTTGATTATGCCATACACAAAAAGGGGAGGAAAATCAGAAATGATCAACAAATATTTGCCAAGGATTAGGCACAAAGTTTGAAGATCTGCCTTTCTAAAAAAAATTTTAGCATTTAATTCCAAAGAGTTTATGCAGTCAGATGAGGATTTTTTCACATCTAAGAGTGAACACCCTAATATTTCTTGATGACAGTCAAATTTTGACTCATTCCAATTGGTATGAACAATAAGGGAAGTGTATGAAATGTTCTACCGTTCCCTAATAACTTAACTAAATCTTTTTGAGTTCTTTACTTAAAAAAAAAAATTACAAAACACTGCACCTTTTGGTCTCAAAATACAGCATTTATCAATATTTGAATCCCTCTTAGAGATGCTTGCTGCTTTCAACCTTCTTAATTTCAGAAGGATGGGGAAAGTGGATTTTATTTCAAGTACCATATAAATTAAGTGTATTTGAACGACATAATTATTTCATATTCTAAGAATAACTTTTAATTAATTAAATGTCAGTATAATTTCTAGTAATTTCAGTTGAAGTATGTGGCATTAATACCATTCTATGCATTTGCATTTTCAAAGGCATAAGGTTAGAAGCATACTTAGCAATATTATGAAGTTGTAGTCACCAAGAATGACCATTTGCTAAAAAGGAGAATATTTAAAAAAAAACCCACAACTTTCTATTTTTGTTGAATTCAGAATTCCAGCTTCTTTATAGAAATACAGAAAGGAGAGAAAGATTTTAAAACTGTGGAGACTTATTCTCAGTGTTAACTTGCAGTCATTTAAAATTTTTTTAATACTGTGTATTCATTACAATTAAACTATTAGTAGAATTTACATATTTATCTTTCTCAAAACCGTAAACAAAATATTTTAATTTCATTTTGTATCAGAACTGAATACAGTGTATTACACAGGAAAAATATCCCCTACAATATTTTTCAGTAACACCTCTGTTTGGGAGTCAGTTTTGCAAGAATACTTCCAGAAATGATGGGAAGAAAATTCTCCAACTCCAGAAACCAACATCTCATAGAACAGATAAAGGACCTCTGTGGGTCCATGGAGGACAAAAACGATCCTACAGTACTCTGCTGAGCTGTACATCGATAATTAAATAGCCATTCAAAGAAGGAGAAACAAAACTTGGAGTCAAGCAAAGGTCACAGTATTACATACTTCAGCTTTTTTGGTGCCTGTCAGTCACAATCCAGTTCCTCAACAGAAATTATGCCCCGTAAGTTCCTGTATGGCACAAAAGATCTTCATGGAAGAGATTTATAACTGGATGGAAGAAGTTAAGAAATTATGAGAATAGTGGTGTGCTATTAAGCCTTACCCTAGGATGCAGGGGAGGCATATCTCTATGTGCGTGACTCCTTATTTCTATCCAAATGTTAGAAGCTTGCACTCTTCTTTCAAAAACTAAGGCATTTTTATAGAATCATAGAATCACTCAGGTTGGAAAAGACCTTAAAAATCATTGAGTCCAACCATGACCTAACTCTAACAACCCTCCGCTAAATCATGGCCCTGAGCATCACATCCAAATGGTTTTTAGATACATCCAGGGATGGTGACTCAACCACCTCCCTGGGGAGCCTATTCCAGTGCTTAACAACCCCTTCTGTAGAGAAGTTTTTCCTGATATCCAACCTAAACCTCCCCAGGCACAAGTTGAGGCCATTTCACCTCATCCTGTCACCTGTCACCAGTGAGAAGAGACCAACCCCACTCTCACTGCAATCACCTTTCAGATATTGGAAGAAAGCAATAAGGTCTCCCCTCAACTTCCTTTTCCCCAGACTAAACAGCCCCAGGTCCCTCAGCCTCTCCTCATAGGGCATATTCTCCAAGCCCTTCACAAGCCTTGTTGCCCTTCTTTGGACCTGCTCCAGTACCTCAGTGTCCTTTCTGTGCTGAGGTGCTCAAAACTGAACACAGTACTCAAGGTGGGGCCTTACCAGTGCCGAGTACAGGGACAGGATTACTTCCCTAGTCCTGTTCACCTCACCACACCATTCCTGATACAAGCCAGGATGCCATTGGCCTTCTTGGCCACCTGGGCACATTGCTGGCTCATATTCAGCCGACTTTCCATCAGTACCCCAAGGTTCCTTTCCATCAGGCAGCTTTTCAGCCACTCCTCCCCAAGCCTGTAGGGTTGCCTGGGGGTGTTGTGACCAAAATGCAGGACCTGACATTTGGCCCTATTGAAACTCACACAGTTTGCCTTGGCCCATTGATTCAGTCTATCCAGGTCCCTCTGTAGTGCCTTCTCCCCTCACTTCTGTATTTCATTTCTGTCTTTCAAAACACAGCAAGGATATTTCAGATTTCTTATCAATAGCTGGTGCTAAAGTTTTCTTTGAGATATTTAAAACTTGTACTCAATATTTGCTGCAGCTTGAGTCTATATCTCACAGGTGTGTCCCACACATCATCTCTAATGCCCAGTGTTGGTGTTCTAGTATAAAACATTTACCATCCATGACAATACAGACATATGCAAAATTTTGGAAAACCTGAAAGGTCTTAATTAGGTAATAGTCACCAAGTTATTCAGCTCAGTCAAGACTGGCCATCTGATTTTCAAAGAGCAGAACTGTAGCAAGAAGAGGTCACTTGAATACAGAAAGTTTTAATACTTACAGAACTTCGGTAACTGTCCAGGGCGTCTGACAACTACAGTTTTGAAGTTTTGCCTCTAAAAGAAGGTGCTAGACAAGTGAAGTTGCAATAGCTCCTGCCTCAAGTCTTGTTCTTATTCTCATTCGTTCTACTTTTCACTAATTTATGTTTGTTTTGGAGTCTGATGAGAGATGTGGCCAGAGCAGACTGTTTCATAGTAGATCAACAGAGGATCAGGCAACTGATCTTAATGGCCATCACTGCACTGATGATTTTGTTTTGAATTCTAAATATCTATTTCTTCTATTGATATGTTCTATTGTGCATCTTTTACTTCTTTTCTTTCTAGCTGCTCTTACATTTCCCAGATACACCCAATAGGTTTGTATTTTGCAAAGGGATACTAAAGTAAGGAATGCAATGGAGACAAGGTGAAAGGGCTTAACTTAAATAAAAAATAAAACAAGAACAAAAATTCTTTATTTGTAGTACTACAAGTTAGTACTACAAATTCCTGGAACATTCTTTTATTGTAATCACAAAAGGCATATAGTGATTAAATTATTATCTTGATCTCAGTGACTGATGTTGTTAAAGCCTTTGTGAAAGATTCAGCTCTTTCTAGAGAGCTCCTTTGTGTGTACTAAGAGTTTGTGATTGAAATGAGATTTTTTTAAAGCTACTGTTAGATTTTATGGTCACTTTTATCTCATTTTAAGATATAGGTAAAAAATTCTTACAATACTTTGTCTCGTTGCCCTTGAATTACAGATTCACAGTGATTAGAGACACTGTATTACTGCACTGGCTGTGCATAAAGGTGATGGGAATATCATTTCTAGCAGTTGATGCAGCTCTCTTGATGTAAAATACAAAGGACAGTAAGATTTCAAGTGCCAAATACGAGTTACCCTGCTCCAATAGTAAAAGCCGTAAAACTGCAGTACCAGGGCTCTGGATGCAAATAAATAAGGTTAAGTCAAAGCAATTTTTTACAGTTGGACTGTCTCTAGTATCCAGCCCAGACTAAGACCAGCTTGGGTATCCCTACTTGAACTATGTGCATATCTTCACACCAAAGCATAGATGATTACCTAAACCAATGTGACAGACTATAATTTAGGAAACTACATGCCATAAGCTTATAAGACATAGTGACAACAATGACATAATACTTTTGAAAAGTTTTAGAAGGCACTGATGGAATTGATGTCTTCAGTTCTGAGGTCTTCCATTTCAAAAAGAATTTGGTAAATTTAAAACATATTCACAACAGTAAACTGAGATATGCTGAGTATTATGTCTGATAAATGCTAATCAAGCTTCGTTTATTTCATTTACAAGAAGAAGACCAGGTGAAAACTTGGTCATAGACAACCAGTGAAAACAGGGGAAGATAGCTGGTAGAAGTTCAGTGCACTCAAAGACACAGTATAGAAATAAAGGTATGAAGTGATCAAATAGAAGGAAGCTGAAACTGGCAAATATAGGCTAGAAATAGAGCATAAATAGTTAGACAGCAACAAATGCAAATGATAAATGGAACAACATACACAATAGTGTATATATCGCAGGTGTTAAAGCATGACCACTTCTCATTCTAGGAGACATACATTCTTACATCCTTCATACTGATGCCATGGGCTTGATGTACATTCCTTTGAGCAACACAGAGGAGAGATACAATATGGCCTGGGAAACAGATGCACAGGAATCTGACAAGAATGTCCACCACTACAGGCACAGCTGATGGGGAGACATCAGCCTCCCTTTTCCCTGTGTCACATTACTCATGATTTTATCAGTGAAGATCCACAGGACAGAAAGAAGTTCCCCAGCCCCCCCCCCCCCCCCCCCCCCCCTTTTTTTTTAATCAGCACAGACATATGGTATTTTTTAATAATTTCAAAGTGTAAATTTAAAAATTATCTAATTGTTAATATAATTGTGTGAGGAAGACAGTAAATGTAATGTATTTGATAAGACAGATGAACTGGTAGTATATGGGTAGGTTTTTGACAAGTTATTACATTTAATACTGTTTCCTTCTCTAGCTTCCTTGAAATATTCAATGTATTGTAAACAGAGTATATTCTATATCCCTGTATTTCTGTGCTGACCTGACCTTTCAATTAATCTTCCTTTGGTAACCAAGTACTCACTGTCATCACATCACTTCTAATCCTGGTAGACAGGGAAGCAGTACAAAAGAGAGAGGGAGGGAGAGAGAAGGAAGAAAGGTGGAAGACAGAAGGAGGGAGAGTTTTTCTCCTTTCCTCTTTCACTGTCCTTTTCATGTACTTGGGTAAGCAGATAAATAGGATTTATTAAAGCACATTGTCTCTTTCAAGAGGCAACAGAATAACATTGGAAAATCTACTCCTACTGATAATCGTTTGTTTTTAAATAGTCTTAATGTTCTCTTTGAGGTACAAATGAACAAACAAGCATTTTACACTTACTCCAAACTACTTTTACTTTTGATTACTTTTACTTTTGACTCTTTCATTCCATCAAACTTGCAGACATCTATTGGGAATGAGAAATACATGCAAACGGTGGGCTTGGTTTTAGAAATGGTGGATGTTTCATTCAAAGTTATCACCAGTACACATCCAACAAGATTTGATTAAAGTGAATAATAAATACACTACATTGTATTTTTGAATTGTCTTTTAGTTCTTGCTGTTCCTGAATAGAATGTTATATGTAGTCTTTACAACTATGAAGGCATCAGTTTTATTTCTGCAAGACTGCTAATCACCTGATGATGTGAAGCTTTAAAAAGAATATCCGGTGTCATTAGTGCTTTGACAGAACACTGGGAAGGAATTGCACAATAATTTGATACCTGAATGGCTGACTACTGCTGTGGAAATATCTTCAGCTGCACAGTCTGTTATATATACATGACTTGTGGATCTGTTTGGCATTAGCATGGGCAATGTTGTGAAAAATGAGCTGTGAGACTGTAGTTCATAATCCTTAGAGAAATTACATCCTATGACAGACAAGGCACTTAAGCATTAGTAATAATAAAATTTCTGTCCTGGACTTAGCATACAGTACACTTAAGATTTCTATATACTGATGAGCACCTGTAATCAGGAAAAGTGTTTTCAATTAGGTACTTAGCTTCAATTAAGTATGTAGCTCCCTCCAGAAATTGTGGTATTAAGAGTAATAAGAACCCAGGCACAATCTCCATAGAGATCACGATGTTAATACTTCTAAGGTGCTAACCACTTTTAAAGTTAATTTCAAATGAATCAGAATTACCACACCACAGGGAAAGCAGAATTGTTTCATGTAGGAAGTAGCACAGATTCTAAAATGATAACACTCATTTTGTGGACATCATAGGCTGTAACGTTATCAGGCAGGAATCCTAAACTGTTTTTCTGACACATACCTGAAGAAGAACAAGCATTCCTGACCCTTTTCTCAAATCACCATTTACTACAATTGCACACAAAATGGAGGAGGTCTGTTGATATCCTGGGACTCCTACTAATTTAACTAGAAAAACAAACAGGATGTCAGAACCTTGGTCTCCATCCAACCTCTCGTTGAGGATGTCGCCTTCTTTCCAACAGAACAAAACAATCAAATTAATGAGATCTTTGTCCAGTATTCCTGATGACAAACTAGAGAATGTATATTTTTTTAATTTCACTGCTTGCTTTTCAGCTGGTGATGGTAGCCAGTTTCAGGCTCAGTTAGTCTGCCCCTGCCATTTATTTATGTAGTATTTTCAGTCTTCCAATATACTTAACAATACTCAGACACAATCATTTATACAGTAGCATGCCATCTGTGCCACAAATGCTGGACTGTCTACTGAAAGACAACTGTCCTGATGCAAAAAGTACTCTTAAGAAGATTACATCATTGTTACGTGTGAGAGGAAGGTTTTAAGATTGTGTTCTGACCAGCAAGAGAGCTCTCTCTAGGACTGAGAAAATATTCTCACCCAGGTGCTCAGCTCCACTAGGAAATCCTGGTAGGTAATATACTATCATAATTCTCTGGACAGTTTGTTGAAGCATTCATGACAATTTCAGTGTCAGTGGCTAAAAGGAGAGAAATGATTCCCTAAAGGCCCTTTTCACTTATTATCAAGAATCCCCAAAGAGATTTGTTAAAAGCTGGGTCAGTTCTCCAGAGGGGGTAATTCCACTGTGCTCTCTAATGTTTTTCTTTCTATTATGTTGAAAGAGTCCTGTTAATTATGCAAAACACTCATTCAATTAACATTCTGTGTCATCAAAAAGTATTTAAAGCTAACTTTAGGCTTTCTGTGTCGTGGCCTATTTTTCACACTGCACCTAAAATACAACCTTTTTGTTTTACTCTAATTAGGTTATTTCCTGCTTGAAATGAAATATCTATTAACTACTACATTTGAGTTTTAAATTCAATTTTTAAGGCAATTTAAGATGAAACTCATGAATAAAGACAAAAATAAGAGCCAAAGGCTCTAATTCTTCTTGATATTAATTTTTCTCTGACTTCTGACTCATTTGCAGTCAGCTTCCAGCTGTCCCATTTACAAACAATCTCTCTATTGACAAAACAGTCTGTCACTAGCTATTTAATGCATTATGATGATGATCTATATGGTATTAAGAACACCACTGCTGTGCATCCCTCTGGGAAAGTGTCTGTTGTGAAGTACAGTAGAGTCCTTGTTCCACAGAGCAGTTTCTCTCGTGAAAATAACGCTGTTGCTTGAATAACAAATATCATCCAGATCTTCCAAATACGATGAGTCTTCTGTGAAAGCATCCTATTGAATAAGGCATTTACCCCATTAGGAAAACTTCAGATGATTTTGAACACAGATCTTTCCATAAGCTTTCAGTAATATTGTGTTGTGCTGTCCTTTCAAAACAAGGAAAACACTGATTTGGCAGATGTCTCCCTTCTTTGAGGGCAATACTGAAGAAAGCCAGAATGGTTAGAAATAAGTGAAAATTTCCTGACTTCTGACATTCAGAGATGTCTTCCATATGGTAACTCAAATACTGCATCTTAGAGTGAAATATGCTTTCTGAGCAATAGCATCATATAATTCACTCTGAAAATAATGCCTCCTATTTATTTCCTTGGAAATCACAACAGAAATAATGAGCACAATAATATCAATTCATAGAGCACATTCTCAGCTACAAAATACTATTTTTCAAGGTAGTCACCATTATGCTATGCATTTTCCCCAGTAATGAACAAAAGCCTGCATGCTGTGCTAGTAAAGAACTGTATGGCCACCTGGAACCTGTATGGCTTTTCTTTCAAGTTGCACTTGCCACTGCTGAAACACACCACCCACTGCCTTACCGTGCTCACATCCACTGTTTGGCTTCTATGAATGTTCAGCAAGCATCAATAAACATCAATGGGAGCCATTTTTTTCTGCACAGAAGAATTCATTTCCACATATTTGCTTCATATGCTCTTCTATGTCAGATGTCATTTTATCAGACTGCCCCTCTGCTGCCACCCACTGCACAGCAACAACATATAATGGAATATTGGCAGGAAGGTTCAACCTCAACCGCCGTACCACCAACATTCACCTCCAGCATCATGAGTCAACACAATAAAATAGGAGACATTGCTTTCAGAGGAGCTCTCATACATTGTTTGATACCACTTTACCTACAAATATCATGATAGTTTGGTCCTGTGGTACTACTACTTCACCAGACTGTCTCTGAAAATTTTGAGTTTGAGTTACCTAATCTAAGCATTTCATTTAACAAGTCTTCCTTAATTTTATCTTGTTCTGCTGTTCAGGCCAAGATTTTCATGTCAATTTTCCTATTTGCTTAAATTAGTGTATACTCTAAGTAGAGTTGTTTGTTGTTATTCTGAATACACATGGAGAACTCTCCTTGAGATATTATTCTGCTTGGTTGGGGTAGTACTGATAGCTTAAATCTCAGTTTTGTTCAAGAGTCTAATGATTTTGTGCATATGCTTTTCTACTGTCATGGCAGAAAGTATTACAGCCTTGGGGGAAATCAGGGTAGTCCACACTGTTCTGCCTCTGTATTCTAATCCCTGCACTCTCCACTGATTATTTTGTCAATGGAAAAATAGTTTTTTCAGACAGCTTCTCAGTATGGTAAAATTATTATCCTTTGTTATTCTTTTTCTACTCTGAGCTGTTTAGGTAAGAATCATTCCCAACAACACCTCTCTTTAAAAATAGTCCAAAATAGAATCAGTGCCAATCTCAGAAAGCTCTTTATGCACTGCTTGTATTTTTCTGTTGACATACCAGAAGTGTACCGTTCCCTACTGAAATTGGCTGTTTCATTGGAAGGAGTCAGTATGAACAGAGCTGACGGACATTCACCTTGTCCAAGCACATGCAACTTACACAATCCTAACTAATCCTCCTACTATAGGAGGAGTGCTGTGAAACTCCTTCTATAGTACTGGAGATATTTATTTTGATGTTGAATACTGAGTATAAATTAGAGTATCCTGAGATACTTACGAGTCTATGCTTATGCATCATTTTTTTAATATCTCAGATTGAACACTGACACAAGTCTTTATCTTCTGTCAGTGAGAAAATTTAAGAATTCCATTATTGAAAAGACAAATTAGGCTTGTACAGCTACAAACATATTTGTTATTCCAGTGTTACATAATGATCAGAAGTTAATTAATCTGTTTTTCTCTGCTAAATTGCTTTTCTAGAACATGTCCTTTGATATCAAATAGAGTCTGGTAGCGAAGAAAAATTATAAGACTATAAGCTGAGATCTTAAAACAGAACTTGATGAAAAGGGAAGGAGGTAGTAGCTTACCCTAACTCTCCTCTTTTTTGTGTATGTTCTGAAATCGAGTAAATATGATAGATCACTTATGAGCAAGGAAAAAAAAAAACATTGAAAAAAAGATACTAAAGATACTACCTCATCTAAGAATTCAGTACTTCAATAGTAGTGACAGCAGATGGTGTATGGGAGGGGAAAAAAAAAACAACAAAAAAGAGAATTTGAAGAGTTACTTGGTTAAAAAGTAGTAAAACTAGACTCTAAAATGCATCTAACCTGCTTCTGTTTCTTGTTTTTTATTTCTCTATCAAAAGACCTTTAGGAGAAGCTTTCCAGTACTTTTTATGCTTACTTTAATATACGGTTTCTTTTTTCAGAGAAAATCCCTGGCTTATTGCTTCCAGGAGTATAAATAAAGTGTCCCTTTTATCCCAGTTCCATTGGTTGTACTCACTGTCTTTCACTGCTTACTCTATAATCAAGGCATTTATACCAGACTGTGTGATTGCCAGCAAGATTTCTACCGGTAGAACTAGGGTCAAATGTGGACTTCCTGATCACATGGGTTGACACAAACCGAACTAAGAAAACTTGAGTTCAGCATTCAGAATTACAGTGCACACAGAACAAAATGCTATTGTAAATCAACATCTAGCTCATACTTATATATGTTGTACAATTTAGGATATGAAAGGTGTTGCATTGAGCCCTCTAAGAGTTACACATTTTGTAGCATCAGCGTTCCCATTCTTCCCCTCTTGAAATGGGCTGATGGAAAACACAATGGGAAACTCTCTCATTTTGAATTTAATCAGACCCTGGGAGACCTGAAAGCACATTTCGGTTCCTACGATACATGCTTTTTAGCAAATGCTTGGAGTGAACTCAGCAGGGTGCGCGCCTTGCTGCATTGTGCTGTATTCACTCTGGTAAGTCTCAGCAACACTCTGTGTTCCCCAGAGAATTGAATAAGCAAATTCAGTCCTGGAATAATAACTCTCTCTGGTAGTTTGCAAAACTCATCATTAGTTCCAAGCAACTGAAATAGAAATGCAGATATGTATGCACTCATACATAGACATATGCACTCAAAGGAGAAGCTTAGCAGCCTATTTGGTGTTCAGAATCTCCAATATTTTTCCCCATTTGCTCATACTTTCCTTTAAAGTGATCTAGCATCTTCAAGGGTAGAACCAGGAACAAGAAATTTTACATGTGTGATCAGGAGGAAAAGCTTGTGTCAGGAAAGCAGTCCTAGCCTTTGAAATAACACCAAATGTCACGAGATGAGCTTTTGTGGAAACCTAACCGCAGCTTGCAGGTGAAGTAGATGTTTTCTTTCAGCAGCTAGAGTACACAAAGATTCTGTTCTATCATACACAGGCAAACACACTCAGTGCATGCACAGAAGTCAGCTGAATTGAGACCTCACATGTATTACAAAACTTTTAAATTTTTGACTCAGCTTTTAGTGCAGCCGAGGGAATGAGCAGTACTCGTCTCTATTCATCAAGGCTTCAGCAGTTCAGCTGGCCTAGTTACATTGTCTTCAGGGGAATGTGACTTACAGTGCTGCTTTTGTCCGTGCTGTTCATTAAAACAACACAAAAAATCTCAGGGCAAAACAGACTGTGATGTAAATACTAAACATCAGCTCTGTGTGGCCGAAATGCTCCTGGGAGGTCTCTGACACTCCTTCTGAAACTCCCATTTTAGAAGCTAAAATTCTGAACAGATGCCCTTCTTGCACATTTGCTTAGGCTTCCTCCTCATAGGGACACTGTATTCAATAGCAATAAAGGGAACATACGACATTTTCCAAAGAGCTGCAGATGTACAATAAATCTGTCACTACTGTATCATTTTCAATACATCGCATTCTTCTATCACTCTTCATTTTTGGCGTATGCCCATCTCAATTCCTTACTTTCTGCCTAAATCAATCGGCTGCTCCTTTTGTTTGCTCTTTCACTGAATCATCACTCCACAGCATTTGTTTGTGAGGCAACTTTATTGTAAACACTAATGTATCTCTCCGCTGTGAAACCATCAACAACCTCAGGGACCATTTTACATACTGTTTCCTATTTGATATTTCGAGCCATAGTAAATATTTTCTCCAGGACTATGATTTAAGCTATTTTTATACAAGGTCCACCTAGCACAGTTAGATGTTATCACACATTAACTTGGTACTGTTAAGATTTGTCTAAACTGGGCCAGATATGTCAGAGCATATCCCAGGTTACTAGTTCCCAGACCTGAAGCCAGAGGGTAAAATGTCCCAGTTATCTTCATTTACAGGACAAGATTCTGTTTGAGTTGCTGTCTCCTCAATATTCAGATGCAATTTCTGTCATAAATTTTGTATTTAGATTATCATATAACAAATTTTGACCTATAATTGTGAATACCAGGTTTGATTTTTTAGGGGGAGGGGCTGGGGCATACAATTGAAATTGTTTTCATCTACCATTTTCATACTCCAGTTCTAATGAAACAATGAAAACTAATTTTTAGAATCAAGTAGGTAAAGGCTTGATAGGGCGAGTATTAGACCATCTTTATTACATTTATGTGGTAACTCACTTTCATTTTGCTAATAAAAACTTTCCTGAATTGACAGTTACAGCCTTATCTGCCTAGCCAGACTGCTTACTATTTCTGTACTAGGTTCCTGCATGAATTCCAGTTTCCTTCCAAAACTGCAGCACAATCTGTTGAATTGCTCTGTGTCTTTAAACTGGAAACTGGAACTGCAGATTTCTGACCATGGCTCTGTCATCCCTCCTCCCTTTTTTTAGAGCTGTAGTGTCTAAACTGACAATCGAGAACTATCGAGTGATCCTCTCTGCTGTCTTTTCCACCAGACTGTTGAGTGTTTGCTCATTTTCATCCATAAAAGGTCAGGAGGTCCAAATGTGTCAAAATTGCTTTTTCTTACTTGACAAATTCAAAGTTGAAACTTTTTGCTGAAGGCTTCAGTTTTGTCACGTACATTGAAAGCCTTCAGTTCTCATTTGAAGTCAGTAAATCATGAGAAAATATCAGAGACATAAATGACTAGCAAGGTCATGACTCAGTTTTAATGTGAAGCAATCAAGAAACAGGCCAATCAAGAAAGCAAACAGCCTGTATAAAGACAAACTTGATCACTTGTTGAGTATATACATAGAATTCAGTGTCTTCACAGCTGAATTATTCCTAGATACACCGACTGTGGTCTTCATGCTGAAAGATGCTTTCTTATCAAGTAGTACTTTCTGTTGGAGGCTGAAATACTCCTGATGGAGGATGACAAGGAATTCATGAATGTGAAGCATCAGCAAGGTTTTCCTATCCCCAAACATGGGATATCCGAGCAACTTCCAGGTTAGATCTCTGGAGACATTGGCAGCTGGGAATTTTTCAACAATATCAAGGTTTACAAAGAAAATGCTCCTATGGATTTTAAAAATTCCGTGAAGGAGAATAAAAGAAAAAGTAAAGACCAACTGCACAGCAGTTGTTGATATCACAAGGTTGAATATGCTTTTCATTACTACTATTTCTTTACTTAGAAAAACGCTCTTCTAGTCTGTACTGGAAACATTTTCTGTGAAAACACATTCCTCATCCCACAAGAGGTTAATTTATGAGTTAAGACTAAAATTTGCACCAGTGTCAAGGTATTAAAAATGACTATACAATAGAAAAACATCAATTAAGGACCCTCATTCAGTGGAAAGCTACATAAGGCCAACAGAAACATAAGACTATAACGATGTTATGTGATTCTTATATCAATTGCAGGCAAAAAAAAAAAAACCAACAAAAAAAAAAAAAAGAAAACACAACACACAGAGAAAGTATTAGATTTTCAAGTGGGCAGAGTGACTGCATCTAATTAGCCTTTGTTATGGATTTCTGCTGTTTTAACAAGTTATTTTGAGGAGATAGTGCCCTCTTCTACATAAGAAGCTTGCTGTGTGTTAAGAACCTGCATCTTAAAGAACTAGTTTGCTGCAGATGAACATTTTCTCTTTTCAAGTCTCAATTTACAGCATGGGATATTCTGGAGTCATTGTTAAGCATCATAATCTATAGTTATGCTTTAATAATTGCACTAACTTCAGAAAAAGTATTCAGTATGGAGGCATACAAACTTTATAATAGGCAAAATACTGCCACTTCAGTACCTTGGAAAGTTAAATAAATAAATCTGTGACTCTCTCCAAAGGGAAAATGCTAAGTGGATAAGAACTAAGGGGGGAGGTGAGTAGGGGCAGGGATGTGAGGTATGGAAGAGGAACAAAAAACCAAACCAGCAACCAAACCAATCAAAAAACCTGAATGACTCGGAAATGCTTTGGGAACTACTCTTAAAACTGGAACTAGAGAACTGCAAAGAATAATTCAGAGCTAATACATTCCTAGTTTAAAAGTTGATAGGGTGGAGGGGACACATAAAACAATCAGTATCCACTTCAACCATAAATCTGAAGAAATTTTTCTTCAAGAAAACTTGCAAAGAGATCTGATATTGTGGAATTAAGATTTTGAAATAAATAAGTGTTCAAAGAATATGATAAAATGTGCTCATGTGTCAGTCATCTGGGATACAGAATTGGGATGTATCTTCAAAACTTACTGCCACAATACTACCATGTAGTTAATGAAAAAAATACATTTCAACTCATTTCCTACTGGGAAACTGTTTGCACATCATGCTATCCAAAGCCAAACTGCTTAAGGCAAGTCAGTGTTTCAAGCTAGACTCACTACTTGACATTTTTGTATTTGAGCTGTTTATTACTTGGAACAGATTATAGAATATAGAGATAAAAAGCTTAGCATTAGTTGTCAAAATTAATTGCTTCTCAGTATCTGCTTCTGCTTGACTCATAAGTGGACTAAAAAGGCTTTGAGTATCCAGCCTACTTAATTGAAAACGTGCAAATTCATCTGTCTAGTAACTTGTGGATACATCATTATTTTGAAAGTGATCTGAAACCCAAGTGATCCTACTCTTTTAAATGGCAAGAGAAATATTTCACATATGAAGCTAAGTGGAAATTCCACATATTAGTTTCAAAACAGTGCTTCTAATTTACCTGCCATTTTTTGAAAAGGATACATTTGACATTCTGAGTCCTATAGCAATAGCACTACAGGAATTTTCTGTTTATCAAAAAAAGGGTATTCTGTAATACTATATATAATATTACTCGAAAGATTTATGGTATTTAATACATTTAAATACAGGCAACTACAGTAGATTATAGAATATACTTTTTCTTCTCAATCAATGTGTTATTTCAAAAATTTCTAGAATAGTTTTATGTTCAAATCAAAATTCTTTCAGGACCTTCATTAAGCAAAAAGCCATTCAACATAGAGTTATTTTCATAGAGAGTCTTGGGTTGAAAGAGATGTTACAGCCCAATCTGGTTTCCGCCTGTCATGGAAAGGGTTGCCACCCACCAGCTCAGGCTGCCCAGGGCCTCATCCAACTTGACCTTGAGGCCCCCTAGGGATGGAGTACATGCAGCTTCTCTGGGAAACCTGCTCCAGCGTCTCAACACCCTCTAAGTGAAAAATTTCCTTCTAAGATCTAATCTAAGTCTCATTTCTTTTAGTTAAAAATCATTTCCCCCTTGTCCTATCACTATCTGCTCATGTAAATAGACAATCTTTTTCCTTCTATAAGCTCCCTTTGAGTACTGGAAGGCCATTATGAGATCTCCCTGCAACTTTCTCTTCTCCACGCTAAGTAACCCCAGTTCTCTCAACCTGTCTTCATAGAAGAGGTGTTCCAGCCCTCTTGATGATCCTCATGGTCTCCTCTATACCTGATGGAGCAGGTAGATCTTTATCTTGTAATGGGGGCCCCAGGCCTGAGTACAGTACTGCAGATGGGCCTCACAAGGGCAGAACAGAGGAGGACAATCACCTCCCTCACCCTTCTAGCCAACTCTCTCTTGATGCAGCCCAGGACACTGTTAGCCTTTGGGCATGTAAGTGCATAGTGCCCACTCACGAAAATCTTTTCATTCACCAGAACCTCCAAGACCTTCTCTGCATGGCTGTTCTGAGGAGGCAATACACAGACAGTAGTGTCAAACAATATTAAATTCCTACTTATGATCTTGACGAAATATTCACATGCATGAGGTTAACATGCATAAAACATTCAAAGGATTCAAGTGTAGAATTTATAAGTTGCTATCTCCAGCTTACTGTGCAGTTTTTTTATATAGAAGAGCAGCATTATAACTTACAATGTATTTTTTCTTGGTTTTGTGTCAAAACATTAATGATTTGTTTTGAAGTACAGTCTCAAGAAATATCTTTTTATATTTTCTCTTAAAATACTTGTTTCAGACATTTCTCAAATAAACGTAAGAAGATTATAGCAGTTTACAGCTGTCTGAACTTATGCTGTCTAGACAACAAGCTGAAATTCAAAGACAAAAATGGGAAATAATCAAACTCTAAATTTGTAAGATCTTTTGCACCTGACTAATACTAGTAATGGACCAGTCTAATTGGCTTTACTGGAGCATTTATATACAGAGAGCTAAATATATGATTATCTCAAAGAGTTGTCCATAGGTTTTCAATATTAGATAAATATTTACAGTTTTTCTTCCTTTGTTTCTGTGTCCGCAGCTGCTGTACTGGGGCTTGTTCTCATTTGTTGCAGCCTAGGTGCCACCCTGTTACTATCACTGTACTTTCCATCACATAATAGCATTACAGACAGGCATATCAAGTTTTTAATATGTACTTTTGGGAAAGGTATTGAAAAGTACTGAATATCTTGAAAGGTATGATTTCTTCCTGTGATCTCATTAGGACATGTTCTAGTTGGTCTTTAATACTACTTTCTAAAACATTAACCATGTCAAGATACCAATCACGGATGTAGAGTTGCTCCCAGTTTCACCAGTGTGTGCAGTAATATAATTAATTCAACATGAAAGAATTCATATGGCTGTCATATGAAATGACAAACAACAGTAAATGTTCTTCTAACTGTATTCATTTAGATAGCTTGCTCGACAACAAATTACTTAAACCATTTATTCAAAAACTTTTAAAATGCAAATTAGAAATATAGTCCATTAATGACTTTGATTTTTTGTGTATTCACATGTTCTCTGACAGTTTCTATCTTCTTATCTTCCATTCTGCTATATCATCCATTATTTTAATCTGCTCCTTTTCTAGTGTTTCTTTTTCTTATGTTCTTTACAACCTAGTATTACTGTTACAGCTGCTTTTAGAAACTAGAATCATAGAATGGTGTATGTTGGAAGGGATGTTAAAAATCATCTATTTCCAAACTCCCTGGCACGGGCAGGGACAACAGCCACTGGACTGGTTGCTGAAAAGTCCATCCAGCCTGACCTTCAGCACATCCAGGAATGGGGCATCCAGAGCTTCTCTTGTCAGTCTGTTTCAGTGCCTCACCATCCTCATAGTGAAGAATTTCTTCCTAACGTCTAATTTTAATTGACCCTCTTTTAGTTTAAAGTTCCTGCTCCTTGTCCTATCAAGTAGCAATGACTGTGCATACTACTTACTGCTGAAAAATCCCCTATCTTTCTCCAAAGCCAAGAAAACACCAGCTCTGTCTCACTATAACAAAATCAGCATACAAAAATATGTAGTCTTTTCCAACTGCTCTAACTTCCACAGCTAACCTATCACCTCCCTCCTTGGGAACAATTTGTTTACATCTGCTGTTGTGATTTAACTTTAAGACAATAAAGCCCTGAGGCACGTCTGTACTTACACCAGTTTTGTGTCACATTATCCCCCCAGAAAACTCCAAAGTTAAAAATCTGAAGATTTTCCCTAAAGGGCTTCTCATTCATCCTTGAAGATGCATGTCATCATGATCTTTGTTTCTGGCTAAGGGGCAAGCTGTACACATTTGTTTGCATGCTTAGTTCAGTCAGATCAACTCTACATCAAGTCAAGATACCACATACACTACCCAGTGATAGAGTCAGGAGATATTCCTGCTTCTTCTTGTAGCTGTACCTGAGTGTGCACTTGAAGCTCAAGTCACTACTCCACATGCTTGTGAGAAGACTCACAGCTTCAGGAATATGCTTGTTGCATCCTTAGCATTCATGAACAGAAGGGTACTTTTTCTCTGGTTATTGCAGTCTCAGTACAGCTCATGTAGGCCCTGTTAACTTGTGTATAATCTGCTGTTCCTTCCTGATGAATCATGCCCCTGTGACTTAGCTTGTACAATTCATTTAAAGATTTACACTGAAGCCCTTCAAAGACCACTTAGACACTGCTGACAGATGCACTGCTTCTTGAGTCAGGAAATGTCTTCATCTCAGAGAAAAGTGAACACTCCGTAACCATCTACGATCAAGAAGCAAGGAGTCAAACACAGTTACAGTTCTCTTAAACAGCTTTGTCTGTTCTGCTCACAGAGAAACATGTAACATCCCTGTAACCACACGCTGTCAGAGGTGAATCCAAAACCATCAGTGCCTTGAATATAACAGGACCTAATTACCCACACTAGTCAGTAGCCTCCTTCTTCTGTAATCCTCCTCTTCAATCTTTTCCTCTGTTTCCAGGGGAAGACACCTCTGTTCATGGTCTGCTTTGATAAGGTACAACTGTGTAAGCTTAGATCTGAGTGCCATGAAATCAGTAAACCTGTACAAAACAACTGTGGGAATCTCTTCTGGGTCTTCCACCCATGCATGCTCCAGCTTGAGAGCTGCAATTTCTCTGAGGAATGTGCCCTTGGCACTTGTCTGTCCTATGATATGGGTGTGCTGTGCTTGTCATATTTCTTTGCCTTTTTGAATTGCTGTCTTGGCCTTGGACCTGCCTCATCACTGTTAACCAGTGATCACTAGGCTGTTAACTAAACCTGGCTACTCCATCATTCTTATGCTCTTTTTTTGTGGATGCTGTGTGATTACACTGTGAGGGTGGGGGAACTGCTCTACCAGCTCGGTTGTCACTCTTGGCTCCTGACTTGCAGCCTCTTGCAAGCAACCCACTCTGTCTCCTGACAAAGCCCCTCAAGGTATTAGACCCATCTGTGATGCCAGGCAATATTTCATCCATATGTGCAGTGGCATCCTGCATCCTTCACTCTACTCTTGTGCCCACACAAGTGCCACCTCCTCACCCTTTAAAGCATGAGCACTGCAGCATGAGATAGATGTGCAAAGCCATCTGTCATCCTGTGTGCTGCAACTGGAAGAACTCAAGGTGGTATTCCAGATCTCAAAAGTATTCAGATGTCAGATTTTCATAGCTGTCCAGCATATGGCCTCCTGGTTGCTGTTTTTTTTTCTTTCAGATTGCATTCTCAAATCACAGGCTCGTGGTCCTATTTCAAATTCTTTTCGTTGTTATTGCACATCTTGGTCCCCTCAGTCAGACTATGCATTTTATCTACAGGAACTTACTGCTGAACATGGCTAGAGGATGGCATTTTGTATTGACAGATCAACATCCCAGCCCTATCAGCTTTGTGACTAACTGAACTCCCCAAAAACACAGGGTCTGCTGAGTCTTCCTGAGGTCAGCCCGGGACGCTTCCATCAGGACTAGATGTTGTAGAACACCATTTCATGCAGCTTCTATTTTCGCTCTGACCAGTGCTATTTATGGAAATATTAGAGGCTAATGTTCCAAAATGTTCAGAAAGCAGAACAAAATGGATTTATCTGCAAAATATCATGCACATTACAATTAGAAAAAAAGAATAGACATTCAATGACAGGAAAGCTTCCTCACGCAGTATATTAGTAGGTATATAGATATATATGTACATTTCAGAATTGCATTCATATATTCATATATTGATGAGGAGGGGTTTGACCTCTTCTCCCAGGCAACAAACAGGACCCAAGGAAATGGCCACAAGTTGTACCAGAGGAGGTTTAGATTAGACATAACGAAAACCTTTTTCTCTCAGAGAGTGGTCAGGCACTGGAATGGCCTGCCCAGGAAGGTGGTGGAGTCGCCATCCCTGGCAGCATTCAAGAGGTGTCTGGATGAGGAGCTACGAGATATGGTTTAGTGGCTTGTGGTAGCAAGGGTAATTGAAGGACGGTTGGACTAGATGATCTTGTAGGTCCTTTCTGACCTTGTGATTCTATGATTCTATGATTCTATAGGAAAACGCAAAAACTGCTACTGGAAATAATGAACTCCTGAGAAAAAGACTTTCACACTGAGCAGTTTTACCATAACCATTCAGTTTAAATTAATAAATTGGAAGCAATCTGTATTAACTTGGTGTTCAATTTATTTATTTGTTTCTTGTCATCTTTATATTTTAGTATCGTTAACTGAATGAAGAAATAAGCTCCATTTTAATCTAGACACTACGAAAATGTCACTCACCCTTAATCCTCCATTGCAAAGCACATCTCAGTGACTCAGACATGGGCTTACAGAGCTTGCCTGAAATGATACTGAAGAGAATGATAAAATTGCAGAGAAACCATTGAAGACCTGAAGAACTTCGGAAACTAATTATTTAATAAAGTCAACAGTTTATTCATACTTGTGCCATTTGTAACTTTAAATACATTTTAAAGCTGGCTCTTCTTTGAAGTAATAGCCTTATTTTTATTTTTACTTTCTGAGGTAATCTGAGCGTAAGTATAAAGAAGCCTGCTTTTAACTCAAAGCATAGAACATAAAAAAATTACCTTTATTCTGTTTTGTTATTAACTAAAAATATAGAACATATTAAATTGAGGCAGTACTGACTACTGCAAAAAAAGAGAGAATATTTCCTGAGGGATTAATAGTTTACATATAACCGTAGGCTTACTTTGAGTGATATACCTGCTGCGAAGGAGGTACTTTTGTCAAAGGATGAATGTTAAAATTTTGCCATTTACACATTCACTCCTTGAAAGCCAAATACCTCCAGGCTGTATCAATGGAATTCAGATATCTGATCAGGTGATTAACACTGGAAAAAGCTGTTGTGTTTTAGAAAGGAAAAAGATCTGCTAATAATCTTCCTAAACAACAGAACAAGTAGCTTGCTGAGAACAAAGAAGTCTGTGGCACTAGCAAAATAACATTCAAGATTTTATATCTGGATTCTAGGCCCTAGCAGCAGATGGTCTTCCATGACATCTTTACTTAATGTCACCAAAATATTAAGAGCTTTCAAAGTGTTATCTTTGGAAACATTAAAAATATTAATAATTTATTTGCAATAAATGAAATACATTTCATACTGAATTTATTCAAACTATCATAAACAAATTGATTAAAATGCAGTTTAATCTGGCTGTGAATCAGATTATATGGAGAGAAGCAATATTCTCACTCATCTTCTTTCTTTTCTAACTATGGAAACAGCAGAACAGTGAGATAAGCAATGTGACAGGAACAGGCTCTTGGCTCTAGTCCATATGTTTGGGGTGAAAACAGCCTGAGCTACTGGCCTGGTAATTATTCAGAGTAGGGTACAGCAAGCAGGCAGATTGTAGATTCTTAATCTTTCATGTTACAGTCTGGGGCAGCAGTGTAACAGTTCTATGCTTGGGGCAAAGCTACAGTTAAATAAAAAGCCAACAAAGCCCAACTGTCTTGTGTATAACAGATTGGCCAAGTTCATAGTGCAGATTTACACCATGGGCTATAACAGTGAAGAAAGACTGAAGTATAATGCTATTCATTACTTTAAAATTGCAACTTTCTTAGATGTGACCATGCTAAAATATACATTTTCAGTGTGGGAAACAAATGCAGGTTTAATCAAGGACAAATAGACGAGCTGCAAAACTGGAATAGACAAGAATGTGGTTTTCACCTTTAGACACCAGACTACAGAATCAGTCTTATTCTATTTTTGCTCTTGAGAATCTTGCTATTTACCTTTTTGCAATAACCCAACTTCAGAAGAGAAGTAGAGTCAACTCCTCTCTCAGGGCCATCTTCTGAATAGCCAGTAGAACTCCACGGAAAAAGAAAAGAGAGAGAGTTAAAATTTGTGTGTTATTATTTGGCAAACAAAACAAGGAAGCTCACGGCAAGAGCCAGAGGAGATCGCCTAGATCTCTTCCATCTCAGTTTCTAGACTAAAGGTCACTCCTGCCCTTGGAGTCTCCTTGAATTAGCAGAGTTTTAGGAAAACCTCACTGCAAACTTGGAGGTCTAGAAAATTTCCAGTCCCTAGAAAGCAGGAATTTGCGGCCAGGTTCTTGTCATTAGCAGTTCCTATGGGAAAACCAAAATGCTCAAAAAAAAAAAAAAAAAAAAAAAAAAGAACCACCCCAAAAACCCTAGAGGCTGAACTTCCTCACTCAGCACGGTAGTGCAGTGGTATCTACAATTGGGTTTTGTGTACCAACATAACATCTGAGTGAGGCTAATCGTCTCTGGCTCCTGAGATATTTTGGAACAAAGACACTTTCAGTGTTGAGCTACACAACTACTGAGAATGTTACTGTACACTACAAAATATTTGACTCAGTGGAATTTTATGTCACCACATTTTTATTTTTTCATTATTTTTTGTAAGTGGGGAAAGGGATAGCTATTTTATAATATGATTAGCTATACCCTTTCTGGATATACCAACTTTTTTTTCCAGACATTATTCCCCATTTCTATAAGTTTTTCACATCATTTATGCCTACACTGACTTAGAACAAGTATTTCCATAATTCAACTCACCATCCAGATAAAGTCCAAATCTTCCATTCCACATATGCATCCCAGGAGTCGAACGTTCTACAACACACTACTGGTACCTCAAGATACCTTGAGTTGGCTTATATACTTTAATTTTTCTCTCTCTTTTTTAAACACACTTTCCACTTTGTGCAGTGACTTCCCCTGAAGGCTTCTGAGAGCGTTTTCTTTAACATGATGTTGCTGTCTATCCCTGCAGCATCTGAAATATCAAACAAATATGTAACATTTCATGTATTAGCAATATTACTTTCAGTACTCAAACCCCACAGTTTCCACCTGTTCCTGACAATTTATTTCCTGCATTTACTTTATTGGCAATCCTGTCATTTCTTCTCTTAACTCACCTCTTGCACAGACCTAAAGCCACATGGCAATCCTGTGCATTTCAAGCATCCTCCTTTGTCATCTTTGTCATGATTTCTAATGAAGGCCAAACTTTTGTAAGAAATGAGAAAATGGGACAAATCACATCTAAGCCCTGTTGGCAGCTGCTACTATTCAAGAAGACACCTGTAAAAGGAGCAGAATCAACTAGAAGTAGATGGAGACTATGTGGACTGAATGAGCAACTGATTTATTTCTCAGTATTTATCTCTGAAGATTTTTGTCTCTTTGCCTCTTTTCTCTTTCCCATGGAAACTGCTGCCCTTCTCTGCACACCTGTGAGCTTACCTTCTATTTCTGCTCTTACCCTTCTCTTCTTTCATACAGTAAGTTCATTTCTCTGCTTTATTTATTACTATCAGGTTTTATGCCTTGTCTCTGGGTACACAGATTTACTTCTGCCATGATAAAAACTGCCCCACTTGTTCTAAGATTATCATCTGTCAGTCCTGAATTGTTAGAACAATATTTCTACTCTCATATTTTATCATGTTCCCGTAAGAAGTATCTGTAATCTTCAGAACCAATCACCTATGAGATCTATCTGGTGACACCCAATATTAAATGTTACCAAAGAATAGAACACCTTTGGCATGTACTACGTGCAGGCACCTGGTGTCTGCTCCCTCTATTTCTGGAGTTGTTTCCTTACTAGCTGATATTGTTTTCTATGTTATGTAACCTGAAAGAAGAAAAAAAAAAAAAAAGAAAATTCTGGAAATTTTTGTTATTAAAGCACTCCTTCACATGGCTGTGAAACTTCCTGCTGAGGTCAAGATTTTTTTACTGCTTGAGCAATAGGGACAATTAGCTAAGATCAGAGATTTCTCTCAGGAACTACTCTTCCGTCCTACCACAAAGCTCTGGCATCCTGTCCTACAGATAGTCAATTTCCTTAACTCCTGGAAAAGTGACACTCCATTCTAATCCTGGCTAAGATATCCAAATGCTTTTTTCTTTTTTTTAAGCCCTCCTCCCCCCCACCCCACTGACCCATGGCAGGCTTTCCCTTTATTTAGGCTGTTGACTGTTAGATCCTGTCAGTCTTTAATCATAGACAAGATTTCTATTTCCTGTCTTATGAAGTATAACTAAACTTGACAAAGATTTTGTCAAAATCTGACAGGCTCTGCAATGAAAAATATTGCAAACTGAAACGAGAATAAACATCCAAGTCTTTATCTGAAGGATATAAACCAGCTCACCCACTCTTACTGTTTGACAGCTTCATCTTTGATTTCGGCATGTATGATGTTTGCCAATAGTATCTGGGATGTCATCTTGGGTGACTTTCATCTGTGAGCTCATGATTCACCCTCTGCAGGATGATCCATTCCCCAGCAGGTTAGCTGGCCACTTGAGATGTCTACTGAAAGAGTACTCCAACAGATGTCCCGCTTCCCTGGGGGTTTGTGGACTATTAAAAAATTCTGAAAAAAGACCACCAAATTATTTTTGTGCTGGACTCTGCCCAATCATCACGTGTTACATTCCAGCACATTAAACTATGAACTACTGTTAAATGAAGTTATAAATTACAAATAATTTATTATTTTCTGGTCAGATGTATAAGATACAAAAGGGAGAAAATGTCAGCAAGGTTCATGTGAAAAGGAATCCAAGTGTGATATATTTACCAGCCAAAAGAGGGTCTTGATATTGTGTACTTGCAGAATTTCAGACAAAACTGACTCTGAAGAGATGCCTCAAAGAAATTTGCAATCAAAAAGAAAATCCTTATTTTTCTATATGGGAAAAGGTCTGAATTTATTTAGTGGAGTTATTTCAGAAGACTGGGACAGCTGGATGGTTTTGGCACCTTCTTAGACACATCAGGATTCTGGAACTTTATTAGTATTCCTTCTCTATTACAGTGGTTATTTCTGTAAGTTAATAAATAAATAAACAGAAATTCCTCTTTTGATAGTGATATGATTTCTGTATTATGTATATTCCCAACCAGCTTTAATGAATATACTTCACTGTTGGCAGCTCTATGTATATACTGTTGAGCTGGATGTGTGGTTGATCATTCTTTTTTCATGGTTATAATTTGAATGCCCGTGAGTGCATGCTGTAGTTCTCCTGTGCATACTCTGTGACTGCAATTCATTTGTATCTGTTTAAAAATAATAGAAATAAAATAAAGTCACAGAAACTATATGTTTCAAGTTATAATGGGATCAGAGCTTGGATTCTCAGCTGGCTAATTTAAACAAGCTCAGCAATAAGAGACTGCTTGCTCAGCAAGATTTCAAGGGCTTTTTTGCTGATTTGAGGAAGTGCAGAAGGTCTCACTATTCTGTTCTTCAGCTGCAGTGAATAAAAGAGACCATGCCAGTGTGCCACTTCTAGCCCTATCTGGCAGAAGGCACCATCAAAGTGTGACACAAATACTGAGACAGAACACAGCTGCAAAAACGTGTGTCAAAGTTTTCTTTGACACTCAGTTGGCTGTCTTTAAAAATTTGGCATTATGAATGTTAATGAAGCACCCGCTTTCTGATGTAGAAAACGTATCTTGTAACCGAAACCGCATAGACAACAGCATGATTTTGCTGAGGTTGCAGTGCTTTTGTTTAACTGGAAATAATATTAGCTTTCCATTTTATAATCTTCTAGTCAAACATAATTTTGTTAATGTTGAGGATCAAACGGCAGTATCTGTTCTAGATATATGAAAGTATCCTCACGTCCATAACCTCTTGTTCTTTGGCCTGCTCTGGCACAACCGTGGCGGTGCAGTTGTCCAGAGTCAGAAAAGTTTGCAGTGGTAAATTCTGTGCAAACAGCCACTGCATGGTTTCAGCCTGTTCTCGGAGTTCCTCTGGTGTAAGTGACATGGGATGCAAGAGAGTCTGGGTTCAGCAGCACTGGTAGGCTCTCTGTCTTTCTCATGGAACATCACAGACATATAAGACAAAAACAGGATGGGGATTGAGTGGGATGGGGCTGGTGTTCTAAATAATTTCAAGTCAGTGCTGTAACTGATTCAAGCTATGTTGTCCATTTCGCTGCCTCTCCTGTAAAAACAGGGAAATAAATTCATGATATTTTAGTTAATATTAGGACTACAATTATTTCATTAAAATTACAATTATTTCATAAGCACAGCAATGAGAATGTGAATTAGCATAATGAAAAGTAGCTTAACAGATTAAAATAATAACAAAAATAAAAACTGTATATGTAAAGAGACAGATAGTAAAAATGCTTTATAATGAAACTCAAATTAAAACGTAATTGAGTTTCAGGAAGCCTGAATGTGATAAGAAGGATTTTTACATTGAAACATGTGTTTCCATTTAGCAGTCAGCATCCATAATTGCACATGGCCATTTAAGTTCATATGAGCTTAGGAAAAGATTCACATTCCTAATTTAAAATTAGCTAAAATATGCGGAAAGCTTTCATATTGAAATTTGGTCTTCAGGATTGGCTGAAAAAAAATCTGGCAAGGGCTTCTTGATGTTTCAGGGATGTGTTTAGCTACAGGGAATGCCTTTGTAAAATGTCAGCCACTGGCGATGTGATAAACTCAAGATAAGGATCTGTGTTAACTAAACAAGGGTGTAATTTTTAGAAACCGTTGATGAAAGTGGTAACAGTGAAGATAAACAAGTAATGTATATCTTTGCTAAAGGCTCCTTTCATTCATGATTACTCTCTCCATTTTTTTCTCGACAGAAAAAAAAAAAACCTCCGTATTTATTTGATATGCAACATAATTGGTTTGTAGTACAAGGCTATAAAATCTTTACATATATATGTATCTGTGTTTGTCTGTAAAAGGAATTGAAAAGCTACGTTTTTGCTGTCGAAAAGAAACACTGCATTCACACTTATCTGTAAATCATGCCAGCAAAAGCACAGCACAATAAGATTTCATATATGCCCTCCTGCCCTGCAGAAGATTTGTCAGGAAGAAGACATGTTGATGTCCTTCCACATGTATAAAATCATTATAATTTTTATAACTGACTGATGTAATACCTGACATAACAGATAAAACTAACTTCCCACAAAACTCTCGATGAGAAAGAAGTATTACCATGACAGTGGAAAAAAAATTACGTAGGAAAATTTTCCTGTTGGAAAAGGTGAAGAATCTCGACTTTTGCTGTGTATGCCAATGCGTATGGTCCACTTAGAGAACATACCTCTCATCAGATACATTAAGTGAAATTTGATTTTTATGGCACTTGGCAGAATAAAAGAGCAGGTATTACGTAACAGGTGCCAATCCTCTTCAGCATGTGCTAAAATGTAATAATGACATAACTGAGCAAAGAAGGCAGAAGGATGCCACACAGATGATTTTAATGTTTTCTTAGGCTTGAAACTAATTGGAAAAAGAAAATTAAAGGAAAAAAAAAGACAATTATTTTAACAAAACTAACTGCCATATGTGGAATATCTGGAGTATAGAATCTGATCAAATACAGAATTCCAGAACTAGAAATATGTTAGCTCAGTAGTGAAAATGTGCATTACTTCTAATTTTTGTTTTTAAGTTTTTTTGAAACCTTTCCTTCAACTAAAGACAAATCAAAGTAGTGGGAGTACAAAAAGCCATATTTGTAAATGAATCTCTGCAAAAGCTTATTTCATAGAATCATAGAATCACAGAATCGTAGAATGGCCTGGGTTGCAAAGGACCACAACGATCACCTAGTTTCAACCCCCCTGCTATGGGCAGGGTCGCCAACCACTAGACCAGGCTGCCCAGAGCCACATCCAGCCTGGCCTTGAACGCCTCCAGGGATGGGGCGTCCACAACCTCCTTGGGCAACCTGTTCCAGTGCTTCACCACCCTCTGGGTGAAAAACTTCCTCCTAATATCTAACCTAAACCTCCCCTGTCTCAGTTCAAAACCATTCCCTCTTGTCCTCTCACTAACCACGCTCGTAAACAGCTGTTCCCCCTCCTGTTTGTACGCTCCCTTCAGTGAGGTCTCCCCAGAGCCTTCTCTTTTTTCACAAGGCAAAAAATAGAATTATTTACGAACATTAGTACTTCCAGAATCTGTAATTTAGGATGGTTTATGTTTTTTTTTTCCCCTCTCCTCTCCTCCTTAATGATTTTCAAATAGCATTCAACTGCCCACTCAAATTCAGAAACTATGATTCTCAAAGCCATCTTTCAGCCACAATAGAAGTCAGGAAGAAATAAACTCTTCATGGTGAAGATGGTTTTGCTGCTTAAGATTGTCATATATGATGAGACTTGGGTCTGGGCAAAGGTCTTCAGTGCACAGCAAAAAACTACCTGATTTCTGCTTAAAAATCAGAAGTCTTGGGTGAAGGCTGTGTGTCCATCTTTTCTCCAGTTGTTATTCTCCTGTGAGATGTGGAAGACTTGCATTTAGTTATGGTTTCCCTCTGGTGAAGTTTAAACCTCTACTGCTCATCTCTTGGAAGAGACACATAAAAAAGATTACACTCTGATGGGATGTCATCACCAGTCAGAGAGCACTCAGATTAAATTCCACTTAAAACTGACTACAGTAACTCAGTGTTTTTAGGTCTCATATATGCTAAAGATTCAAGGCTGGATGTGGCTCTGGGCAGCCTGGTCTAGTGGCTAGGAACCCTGCCCATGGCAGGGAGGCTGAAACTAGATGATCTTTGAGGTCCTTTTTAACCCGGGCCATTTTATTCTATGATCAAACCCTCAACTTCCTAATACGTTAATATATATTAATATATGGATTATCATTTATTCCTATGAAGTTAAATCAATTTCCTACTTATTGTCAGTTATGTGAAATAGTATCTTCTTGTGTTACACTTTTGTACCATTCTTTGGGTTCAACTCACATTAAAAAAAAAAAAATCTCAGAACTTCCAATATGAAACTAAGCATTGCAAGTATGTGACAATTTAATGACCAAAGAAAACCAGTTATTCTTAGTAGTCTGTAGGGTTGTACTGAACACAGCTTGCTTACTTGACGAACAAAAGTGTTTCTCAGTGTGAGTAAAGATTTTCAGTGTACATGGCTTTATGTTGCTTTATAGTCAGCACAAAGCAGTACTCCATGTTGCAAGCAGTCTTACTGATCATTATTCATAATGCCACAACTGCACCTAAGGTAAAATTGGTTTTACAAAAACTTGTAGGGCTTATTAACATAGAGTAATCTAGTTACCTAATACCCTGAAAGCCACTTAAACCACATCAAAAACAGCTGCTATTAAATTAAAGCAGTTGTTAAAGTGGTTGTTTTATAATCGCCATCATCTGGATGTTTTTAGATTTAGATCTCTTCTTTTATAAATGTTTAAAATAGCACAAATACCAGTCTTTCAAACTGTATTGCCAAGAGCTACCAAGATTATAGACCATCACAGCTGACGGAAAGCTAGGACCTTGAAAGCTTAAAAAGGAATAAATAATTGAATAAATAAATAAAATAGCATGAAGAAATATACAGAAAAACAACAACTCAATTTAACATTGAGGGTTGTCTTTTTTTGTTTGTTTGTTTGTTTTTTGAGCCTCAGGAAAAGAAACACTACTACTCTACAAGTCATTTTTATAAATTCCATTCCAATGAACACCAAACTGGAGGGTGAAGTAGGAAACTGCCTGGATGTTTTCACACCTAAAATAACCTTAGCACATAAAAATTAAACTATGCAAATCACATTGAAGACAACCTGATGTTAGGATATGATTCAGTATACATAGCTAAATATAATGCAGTCCTGAATTAATACATCCGTATTTTTTTCATTTAAGATCTTTTTTTTTTAGTAAAGTTGTTTTGAATAAAATATAAATTCCATAGGATATAGTTTTATACTAGAACTTAATTTTAAGTCAAAATTAATATCAGTTATTCTATTTAAGAAAAAAGTTAGTATTTAAGTTTTTTCTATATAATTATTTGTACATATGCATACTCTAAAGTATCATTCCAGCCCTTCAAACAAATACATGAAAAAGCGGTTTTTCATGACTAAGTCAACCGGTTAATTTGTTATCAGCATTCAGCCAGATAGTTCAATTCCTTCCATGTTTCTTATGTTTTCATAATACTCTTCTCAGATTTCAGTCAGATCCCATATTTATTCATTGAGTTTTGTGCTATTTGATATGTCAGTTATTTTTTCTTACAACAAAATGAAAAAAAAAGAAGCTTTTAACTTATCAAATTTAATCTTATCCCTCTTGGCAGAATTATACACCATATACTTTGAAGCCTTTAAAATAATTATCATTCAGGTTTAACTTCTGGATACGTGGGAAGTGAACTCTTTATCACCTCATTTTATCAGCTTCCAAACCTTGACTCTTTCAAACTGCCTCAGAAAACATCACATTTAGAATCGTGAATGTCTTGAATCTGGGGATATATTCTTCTTCTCCCCAAAGGTTCCTAGGGTCTTCAGTGAAGATTCAATCCTAATAAAAATAATTGCAGAGCTATTTACCAGTGCTTTTTGGGTGTGAGTATAGGAAAGACATGTGCTTGCTCCCTGCCCCAGTAAGGCTGGGAGACATTTCTGCTCAAAAAAAGCCTTGTAAGAACTCAATTATAAAGCAAATCATATTGCCTTACATATCCTCCACAGTGATGGAAATTATTCTCAAGCTGGATCTCCAGTTGTATTTTAAACTCCTTCAGTTTTGTTATATAACCTCTTAATTATATCCTTGGAGATAGGGAGTGAGCTTTACACAAAAGCCATATTGTCTTCAGCTCCTACTCAAAACCTAATTTTTCATGTGATGTTTCTCTTGTATGCTCCCAAATACTGATTTTTTTTATAATGCTATTTTTTTTACTTTCGCAGCTGACCTCTGTATGTAGAACTGCTGTGAAGACCTTATCTCTTCACAGCAGTCATTACTTGGGGAGAAACACTTGTTTTATGACCATTTTCCTAGCAAAACCTGAGAGCTTGTTTCTGTGGGTGAGAGTTTGCTGTAGCATCTAGACTTCATCACAGATGATTCCACATTTAACTACAAACATACGCTAATCCTGCCTACTTTGGTCAAGCAGGTGAGAGTTCCTAATGAGTGATTCAGAGCATCGGCTTCTAAATCCATTACCCAGCCACAATGAATGTCTATTTGAAGCTGGCAGGATTACCACCTTTAGCTATCAGTTCAGCTGTTCCATTCAACCTTGCCCATGGAAGGTTGCCCATTTCCACGAAGGACCATAAAAGTACCGTACAAATCCCTGATCCACATCAGTCTTAATTCAGCCAAAGTGCAAGCAGGTTTCTCTTGTAGATCCATGGTGCATAGAAATGTTGTTGTAGTCTTTAAATCTTTTAGATTTTAGAAAAGTCATATCCTAATTTGCTCACAATATTCTTAAATCACTTATTACTAGCTCACTTAATTTTGATTAACTATTGAATATAAAAATAAGGTTACTTTCTGTTGCTTTACTTTGATTTGAGAGCAGCAAGCACAAAAAATATGCAGCCTTAATATACAGCTCTTTTTACCTGGGCCAGTTAAACAAAATTTGTAAAGCATACTATCAGTGTAAATCTGACCAGTGTAAATATCTGACTAGATGTTTTACAGGAGCAAAGCCTGCACTCATTTAGAAAATTCAGAGCTAAAGCAGATCCATGTAGTGAAACATCTCGTGCTGCTGTTCATCTCCTCCTATAGACACTGCAGAGAATGGTAAAATAATCTCTCTTAATTAAACACAGAGAGAGAATACAGTATTGATGTTCGTCCTGAAATCAATGGAAATCTTGTCAGAAATGTAATTATTAACAACAGCAATGTGAGACTGGAAGTAATGGAAATTTACCTTTATCTGCTCTATGTAGAGTCCTGTCCCACAATCAGTATTGTGTCGTATTCTCGTTTTAAAGTTGCTGTGGTTGGTTTTTCATCTGGGCACCTTTAGATGGCAGTATAGCTATTTTCTTACCAGTCTATTGTTCAAGTTATTTAACAGAGGACTGCCTATTGGACAGGTCATTATCACGTGAAAACACTGGATGAGAGCTTTGACCATTCTCCAGCCCATTAGAATTATATAGTGTATTTAAATCAACAGAAAGGTTGAGTAGACTTTCATTTAGACTAACCCTTGAGACAAATTTATACACTACGTCCAGGCCTGGGCCACCAGCACAAGAAGGATGTGGAGCTGTTCGAACAGATATAGAGGAGGACCACAAAGATGGTCAAAGAGCTTTTCTCCTGTGATGAAAGGTTAAGGGAGTTGGGCTTGTTCAGCCTTGAGAAGAGACTCCAAGGGGAACCTAATTGCAGACTTCCAGTATTTGAAGGGAACTTATAGGCAGGAGTAGGATGAACTTTTTGCATGATCTAATAGTGATAGGACTAGGGGAAATGGCTTTAAACTAAAAGAGGGGAAATTTAAGTCAGATGTTAGGAAGAAATTCTTTACTCAGATGGTGATAAAGCACTGGAACAGGTTGCCCAGAGACATTGTGAAGCTCAAGGCCAGGTTGGATGGCACCCTGGGCAGAGCCTGATTTAGTGGTTGGCAACTAGCCCACACTAAGGGGATTGGAATTCAATGATCTTTAAGGTTTCTTCCAACCTAAGCTATTCTACGGTCCTATGATTCCAGACATAGAGGAAATTAAGATCAGAAATATATAAAGTTAATTTAAACTACTGAAACTCTTCCTCTCATCACCAAAAGATGATTTTGTCCTTTGATTTTAAGACATGGGAATGGTCTTTCTTTATCCAAGCCAGCATTACATATGCATATAGCTATGTCTGCACTGAAAAGTGCACCTTCCCCGGGGTACAGACCCTGGTCTTATTTTCATGAAGTGCAGACTCGTTTCAGTCTGTTTTCTGAAATCTTTGAAGAACACAAGTAAATCCTAGCCTTGTTCAGACTTCGAGGTGCCTGTGGTCCCAAGAGATTGTAATTATTTCTCTTTCTTTGCATTTTCTTTGCCTCTACAGCCTCCTGAGGGGACAAAGTGCAGAGGTGCTGGTATTTTTTCCCTGGTCACCAATGACAGAATGTACAAGAACAGCACAAAACTGTACTGGAGAGGTTGTGGAGTCTCCTTCTCTGGAGATATTTAAGATCCATCTGAATGCCTACCTGTGAGACCTGCTGTTGGGAACTGCTTTAGCAGGGGGTTGGTTTTGATGATCTTAAGAGGTCCTTTCCAATTCCTACAACTCTGATTCTGTGATGCATATTGCAGTTATGCATAGTATAAAATTGAGGGTTTATTTCATTCCATGTCATGGATTGTGACACAAGTTACTTTGATGAATACATATGAGTCAAAAGCCTGTTGAACCTGTGAAGGTCAGATGGGAAGAGAACCTGTCACAGGCTGGTCATAATATCAATCTCACACACTGGGAAAGATGTCTGAATTGAACTCTCACCAGATCAACACCTGGACTTTGCCCTGAAGGAAAACACTATTTTCTTCCCTCAAAAGGGAGCGCAGGGACAAAACAGCATTTGTTAAACTACCAGAGAACTGGAATACATCTCTGAAGCAAGTTCTCAGATGGTGCAGACCTTTAGGTTAACATTTCTTCGTCTATTTGACAGAGTTGGATGGTAGTTTTGAAAATGAGATGCGACAGATGGTAATACAATTCTTTAAAAATTAACAGTGGTTGTCTTCAAATTGCTTTTCTAAAGTCTGAAACACCTCCAGCTGGCGACTGAAATATAACCATTACAATAAAAACTGCAAACAAACATTAATTAAAAGAACACAAAATTCTAGCAAAAGTTTTGAAGTCTTATTAAAAATTATTTCTTACTGCTTCTATTGACATCCAACTCTTACATTTCATTCTGAATTTATGGATATTTTATGTTCCCAATCAGTTTCAATTCAAATCTTACTACAAATATTTCTTTTAACTAATAGCATCATATCACTGAAACAATAGCAAAATAGCATTCAGCAATTTAGGCTGTTAGCTCCTTAATAATGAATAAGTAGAGTCCAAATAATGTTTTCTTAAAATAAGCAATTCTTTTCACATTCTTTATTTGACTTTTTCCTCATTTCTGTACAAAGAAAATGTGTACTGAAATATGATCTAAGAGTGACAACCATGATATTCTCTCCAGACTCTGAGAACCTCAAATTATATATTTAGTTATGGATTAATCTTTAACATAATAAAAAGAATAAGGAAAATATTCTTTGTTAGTATGCATGCTTCTCTAAATTTTAATTTGTCAACCAAGTATCTATCAAATTATTCAGGTACAATATTTATAAAAACCCTAAAGATCCAACTTCAGTTATAATGGAAAAGTTGTGAGTAAAAAGTGAGTTTTAAGTCAAAATGTAAACCTTACCTGGATAAACAAGCACATCTACAAGATACAACAATAATAAACTCCATTTTTTTCCCCCAGAAACATGGTTAACATGGTTTTTAATTTGCGTGATTGAAATAATGTAAAAACTTTTTTTTTGCATGTGCGCATGAAAAGCCTTTCTACTATAGTTTTAACTCCAGCTGTAAAATCATAGAATCATAGAATCGCTAAGGTTGGAAAAGACCCACAGGATCATCCAGTCCAACCATTCGTTCGCCCTTCACCAATGTCCCTCAACACAACATCCAAACGCTCTTTGAACACCACCAGGGTCGGTGACTCCACCACCTCCCTGGGCAGCCCATTCCAGTGCCCGGCCACCCTTTCAGAGAAGTAGTATTTCCTAATGTCCAGCCTGAACCTTCCCTGGCGCAGCTTGAAGCCATTCCCTCTAGTCCTATCACTAGTCACACGAGAGAAGAGGCTGACCCCCAGCTCACTACAACCTCCTTTCAGGCAGTTATAGAGAGCAATACGGTCTCCCTTGAGCCTCCTCTTCTCTAGACTGAACAATCCCAGCTCCTTCAGCCGCTCCTCATAAGGCCTGTGCTGCAGACCCCTCACCAGCTTTGTTGCCCTCCTCTGGACACGCTCCAGGGCCTCGATGTCTTTCTTACAGTGAGGGGCCCAAAACTGGACACAGTACTCGAGGTGCGGCCTCACCAGTGCTGAGTACAGGGGAATAATTACTTCCCTGTTCCTGCTGGCCACACTATTTCTGATACAAGCCAGGATGCCATTGGCCTTCTTGGCCACCTGGGCACACTGCTGGCTCATGTTCAGTCTAGCGTCAATCAACACCCCCAGGTCCATTTCCTCTATACAGTCTTCCAGCCACTCTGCCCTAAGCCTGTAGCATTGCCTGGGGTTATTGTGGCCAAAATACTGACTTCTAAAAGTGAAAATATTATTATTTATTCCAGTCAGAAACAGAAATGTGAAACATAAGAATAAACTCATCTCCTCCTTTTCATATAGCACACAGATGTAAAATTATATTTCCTGACTCTTTATGGTGTTACTGATTCCTTTACTGAGTAGATGAAAAATCACAGAATCACAGAATGTCAGGGATTGGAAGGGACCTCGAAAGATCATCCCCCTGTTACAGAAACACCCCTTCTATTTAAGTAAAGCATGATATCAAGTAGTGGACACACTTCACAGAATGAAGAAAGAACTTTTACAAATAATTTGTCAAAAAATAATTTAATCACCCAATGTCACCAAATTGTGTTATCATTCCTTATTTCAATTGAATCACATAATGAAAAGTACTATTGCACTCCTTCATACTCCATACTAATATTTTAACTGGATTTTACTGAAATTTCAGCTCATCTACATTCTTAAGATCATTTATGGATGTATAGATACAATTAGAGTTTCATATATTTTTTTTCTTTTATAGCAGATAGAGCTCTGGAAGGTAGACCACTGCATTACTTACGTCTGAACAACTGCTCACTTAGAAAGAACAGAGGGAGTATCTGAAACTCTCATAATGTCTAAGATAAATGCATGGAGTAGATACTTGGGGTGGGGAAGAGATGGAGTGCTCTGAAGAGAAAGAGATGTGGGGGCGGCGCACATTTCTGTGCTACTAATAGATGTGAATTCAAGGCAGTCTTTTGGGAAGGGAACATGTACTCAGACCATCCTGGAGGAGGAAAGTGAACATAACTGTTCTGCAGGCTAGAGGTAGGTGTTGAAATTTGGAGAAAAGCTCAGATTTAATGCATTCCCCAGTCTTCACTGTTTTGTTTTTATCAAGCTTACCCACCTGACTGTTTAGATGTTTCCAGCACTGTTTTAATGGTTTGGGGAAATGCTGCACAGTTAGCGAGGTATCTAACTTGGATGTCCTAAAATCTGAGACTTGATATTCAAACATGATGTCACTGGCATTATGACAGGTAATTCACTTTTACAGATCAGTCTGAAAACCAATTAAGTTTTGAAACATTCTGCTCAGTGTTGAGTGCAAAGCGAAGGTAATGGAGACTTAAGACTTCCTCTGAGTCAGAACAGGATAAGAAACTGGAAAAAGTCTACTTCTGCTGTAAGATGGGACAATAATTTATGAAAAATGTAGGTCTTTGTGAAACAGAATTTACAGATTATTGGAGACAAATGCTTACTAAAATTTAACAGTCACACTTTCTTTTTTTGTTTGTATCTTAGCACAGTTGCAATGAAATACATTTTGTTTTCTTTCTTTTTAATAGTTAGGAATGTGATTATATGATTATCCCTCAGAGAAAATCTTTCAAATAAACTGCATAAAAACACTTCTTCTGAGACAGTGGTGTCTTTGAACTATTGCCTGAGCATGTTAATGTGCTTCTGTATCTGTAGATAAGGATAGAAGAGTGTGGTCAGAGAGGCCAGTGTTGTTTACAAAGACACTCTGGCGACTAATAAACAACCTATTCACTAATATAAATCAAGAGTTGGTAAATTAAAGAATAAAATCTCCTTCACAGGAATGAAGAAAGCACCAGATATCAATGGAATTACATTTGGTGCACTTATGTATTATTCAATAGACTATAGGGAATGTAGTAATCAGTTTTGAAGAGAATGAGATTTGTCCAGATGAATCTTTTAAAGATATTCTAAGTATTTTTCACCACCTTAGCATCTCCAGCTGCAGAGCTGTGATCACAGGAAATCAGAAAAAATAATCAAATACACCTTATAATTCCAGAAACACTTGGGAAAATAAAGCCAGTTAAATAATGTAGAAATATAGTAATCTAACATGTAAATAGATTTCAAAATAATTCCACTTCTGAACCTACTTCTTTACACAGTCAATGAGCTTGTCCACTCAAATGGAATAATTCAAGCTTACTTATTATCAAAGTAAGTAGCATTGTCTGCTGAACAGTAAGTATAATAAAAGAAGATTTCGCCTCAGGCTGGTACTGCACCATCCTCATAGCTTTAACTCACAGTATGCACATACATATAGTCATGCTAAATACACTTATGTTGTCCATTGTATTCATATATTAAATTCTGGTGCTTGAAGTCTTCAATATGTTTTTTTAAAAAAAGAACTATAAGAAGAATATGAAAAAACATAAAAAATGATGTTTTCTTTCCCATGTGTTGATCTGCAATTTTGTTTACAGCAACATGGGTTTCTTTTTTGAGGTGTAAATATAGCCTAATCTTTAGGTATGGTTTAAAAAATGTAAAATGAAGTTACATACAAGGACTAGGAATAATTTTCCTCTGAATTTCCACATCTTATCCTAAAGTTTGAATAAGATGAATCAAAGCTTTTTGCAAACTCTTTCCTTCCTACTCTCAATTTTTACTTCTTCATCTCGTTATGATTCAAAATAACAAATTTTACCATAAATGGGGAAACATTTAACATGAAAAACAATAAACAATGAAACAAATGACACAGTACATACCAATGTAGGACAGATCCATCAATACCAAGCCGCCTCTTGCAAATATAACTTTTTGTTGCTGTTGCTTTGTTACGTTTTTGCTTCTCCTAAGCTTGCTCACTAGTTTTGATAACAGAATTCTTTGAAACTGAAAACAGAATCAGGCATGGAAAGTTAAGATTTCAATTCAGATTTTGAAGTGAAATATGGTGTGGAGTTATGAGAGACTTATACCTTTTACTTCATAGTATTTAGAGGAAACAAATAGTAAGAAAAACAGAGTTAGCAACAGAGATGGTACAAAGCAGAGAAAATATATGCTAACATTCATTCCTCCTGACTACCATGGATTGACTGTTGTTAACAGATGTGATTATTCTGTTCATCTCTTAAAATGATCCAGATTAAAGTGTTCATTTTTTTCCCTTTTCAACTAACTAACAAAATACCCTCAAAAAAACATTTGCATTTCTGAAGGTTTTGTCTTAGGATATTATCTAAGAAATAGATGTAGGGATGTAGGTGTAGAACCTTCCAGACAATAATGCAAATTTGAAACATCTTCACAGACACACTGAGAAATCAGTCCTCTGCCTGCTGCTTCACCAAATATTCAATATTTTCTACCTGCAACCTTTTTAAGGATTATGACCTTCTAAAGAAGCATTTTATGACATTGTTCAAACATTTTTATTCCATTTCTTGGCATATCTAGTAAACTGTTCCATGACGAATCATTACTTTCTTGTATTTCCATTAGACACTGACATGTCACTGACATATGAAATTAAAAAAAAAAAGTGAATAAAACTAATTCAAGAAAAAACAGTGAAAATAAAATATGATTATGTGACTAAGGACAAGTTTAAGGTAATGATAATTAAATCACTTTTCTACACTCTTTCTCTTGACTCCTAGATAGCCTGTCTTTGGAGAAAGGGATGGATAGTTCAAGTGAGATAGGATTCCCTGAGATCTCTATGATGGTTTACTATCTCAAACAAACATCCTTTCTTCATTTATCCCATTTGGATCCTCTCTGGCCTTTATCTTCCAGTTCCCTGTCCTGACATAATTCTGGAACCTGACCTTGCTCTTGCCAAAGCGTGCTTATCTGAATCTCCTCCTCTGTCCAGCTCCAGGATGGTGATGGAGATCCAGCACTGAGTCTTTGTTTCCATAAGCCATACCTTCAGGAGTAGAGACAGTCCTCTTTCCAGTGAGCATATGACTCCCATCTTAAGCAAGATGTTCCTATTCTATTGCACCCTTCTATTCAACTCCCAGAAGATATTCTCCCAGTCAGACTACCTCTGCCTTCCTTAATTTGCTGAGCAGGACACCGTAGCATGTTGGCCAGGGTGCCTGGTCACTGAGCTTAGAAGTTTCCTAACTGACTCAGCTCAGGTTTCACATGTTTTGCAGCCTGACAATAACAGCAGACCTACAAGAAGTAAAGCCACAAGGGCTCTCTGCAGTCATCCTCCCTCTTAGCTTTTAGCAGTGACCCTTGCAAACTGTTACAGGAGCTAAGAGACTCTGGGTGTATAAATATTTACACTATAGTCTGACAAACCTTAAAAATAACTTGAACCTAAAAATTCTCTAGTCTTATCTGATTTACAGGTAGGAATTTAAACTATCCCTTACTCTTGGCTAATAAAAAGCTCCAGCAATTGTATCTTTATTCTGACAGTGAGCCACTGTAAACTTCATAATTTAACCATCTGAGGGAGAAAAGGAGCATCATTAGCAACAGGTAAGATTGTTTTATGTGCTAAAACCATGTAGTTAATCTGCACAGCAGCAACCATGTAATCCTTTTCAGGAAATGTAACTTCAACTTAACTAGCAATTAATTCTACATTCTGGTTTGTAATCCAAGATACCAATCTTGCATCCTTTGCTTACATGATTGGGCATCTTGTCTTAGTGGCATTTACAGGAACAGCATGACAGTGTCAAACTCAAAGCCATTGGCTCCTTGGGTGATGTGTCTGATAAAGCTCAAAACATGTCTGCCACATCAGCTTGTAGCTGTTGAAGATCTGATCTACAGAGGGCAACAGAAGGCTATTTAGGACTGCTTTGAATATGGTGATTCAGTGAGGTGCACAGGTCTTTGAATATGTTAAATTCTGACAGAAACATTTTCTGAACAGGAAAACTGACTTAGTAGTTTAGGTGTAGCAAAGAAAGTCATTTTTATGGGTTATTTAAATGAGTATAGCCTTCTGAGGAATTTGATGGGGAGAAAAACATCCCCACATCATTGACTATTTTCATTTATTCTCTATGCAAAGCTCCTTTAAGATCAGCAATGGTTGAGAAAGCTGCAGGTACTGCTTCAGTACAAGTAGAGGCACATGTTAGTTTTCTTTACACTGGGTAGATGACAACTGTGGAAGATATAAATGTTTTTTCTTTTTTTTTTTCTTTTTCTTTTTTCTGGAAGCTTCTTTTACTTTCCGACTGTAAACAAGGTGCAAGGAATCCACTTTGATAAATGCTTATCTTTCTTCATTACAAGCACTGACTCACCTTTCTGTAGATGTCAGATGACAATAACAAGGCTTTTACAATAAGCCTGTGAGAAAGAAAACAATTTAAACACACCCTTGTCAAGGCTAAGATAAGCTTTTAAGGAAAGAAAAAAAGAAAAAGGGTTGAATTTCAGTGTGTATATCAGTAACATCAAAGTGACTCCTGTTCTTTCTGACGATTAGAAAATCAGAACGGTACTGCAAATTTCAGTCTGAAAACAGCCTCTATAAATGAACTCCAATTCATTTCACTGATACCAGTCCCAAGTCGTGTTGTCTGCATTCTAATGCAGCTCAGGCTCAGGAAACAGGGTATGTAACAGTGATGTGGTTTTATTGTCAGGCTATGCTTGTGTTGATAAACCTAAGTTTATAATATATCTGTAACCAGTCTGAGCTCAATACAGAGTCATTCAATTTTTCAGCTGTGACCTTTGGTTCTTCAGGTCTCTCCGTGACCCACTGCTGTTTTTCAGGATGGAGTTCCGCTGAAAACTGAAAGCCATCTCAAAAACTATTTCCTTTTCGTACTACATAATTTTGTTAGAAACAGAAATGTTATTTTATCCTTCTGGCCTGAGCTCCAGACAATTTCATTTTTTCACACCCATTAAAGATCTTTATTTTGCCCTGAGTTTTACCACCATACTGATCAGCATTTGGCATAAAAGAAAAACAGTGCTTAAGACTTTAAGCTTTAAAGAGTACAGAGTTGCTAGACTGGCATCTAGATAAAGTTACAGATCTGAAGGAAACTTTCAAGCTGCATGAGTTGAATGAACATTCAGTAGAAGGTGGTATTAGAATAACCATATAAGGATGTTCCTTCTGCTTGCTAACATTTTTTTTTTCCTTAACTTTAAGCTTTTCCTTACCCTTGTTTTCTTTTTTTATTTCCCACAAAAATAAGAAGTGTGTTTTAAGCTGTGAAACAGATTGGGAACTACTTATATATTATATCTTGTTAGTAGAATGAACAATGCAAAAATGATTCCTTTTCCAAATAATCATTCACAAACTTCAAAATAATTATAATTAACTCTTACAGAACTCTTTAGAAGTATAGAACAAAGTAAAATAACTTCTGTATATGAGTGGGGCAGTCAGAAAATGACTTATCTAAAAAATATTTTTGTCTGCCAGAGGAAAAGAACATAGCAAAATACGACATACAAAAAAGCCAACTAGTGAAATAGTGAAATAGTACAACAGCAAAACATAAATCCAGAAAATGTTTTCTTGGTGTGACTGAACTGAAGCATATTAACCCAGAGGCTACTTTTGTGAGAAGCACCTTATGCCTCCCCATTTGGCAGAAAGTAAATTACTTTCCCAGGGTACTCTGCAGTCCCACTGATTTCCTACCTGTTTCCCCAGCCAGCCAACACAAAGTGCGGCTCACTGGCTTTGCACATAGTGCACTATTTCAAAAACCTCAGGAAAAGAGCACCTGCGTTGTTCTTTGCTCCATTGCTTCGCTTGATTTTCTTCATGTTTAACCTAAGAGAGAAGAAACAGAAAAGCCACTGAAACATTATTTTTACAAGAGGACACTGCAGGTGTGCTTCCATTTAAAATCAATAATAAAACCTATATTGGTATTTGTGGAAAGTAAATTATATCCTGAGATCACAGGCAACAAAACTGAAGTAAGAGACACTATGAAAGTCTTCTTCTAGCCAATTAATATCCACTCCTATTTTTCCTTCATCATTTTATGCCGCTCTTTCCTTCTTTACTACTTAATCTTCAGAAGAACATAAATGTTACATATTCAAAATGAAAATATTAAAATCTTACAGGGAGAAAAGTTTTCAGCAGTAACTTCAAAAATATTTCTTGTTCTCTATATTTATCATTAGCAGAAACATTTATTATCATGTTTGAATAAATCTCTTGGTATATATATATATATATATTTTAAATAACTCTTCTTAAATACCAAGATATATATATATCATTCATCTGTTCTCTGTGAGGACAGTATTACCAGGTATTCCTTTTCTGGTAGAAGATCAAAGATAATAAATGAGAACTAAGAGATATTAAAATAAAGGTTTAGAAATTATAGGCTTGATATATGCCTTTGCCTGAAGTGTTTATAGTACTTCAATATATAGCTATAATTTTTGAAAAGAAACTATAATAACCTTCTGGAGCTCAGACAGGACTCACCACAGTCAATCAAGCAGAGTCTTGTGTAACCACACATAAAAATAAAAGAACTGATGTATTTCCAGTGATATTCACATTGAATATTTTTTTCTATATCCTCACTCGTGTTTTTCTTCTCAACATGAAGTGGAAAGCTTATAGTCTACCTGTGCTGGAAAGAAAAAGAAAATGGGCAAATCTGACAAAGAAAGATGCACTATTTTCCTTCTGCAGTCAGAAAGCAACCTGTTTCATACTGCAAACAGTCAAGAGGCATTATTAGCAAAGCCTTGAGCAAACAGTGATTCCTAGCAGCTTCTCCACAGCCTCCTTTGTGCCAAGACAAGTCATCAACTAATGTGGTCAGCAGGGTCTCTTGGACTGATATTTCTGCAAAGCACATAAAGGGATGATACTTTCTGCCAAATATTCATGACAAATATGAGCATTTCGAGTTAAGAATTTAGCTGCTGGTTTATCTATCTTTGAAGAAACCAATGAACAAAGCGGAAGCTACACTGACTACAAGAAAAAGTATAGGTACCTTCTGAAAACACAGAGGAAATAGAGAATAATGAAACATATGAAGATTTTCACCTGGGATTCTGTGGAACTTTTAAAGTGTTTCTCTTATATCTTGGATACATTTACTTCTTGGTTCACTAAATACATAAAAGTAAATGCTTTTGATTGTTACCCTTCTACTCAGTTGTTTATGGGACATATTTTCATTCAGAGAAACTTTACAATAGTTTTGCAGAAGAGAAGTAAGTGGTCTTATATTTTATTATTGAGATGGCTTCCTAGCACGCAAGAGACAGCATGGAAGATGGAATAAAAGTATGTAGTGGGCAAGTAAAATGAGAATGATATTCATTAGTTAATGACTTAATGAATATTAGGAAGTCTGAGATTGAAAGCCAAGGAGAAAAAACAGCATTTGGAGTAGCAAATGTAATTCAAAGGAAAGGAATGACAAGACGACAGGAAAGAGCAATAAATTCTTTTGACAACTTCAAAGCCAGCAGGGTTAGGGAGAGGATGTATATGTGGGAGTTTTCATTTTTCTGCACTGTATTAATTTTCACAGTCTTATTCTGTTATGCCCTTCTTAATTTCTATCTGTAAATACATTACCAGCATGGAGATACGAATTACCATGGGAATTGGAGCAGGATCTCAGGGCTGAAAATAATGCAGATCACGGTATTTGCAGAATTCAGACCTTTTACATGCACGTTATCATATTAATATTGAACATCAATTCACTTTAACACACTAGGGAAAGAAAACATGTGCATACGTTCTTCTAAGATGCAGTGGCCTCTCAGTAAAAGAGATGATAGGTGTGGAACTGACTAGGCTGACGTTGACTGGACTGACCATGCTTTCTCTCACTGTTTCCCATAAAATTTGGAGAAAACCCATAAAAAGATACAGTATCCTGGTTTGTAGGCAGATTGTTTTAAACAAGAGATATTAAATGGAGGCTTTCCTAGCAGGTAGAAGAAGAGAAAAGTATTCTACATTATTTAAATACTGATCAATAAAGAATGCATCATTTATGCTGAAACAGATAAAATGATACAGGTCATACTCCCTTGTGTGACTCTCCATGACTGCAAAGGAACTCCTTCTTCCCTATTTGATGCCTCAGATGTAGCTGTGCTTCTGTCCAATTGCCTGGTGGAAAGAGCCCAGGGGACAGAGCTAAGGGAAGAGATCTGTAACTCTTTCTTTGCATATCAAATGGCTGTAGAGCATCAAATGTCTAAGAGCAGTAACGAAACAGAGCAGCTTGCTGACTGGCAAAACAGAAGAGAGATGATAATGAACATGGAAAACCAGAAATGAGTCACCTTTTCTTAGTGAGTTATATATATAACTATATAGATTACGCATATACATATATACATATGGACACCAATATATATGAACATAACTTATATACAACTAGCTGGGAAGTTGCTTAGAATATAGATACAATGAATGAGATTTTAGGGGAGAATTCCACTGTTAAATTCATGGAATAAATAAATTCATATAACTGAAATATCTAATGGAATACATTGCATTCTTATTATCTTTTCATATTGTGTACAAGAAAACTAACAAGCAAGCAAACAAAACAACAAACAAACAAGAAGCCCTGAGCATTCAGTATATCAGGAATTCACGCAGTGAGTACAGAACAAGAACTTCACTGTAGTGATTACAATTTTGTTTGCCCACAGATAGTGCTGAATTTAGCTCATGTGCCAAGTGTCACTGGATAAGCATGAAAATCATCCTGAAAACTACAGCCCGACTCCTGTGGACTATCAAAGCATGGACATTCTTGTGTGACAAGATACAGTGAATCTTTTTTTCATTTTAATGATAATAGAAATTTATACATTGGCAAACATTCACATGTAAGTCATAACATCTGCTAAACACAGCTACAGAGCATTAGGCCTGAACTACTGCCCTGAAGTTGACACACACATGTAATAGGAATTTTGACAATGGTTTTGGGTACAACTAAAATGATTTCCATCTATTTCTCAGTGTGAAAAAACAGAAATTATTTCAATTCTGTTGCTGTTTTTCCAATACTGAATCAATTAGGCTGTTCTGCCTAGCTGTTTTTTCAAGGGGAAAATCAAAGAAAGTGGTAGAGTTATGGTGTATCTGTTTGTTTTCTTGTAGACAACAGCATTTATATGAGTCAGTCCATACTGGGGAGGAATGGAAAATGTAAGTAATCGCTTTGTCAGGCCTGGTTCCACCTTTATGGCTGTGCAGTTCTTGGTGTTTGTCAAGCAACAATATGAGAATCTTAGAGCAAATTAATGACAACCCTAAAATCTCTTCTTAAGAGTGTGAGTCAATTCTCAGGGATCTCATCAGCAACATGAAATGAATATGAAAAACAAAAAAATTAACTCCAATACTAATACTGATATTGTACATTGGTGGTAGGTATCACGTGGTCTTTGTTTAATCCTTTAAATGTATGTGACAATATATTATCCCTCAGAACATATATATATATATGTATTTTTTACTTCTTGTTTAAAACTGTTGGTACTGCATACTGTATAGATGAACATTTAAAAAGCACAGTACGAACTTGAGATACCAGTGAGACATATTATGAATCTCTTAGGTCCTCAAATGTCCTTGGAAAGAACACATTTCTTATATATTTCACCTGGTCAGTGCACTTTACAAGTGATAACTTCTGTAAAGTGAGCTGGATCTCAGCTGTGCTCATAAGATTTTTGTAATCACAGAGCAATTGCCTCCACAGCCAGTGTGTATGTGTATTGAATTGCCTGGCTATACTTTTTTGTAAATGAAGAAATTTGGTTGTCAGTGTTAACTATAATGATACAGTATTATTAAAACACATATTTTAACCCCCAAAAATGGAAATATAAGAAATTGCACTAAGTATATAATAAAGCTAGAGACCACTTTAGAAAATCAGCACAACATTATAAGCTCAAAAGTAGAAGTTATTTTTTAAAAGAACAATAATGAAGATCAAAATTATTATTAAAAATAAAATTATTTTAAAATTACTTCACATTTTTCTAATTTCTATTCATCTAGAATCCAATGTCAAAAAGGAATTACTATCCTGAATTACTGCTATAATTCCAATTAACTGAGAAAAACAAATAGAAAGCACTGAAAATAATACTGTGTTGAAACAAAAATATGTTATTGCTTAGAGGCACTCATCTCTGTAACTATATGTTTTAAGTCAGTGTATAATAACAGTCTTGTCAAACCTCTCTCTTTTGTGATACAAATGTGACATCCATAGCTACTTATAAATCAGACAGTTCCTCAGATCCTGTAAACAATAATTAATTCTCAAACTCTTGGGAAAATCTTGGACATCAATGAAAAAAACCTTTAAAATAGCAACGCTATCAAAATTCGCCAGTAATATTTTACAGGCTATTGAAGGAATCCTTGGCCATCCCCTGTTAAGTTTTGATTCATCTCTGAAATGTCGGAACTTTTCTGAAACAAACTGCAGCTGTAAGACTTACTGGGAGTAGGGGGTAGGGCCTAAATGTATTTCCAATTCTCAAAATGATTGAATTTTTCAAGTGCCAAACTGAAATAGTATTATTTCTTCAATCAAAAGAAATATGAGTTGAGAGTTATTAGATGCAAATGCTATATTAGTCCTTCACATTGGTAAACTGTTTATCAACATAAATCATTTTGTTTCCATGACAATTATTCAGTTCTTTTACACTGAAGTTTTAATGACTGGAGTTGGGTGAATTTTGGAGAGAGTCAATAGTTCTTTTAAAAAATGTGAATGGAAAAAAAAATGTTTTTTTGGGGGAAAAAAAAAGAGTTTATAATCTTAAATTCTTATTTGAAATCATTGTTTAAGCACATCCGAGAAGAAAACAATATTAAGTTGAATTCTATTAGTCAATCTGTCCATAAAGATTAATGAGTTTTACCTTAATTTTCATGTCAGTAATGTTTAAACTCATTTTTTTTTCCACTCTTGGAAAAGGGCTATGTATTAAAAGCCCACAACAACCTCACAGGAATATTTCATAAGACTAACATAACAATCATAATTCACTTCTAATAAACTCAGTCTCACTGGTTTTTTTGTTTGTCATAATGTACAACTATAACAAGTATGTCTGCCCCAAGAATTTGGGTTGTCCTGGAGGAAAAAGAATGAAATACACCATGAGATGCCAATAACTAAATGCTGACTTCTTTCTTGGTAATAGAATATGCAATGCTTAGGAAACAACAGCATACCACAGGGGAAATGTATTCTGAATGGTTAAGAAGCTGAAAAATATAACTAATAGAGAAGTACATATATATTTATAGGAATTCTGTACTGATTTTATAAACATGATTTAACAGATAAAATCATAACCTAATGTGATGACAGATGAGTGTGTTAAATATGATATGGATTAGTACATCTTTTTAATTTACTCTTCTAACAGCTTGTCTCAATGTTACTTGGTAAATAGCAATTAAATACGAAATCACCAAACTTACAATATGCTTTGTAATTGCCAAGATATTTCTGTTACTTTTATTGGGGTTTATAGGCGGTACTTCAGACTACGGTCTGAAAAACACTTTATGAATGAAAGGTATTACTTTTGCACAGAAGAGAATGCTACAGAGCTAAGTGAGAACCTGCAATAGAAGCAGAGAAATAAGCTATAGTAATAACAGTACAAAGAAATGTATATACTGTATCTCCTTCCTGTTTTAACAGCAATGCCAGTATGTCTTTTCCAGGTACAATGAATAGATGTATTTATCTCTCCCAGATGCTTAAGAGACCATAAACACATTTTCCTATATGCTTAGGAAGAAAGATATACTGAAATCTGTTTGAACACTACATTTAACTAGCTGCTCTAATAATCCACCAAGTTCTTCACAGGCAGTGTAGGATGTCTGCAACTTGTCAGCCATCGCTAGTTGTAATTTACTGCATATGGAATAGTTTAAGGATCCATATTCAAACATTACCCGCTTCCCTTTAACCTTCAAGCTTCACCAGACAGGTGAGCTGGGCCATTCAGAAGACCTCTAAGGAGTGACCTAGGAGGAAGATAAACACTCCATAAGGATTTCTTCCCTACTCTCCCAGCTAAGGCACTGCACAAGCCACATGAAATTATAGTGTAAAAGGAGGAAAAACTACATAAAATATTTCACTGTTATGAGTAAACAGTACCAGTAAGTCAGGCCAGATAAGATAACTGTCCCTTTAAAGAAATCTACCAGATAGTTTCCCGATATCCCTTCCCTGTTGTTCTTGTTCCAATGACAGCTGCCTTTTCTCTGTCTATGTCCAAGTGTAGGGCTGTTCACCTGCTGCTACCAAACAGTGCTGCTGGGCACCGAAGAGATTGTGGCAGTCTGACTTCTGGTTAAGGCTTGTAAACCTGTAAATGATTTCCAAGTAAACTTTTATACAAAATCAAGAATACTGTTCAACCATATAAATGTTTTTAAGATTAGCTTTTCCTCTTTACAAGTTGTGTTAAACCTCTAAAATATAAAGAGGAAGCAACAGTGGACTACACCACTCTGTTTAAGACCAAGGGGTGTCTACATACACCCTCATGGCAAAAGGTTAGCAGGCCACACGACAACTATATTTTTAAGCAGACATTTTCAAGGCTGGGCTGTCAATTTTCCTACCAGTCACAGAATACCTTTCAGGTAAACAAATACCAAAACTCACTGTTGTAAAATACTACTTCAAAACAAATCTGGCATGGTTCTGTTATAATTGTTTTTTCCTAGAGAGAGAACTCAGCATATCTGAACGCTTTTTATAGCATTTAAATTGATGATAGCTACTTCCTGCGCAACTTCTTTCTAAAACTCTGGCTGCAGAGTATTAAAAAGCTTTGCATAAATTTCCATCTAAGGGAAAGATCTATAATCACGTGCCAATACAGAGACTGTTACCAGAGAATGGGAAAAAAAACACTAAATAGCTACTCCTAACAGCAAACAGAAAGCCCAAGAAAACAGAGAGACTGATTAAATATAATACAATACCAGATTCTTTGCTGATGTAAATTACAAATATAATGTGCAGCAACAACAAAAAGAAAAAGAGAAGAGAAAGAGAAGAGTGCTGGAGCACCTCTCCTATGAAAACAGACCAGTGGAGTTGGGTTTGTTCAGTCTGGAAAAGCGAAGGCTGCAAGGAGATCTCATTACACCCTCCCAGTATTTAAAGGGAGATTATAAACCTGAGGGAAATCAACTTTTTACACAGGTTGATAGTGATAGGACAACTTTTTAAACTTCTAAACTAAAGGAGGAAATATTTGGGTTAGATGTCAGAGATAAATTCTTCACAGGAAAGGTGTTGAGGTGCTGGAACAGGCTGCCCAGAGAGGCTGTGGATGCCCCATCCCTGGTGGTGTTTAAGGCCAGGATGGACTGGGCCCTGGGCAATCTGATCAACTGATTTAGTGGTTGGCAGAACTATCTGCGGCAGGGAGGATGGAATTTGATCCCTGAGGTCCCTTCCAAGCCAAGCCATTCTATGATTCAATGATTCAATGAAAGAGAACTCAGAAGCCTTATTCCGCTTATTCCTTATTACTTCCATAGTAATTCCAAACCTTCCTAACGTCAGTATGTTTATTGATCTCCCAATAATAATATTTAACATGATATCCTAAAAATAAAAGAGCTATGCAACTCTTTTCTTCAGACATCTTAAGAACATCATAATTTGTATCTGCTGTATTTCTTAAACATTGTGTCAGCTCAGCAATTTTGTGATCTCAGCCAAAGCATTATTTTAATTATTCTGTTAGTTGTATGAAAACAGAAGAATACTAAACAATTGGAATGTCTTTCAGAATACATCTTACTTTGGAAGTTAAAAGGGGCAGCTGACATTCATTAAGCACTTTATCCTTCAGGAGGTCTGAAAGGTGGGCATACTGTAAGATTACTAGTAGCAGTAAGCTTTTTACAGAGTGTATAGCTTAAAAGACATAGCAAGGTTTTTTAGCAAGCATAGAAGTTGCTTCACTTTCTTAATACTACTGAAGTTTGAAACATTCATGGGTGAAATTAGTTTCTCTCGAATTCAGTAAAGAACAGTTCATGGTGACCAAATAATGATCCGTGTCTGTCGCTTCACTGAAAGGTTCAATATCCAGTGAAAGCAAGCAAGGTGATCATTTAACTTCAAGGACCTGAAGGATCACCAAAACCCATTATTAAGAAAGGAAGTATGAAAATGTCTTTCCCAGGAGATATGTGATGATTAATGACAAATTCTCTCTATTCTATGTGTTTTGTGACTGCTTATATTTTATTTTATTTCATTTTCTAATGAAGTGACACATTCATAATTATCCTTACTGTTAGAAAATTCTTTTGTCAGTAGACAAATTATTCTCTGAAATCGTATCTATTTATACTAAAACCAACTGGAGAATATGTTCAATATATAGGCAGTAAAATGATGCGCATAATGCTATACATGTGTGATTAAACGTATCGATAAAGAGAAAACATTTTCCTAGAGGAGAACCATTAGTTTTAGCACACTTGAAAACTTTTAGATTGATTCTCATTTCAGAAATGCCACATTAAAATAAGCATTTACATATTCTCTGATTAGTTTATACCCTGTGTTACACAGCAGCAGGGAATATATCATACTCCTTATCCAAACTGTGCTTTACGGAACAATTGCTTTGTTTTCTCTCCCCCCACACAGGAACCCCACAGAGGCTCATGTCTTAAGGTGAGGAGCTTGTGTGAATATCCTTCGCTCTACTTCCTCCTGTTAGATTTCTCAGTGTGTCCTGTGAAGGATCCAGAACACTTATTTCCCCTAAAACTACCTTCCATTCTCTACACAGACATATGTTTTCTATAAATGTCACGTAATATGCAATACTTCTAACCTTTTCATACTTCTCCCTGGTAACAACATCTTACAAAAAGGTGAGAGGTGTTGGGCATTACAGGAAATTTATCACAAGTGTCCCTTTCAACCAAGCACAAGACAACACCGCACTGCCAGTCACTCAGCACTTTGAATCAAAACAGTAACATCTGCTGCTCCTATGCTGTTCTCAACCCATCTATTATTTATCAGCGTGAGACCCTCAAGCCACACATGCTCCTCCTGGAGTCTTCAGCAATTGGAGAATCTGTATTGTAGACATGGTTCTCAGATGATATGTTGCCATGTATTTTTTATTCAATGAATAGCTTTTTTTTTTTGTCAGTAGAAATAAATGAGCTGCAGATAATGTTCCTGATGAGCATACTTGCATAAAATTCTAAGTATATGTCTGCATAAATTGTAGTTTTTTAGAACATCAAAACTGTTCCATACTTAATCAAGTCTAAAGACACACAGGCTTATAGAACAAAACGTATAAACAAGCTCCTGAAAGTTACAGAATCATAGAACGGTTTGTGTTGGAAGGGCCCTTTAAGATCATCTAGTTCCAGCCCATTGCTATAAGCAGGGACACCTCCCTCTGGACCAAGTTGCTCAAAGCACCATCCAGCCTGGCCTTGAATGCTTCCAGGGAGGGCAGCGTCTGCACATTTTCATCTTAATGTTAACTGGAGTTACAGAAGCTCACAATCCTGAAAATAACATCATTTCTTTTGGTACCTAAAACAGATATGAGAATTATGGCCTTACTGTCATATAATGAGTTACCGGTAGAAATGAAAACAAGCAACAAACGTATCAACCCCCGAACACCTCAGCTCTGTATTTTATTTTGAACATTTAGCTTTGTCTTGTACCTCATCTTTGCACTGCATGACTGTTTCAATATTCTTGCTAAAAATATATAATACAACGTGTAAATAAATATGACCCATTTCAAGAGCTCTGGGAAGCATGTTAGGAACTGAATTGTCCTAGCACATCTTAATGATTTTAGAGAATAGCTATGTATTTTCCTGTCACTGTTGCAAACTGACAGACTCTGCTCCTGGGAGGAAGGTGGAAGCCAAAGCAATGTCTGCCAGCTGGTTCACAAAGATGCTGCCGTGTCAGCACATTAGGGAGCCAAAGGGCCAGATGGTGAGAAAGACCAGACCTTTGAGTAGATTCCCATTCTCAGAGCTGCAATCACCTATAGTTGTAGTTGGGCCAAGCCAGCTCATTTCTGTCCACTTTTCCAAGTGCAATTGGTCTGCCTGTAACTACCACTTGGAAGTAAAAATGAACGACGAACTACTAAAATTTACAAAGTGAAATCTCAGTGTTTCTCCCTAACAATGCTATGTGCAGCAGCTTCATCTATTGATCCCACTCAAGCAATATTTCAGCTTGTTGTTTATAACTCTGTTCTGTTTTCTCTATTTCCTTTCCAGTGCAGCTGCATGTAAAGCTACTTCTAATGAGCTTAGTACCCACCTGCTTCTCATTGTTGTTGACAATAAAACCTTGCTCTAGATGAGAGAGTATGTAAAGATGTAATTAGAGCTTTTCCTGCAAATTTTGAAACTCAATTCACATCCCACCCCCATAATAGTCTCCACGCTCACCATAATAGCAGATATGAATCACATCATCAGCCAGCTCCACTAAGAGCAGAACTCCTAAAAGCAGCACTATTTCCTATTACTACAGGAAAAATGGGAGGCATTAAACAATTTAAGTTACAACCTATATGCATAGAAAAGCTTAATCTATTTTTCCATACTAATGTATATTCCATCTGCTGAGAACAGTCCTCAAAAAAATATTTTCACTTTAAAACATCTTGTATCTGTTCTCCTCCCATTCTTAAGCCTCTATAAAAGCAGAATCTCTTGTATTAGTATTATTATAATGCCCCTATTTTGAGAAGTGCACAGTAGCCTGAACCTATTGCAATAGGACCAGTTAGCAACTCCCCTGAGCTGCACCCAGACAACTTCGGTCACAGGAAACCACATCATATTTTGCATTTGGTAAACTTGTTTAACTCCTTCATAAGAACAAACACCATTTTTGGCTTTCAGTTTTCTTATTTGGAACTCTCTTTCTGATAGTCAGAAAACTTCTGCAATGTTAGCTTGTTTGTTCAGACATACGTTATTGTTTGCTCTGATGCAGTCTTTGTTCCTTACCTCATGTAATGCTTTTCCATTCATTTCCATACTGCTCATTCATTTACAGTAGCTAGAGGAAGCAACGATACCTCCCTTTAGACTTCACTCTTGTATCTCTATAGCTTTGCATTTCATCTACAGTCCAGGTCCGATTTTTTTTCTTTCCTGTTAAGATCTGAGTAGTACAGGGAAATTATTAATTTCATATGTAATAGAAGTGGTAGTCTGAAAATTTCAGTGTAGATACTTCACATGATGAATCTTCAGGGTTGTTTTTTTTTAATGTTTTTTTTTTTTATCAAGCTAAGTCAAATTGCTGACCCAGTTACATGAGGAAAATCAGGCTTGCTTATTATCATACTTTACATTACATTTAAGCTGTGAAATTTTATCCCATCAGCATTCATTTTCACATATTTCTCTTACATTATATTCTGTAAATAATATAATAATATTTCATACATTATACATCTCCAAAAAAAAAAAAAAGTTTTAAAATAAACATAGAAAGAAGTTAAAACTAGGACAGGCTGCGCTGTCTCTCCTGTAGCCTATAGCTGGTTCCTTAGCCATTGTTCTTACAGTCATCCCTGCCTCATCCAGCCAAACCAAGATTTTTCCAGGTAGAGCTATATAAAATATTTTACCCATTAGAAAGCTTAATATAATTTTCTTGGTCAAAAAATCTGAGGAAGACAATAGATAGATTTTTACTGTATAATCTTTCTTTGTATGTGGGCTTTGCTACTGCTCCCAGCATTTCCAATTTACTTCATATCACATTGGCAAAGTAACCAAAAATCAACTCCTTTACTTCTTAGTCTTTTGGCCTATCTCCATAAATCACACTGCACAGATTAGGCTTCAGTACACGTAAGAATCTGGTTAAAAATTTATCTTATGCTTTGGTAAAAGAGAGTATTCTCTCCTCATGCTTCTGTTTCTTGTGGTTATTACCATCTAAAGCTGTCGAATAGATTTCTGTTTTCAGGTATTTCTCAATTCCAAATTGACAACAAAGAGGTTAAAAGAAACTCGAGAGCTCTGCTGCTTGTTTTCCATACTTAAGATGTGACATTTCTCCATCTAATATTATGTACTCTAGCTTTAATCCGTTGCACACAGATGTTCTGACATGTTTAGCATAAATTAAATCAGGTTTACTCAAGAGAAATGCAAAAGCGCTAACGCTAGAGTGCTGTTTTATATTCAGAGCAAAGTGAAATCGTTGAAAAAATAAACATTTGTTCCTACAACTACATTCTAAACACTTACATTCACCTGTTTCTAAAAGAAACTAGCCAGTGAAATACAGTTTCCAACGCCTCTTAAACACAGTAATCAATTTCAAAAGGCAGAATAATGAGCCTCCTGAGTTGCAGAAATGCAAAAGACTTAGAAGGGTTTTTACAAGCTGATGCAAGAGTTATGGGAAGAGCATAAGGGCTAAACAAACGCCAGGAAGGTGTTACTAGAAAAAAGAAGCAGGGGACTTTTTGCAGACACTGCAGTAGCAAGACTATCCCAGGATAACCAACAGTCCTTTGCCTAATTTAAATGTAATGTTTGAATTTAAATATTAACTGTAAAAACATGTAATTCTTTACCGAGCTTTCAGTGTTAAAGGTGAAGCTTTGGTTAACAAATTCACTGAATTAAAAAAGTATCACCTTCGCAACACTGCATTGCAAAGAATTCTATTTCACCATGTAGAAGAAAACTTAGAACAATGGAAAAGCCTAGAATATTTAGGTGCCAGTACTTTCCTGTCAGACCAGAATGATATATGAAAATAAGAGAACTAAATATAGTCAACATCCGAAGCAGTGTTATTAAAAATAAAACTCTGATTTTTCATATCTTATTTCCAAAGGAAAAAGGTCTTCGTATTTTTAAAGACTAGGATTATCCAAATTTTACATGAAAGCCACCAGTGGTGATTGAACTGGTGAATATTTACAAAAGAATTTCTCCTTTCTTACATCAACTTATGTGAAAATAATCTCTTTGTTAAAAAATAAGAAAATAAAAACCCATTATTTTCCACAAAACTGAAATACAGTTTTAAAATACAACTTCCTCTATATATATTCTTTCTAAAGACAATCTGAAAAAACCACAGAAATGAAGTGTTTGATCATATGTTAGAGAATTAAGATATCGTTTCAGAAAACCTGGAATCCATGACAATACAGCAGATTTATTTTATTCTGAGAATATTCCTGTGAACAATTCTTGAAGAAGGCTATCAGATCTAAAATCTGCTAGGTGACTGGTTTTGAATTAGGCATTAAATACATACAAGCCCGTAATTCAAAAATGGTTGGTTGTTATTTTTTTATCCCCACAATGTGTGTGTATATGAGTTTCTTCTGTTATGAGACTGGTTTCTTACTAATGCTCAAACACAAAGCTACCCCCAGGCTATCCAACTCATCTTCACTAGGTAAAATATCAAGTATTTCAGCACTGGGGTTTCATGTCATGTAGGTAATAGTGCTGTCAGAATTTAAGCTTTCCCCCCAGATTTAAACTGCTATTAAGAGTTTAAATGTTCTATTACTATATATGTTGCCATGGATTAAATAAATAAATAAATAAATAAATAAATAATTCACCTTAGATGAAAGATTCAAAAGGACTTATGTGACTTTTTAGGAGGGTGCATTTTGATTGAAAAGTTAAGTCAAAAATCAAGGAGCTGAATCTTTCTTGCACTGCCAGCAGGAGATATGGAATAGGCTTTATCAGACTCTAAAAATTAAACTTACACAGAAAACATATGATAGAACTTGCAAAGTGGTGTGACAGGCCAGTTGGACATTGGCAGGGCAGTTCCTTTAATATGTTGAAAACCACACATCTGAAAAGCCTGGTTTTGTAAAAGAAAACATATCTGAGCGCAAAGGCTTTAGACACTAAACAAAATTATTAAGACACTAAACAAAATTACTGACAGCCTTCCAGATGGCATGAGCCTGTAAGCACAAACTGAAATTGATCCAGTGGAAACTAGAGATGCCCCAGCAAAGTAACAGAGGAATGTTACAATTGCACCGAAGTCCACAAATGCGTGCTTCTCAGGCAGTCATCGTATTGTCCTTCCACAGCCAAATCTACCATGCACAAAGTTTTGCACAGCCCCTAATAACACTTCAGCTCTGCAATTAGGTGTGGATTCTTACGTGGTACTCCGTTTCTACTTGGACAGTTCTCTGGGTAGATGGTGGCAGGACCATGGCCTTGCTGGATCCTTTTACCTCAGCGTCTGCAACATTCTTTCCCTCCAAAATTCCAAGGCTCTAAGAGATAGAAGGGGATATGTATTATAAATATTCTGTTTTCCTTTATTATTTCTTTACTCCCATCTCCCCAGTAACGTTCGTAACTGACACAAGGGCATTTGAATACTTACAACTCAAAAAATACATATCTCGGAAATTTTATCTATACAAATTTCATCAGAAAGAGAAATAGCAGGTAAATCCATCCATTGATTCAATTCTCTTAAATAAATCATTTTTTCCTCAGTGGGAGAGAAAATTGACACTGCATGTCAGTGGCACTGAGGATATCAGTGCAAATGTTCTCATAAAACCTCTCCTTGTCTTCCATTCAGTGGTGGAACAAAGTTTTCCTGGTCAAGGGAAGATCACCACAGACTTTTTTATATCAAGCATCACTGACAATAATTCCTATGAGTGAAAAATCATGTTATCCACAACTTCATATTCAAAACAATCTTAATCAAAAATTCTATTTGAAAAGTAACATTATTAGTTAAGAATAAATAGACTAGACAGAGAGTTAATCCACAGTGACTTAATGAAAGAGAAAAAAAAGTCTACAAAAGAAAGGAAATGAAATTTGTCCATTTTTACCAGATAGTCAAATAATTAATCTATCAATCAACTTATTACCTGGTTACAAATTTATAGTGTGCTGGAATTAGAGCACCTTAGAAACGAAAACCATATATCCAACAATAAAATCTGATTCAAGCCCATTTGTGTTAAACCATATCCTCGCAGAACTATACAAAATCAAAATAATTATTTCTGTGTCTGTCTTCTGCTCATCTGTATTTTCATCAGTATTATCAGCGTTATGTTATTCTCCTACGAATCCTGATCCAGGACTTCAAAAAGATTTAGAGCTGCAACTTTTTTTTTCCCTTCATCATCTCCAACTGTTTCAATTTACCAGGCAACAGCAGAATCTGTTTTGCACAGAGATGCAAGCATGTTTTAAAAAGACATGTACCTATGGAGAATAAAAATATTAAAGAAACTCCACACCATCTTTAAAGTAGAAGGACCAGATAAAGTTACTGAGTTACAGATGAGGGAAAAAAAAAAATCAAATCAAACCACAAAATTTGTCCCTTCTTAACTAAGAAGGAAAAACCACTCATCAAAGAACAAAGCTGGAGTCATCAGGCTGCAGAGTTTATACAAAAGTGATGACTCTTTCAAGGAGGAAGAAACTTAAAGGTCTTATCTCACATTGATTTTGCTTTATTCCATATCACAAAGTTTTTTAAAAATTAAACTGGGCTGTGTGTATTTAGTAGTTTTCAAGAGGCTTGCTAATCTGTCTTAGAAAATTTGCTACCAAGTAATACGGATATAGAATGAAGTAGGGGGAAGGAGAGGCTGTGAAACAGCTAAACCTTTCCAAGTAATTAGTTATGCATCAGATAAATTGTTTGCTAAGCTGCACAACTGAACTTCTTTTTTGATCTGAGATTCAAATGAACTCATAAATATTGAAAGTATAAACTTAAGGAAACGGTATTATTTGATGCATGGCATATTTTTAGGAATTAGTCTAATGGATAAATCAGGGCTAAAGCGTTACCATTTTTTTACAGCAGTACTGCTATTCTGCTGACACCTCAGTGGGCCTCTTAATAAAAGGCCCATATAGTGATAATGGTACCTTCAACCTTCTGCTGTACTTTTACTAGCAGTGCATTAGTTTGGCTTTTCATTCTGAAGTGTTTTCCTCACAGTTAATTACTGTATCAGACTACTTGATAAAACATTCATAGAGAGTCTATAGTACTGTTTTCTAGTATTTTAGGGTTTTTACCATTCAGGGTATGAAACTAGCTGTCTAATTCAATCTTTCTTCTGCAGCCCACATTGCAGCAGCTTGAACACCTCTTTTCTGTCCATCGTAATTAATATTTTTCTTTCCAAGAGCAGACTATTCCCAGAGTACAGTGGTTATATCTTTATAAGGAATCCAGTCTCTTTCAGCAGTCACAGGCTGTATCCATGATGCTGTAAAGACAAGTGAGATGTACTGAGGCTGACAGTGACAGATTCCCATCCGAGACGAGAAGTTACAGAGCTTTGACTCCTCAACTGTATGACTGCAGTAAGAAAAATAATCAAAAAATGATTATCCTATTTCCTGATAAATTGTGGAATTCTGAAATGTGGTTTAATTTCATTTGGAACAAATCTCATATGTTAAGTTTAGTAAAATCAAAACCAAAATGTAATTTTTCCATTACAGCAAGCTGGAAAGCAGGATTCAGTAGCTCTCTTTAGAACACTGTAATCTAAAGATGAAATTTCTTTTCTATCCCATTTCTGGTATTGCTTTCCATAACAGATTTAAAAAAAAAACAACAACAGTTTCCATGTTGTCAAACCTCTGCATATCATTTACACGTTCCTACCAAAAGAACCGTTAACAAGTAATATCACTTTGAAACGCTCAGTGAAAGTTCAGATATAAACATATTAAGCTGGTTTGGTTTGTTCTTCCTAATATGCAAACATGCAAACATTCCTCTTACTTCTTCTAGACCCCCTTACTGTCCAGATTAACATTTTATGGCATTCACAAAAGCACAGAGACTTTCACTGCATATATAATTCCACTCATTCTGTGCAGATATTTTATGTGAATGATCTGCATGCTTTAAACTATTAAGTTATCTCATAGACTGTTTTCATATCAACATGACATTTTTAAAGCCCTTCATGAACATTTAACTGAACTCTTAGCATTCTACAGCCATGGTCTAGCACATGTACTAAACTGGCATGAAAGTCATGCTACAAAATGAAGGCAGTTCTGTTTTACAATGACCTGCTTTTAACAGCCCATGATTTCTCACTCCTACCTATTGACCCTGAGAATGAAGGGTTGGTATTGTTTTTCTGAAGATCTTTCTAGCACAACTATGCTTTGTTCATATCTAGTTGCTTTGTTTGAGCTACTAAGTTTGTAGCCCACAGCATGCAAGTCATCACCATGGCCTACAACTTCCTCTTGGTGACCTACAGCTCCTCACAAGGGGAACAGAGGGGCAGAGCTGATCTCAGCACTCAGGTGACAGCAAGGGAATGGTATGGAACTGCATTAGGAGAGGGTCAGGTGGGGCATTAGGAAAAGATTCTGCACCAGGTGGTGGTCAGGCACTGGATCAGGCTTCCCAGGACAGTGTTCATGGCATTGACCTTGCTGGAGATCAAGAAGCATCTGGACAATGCTTTCAGTCATATGATTTGATTTTTGAGTGGTCCCGTGTGGAGCCAGAATTTGGACTCGATGAATCTTGTGGGTACCTTCCCACCCAGGATATTTTATGATATTATGATGCTATGATTCTAATTGCCAATGTTTCTTCCTAACAGACAAAGTTTTTGATCTATCAAGGTATTATAACTCTCAACTTTTTTGAACATCTAATTCTCAGGCACATTCATTCATGTCAGTGATCTATTCATATCCTTTGTTCCATGCTGTCACCCTGCTTCACTGAGACCTGCTTATAGTGATGTGTCATAAATTACAACACTGTTGAGAGTGGAATCTGATTAAAGACATCAGCATTTCCTCATTTGATAGCTTTGTTAGGAGTTGATGAATTTGTCTCCCTATGTTAAAAGTTTGACTGTTTCTCTGGCTTCCACTTTGGAGCATATCTGCAGTTCAGCAAACGCTTTTTCACTCTGTTGCTGATAAACAGAATTAACATTGCATTGCAGCAAATGTGGTGGCTCTTTAATATATACATTTTATAATGGACCTGAAAAACATAACCTTTAGTATATTATAGCCTGTAGTAAATACAGCTGCCACAAGAACTGCAACTCACATAAACTTAATTCAGTGCATTCTTTCCCACCCTGAGAATATTAAACACCAACATCCTGTTAATCAACTGTTCACAAAATTATTTTAATGAGTTCTAAAACAGCCTCTGTGCTGGGAATAGTATCTCAGCTGTCATACGAGATTATAAAACTCGGTTGTATTTAGGCAGGTTGTCAAAAGTTGGATTACTCCCTGCAGTATTTTGTTGAGATTTTGTTGGAAGTCAAATAATTACCAGGAAACTTTGGACTATCAACAGTCTGATCATAACCCTGAAGCATGGATAACCAGCCAAACGCTCTAGGTTAAGTTTCCCCTTGTGCTGAAATTACTTCCTTCAGCAACACATAGTCCTTGGTGATCTTTCATCTGAGTCTAAATAAGGCTTAGCCACAGACTGAGAATACTACTGAGGTTCAGTTCTGCTAGTATTAGGAAGTTGCGTCACATCACAATGCACTGAAGAATATATACGTTTACGTTGGTATGAACAGTGTTAGAAGCATTATATATTATTAGAAGCATTATATATTATATATTAGTCTTCAGCAATTAATTCCAGTTTTAACTGCACTGCTTTTTTTCTCTAACAAATTGTGATATATTTCTAAAAAACGTATTAGAAAAACATAAGGAGGGAATTTGCCAAGACAAGTAAGAAAAAAGGGCGTATCTATTAACTACCTTCACACTGCAGGATGATGTACTTAGACTTTACAATATTCTGGAAGTCTGAACATTTCAGAAATCAATGCATACTCAGTCAGGCAGTTCACAAATGAAATGAACCTGCTGGGTATAAGAACTAGACCCAGAGATGCAAACAACTGAATGAAGACACAACCCTGCAGTCAAGTCACAGTCTTCTTACCTAATTCCTCAGTTGAGAGCAAAGTCTTACTTACTGCCTACAGTAAGTGCATTCCTGCTGCTAAAAGATTTCCTGGAAATCTTAGGGACAAGATGATACTTTAATCCAAAATTGCTCATACTTTGTACAAATCAAATATGGCGAAGAATTCTAAAGCAAGCTGGGTTCAGAATGACTTAGGAGGACCACCTGAAAAGATCTTGAAATAAGATGTGGATGCAGATTGAGAGAAAACAGCTACACAGGCATAGTTTGTATGTATACATATATTAAAAAAAAAATGTGTTTTAAAAGGAAGTAAGAAAAAAAGTACCAAGTATTAAAAAAATAGGTTGCATTAAGAAAAAAAACAAGAATTAATACTTTTAACAAACAGGTGTTTTAACAGACAGCAGCTGAGGGACTAAACTTCGTACCAGTTCAAATCAGACTTACCACCTCTAAAAAAGTGTTGTGTTTTCAACAAAATCTTCACTTTGTTTTTTTGTTTATTTGTTTTACCTGGAGACTGACAGTAGTAAAACCAGCACCTCTGAAAACAGAGGACTGTAGACCTGGAATTGTACAAGTTGCCTTTCTACAGGTGGACCACGTGAAATACTTCAGGGAAATAAGAGAGTGCATATGCTGTTCTCAGAAATATGAGGAAATTCTAAACTGAAAATTTCTCCCTAGAAAGCATTTAAACTATATAAGCCTAAATGAATCTATATAAGTTAGTATATTCAGAGTTTAAAATCCAAATACACTAGATAGATTTTTTCTTTTGTTGCAAGAGCCTTTCTTTCTATATTCACAAAAATCTTTGACACATCTAAATTTAATTCAGCTTCTGTAATTTAAACAATTCTTAGACAATTTTGTGCAAATTTCAGAGAAAGGAGAAAGTATTATCTCCTGTGGGAACAGTAGCAGAAAAATTATTTAACATGTACTCATCATCCTCGGGAAGAAGGGTAAAGAAATAAAATGGCTTCTACTAAAGCCTTTTGCCTGCCTGAAAAAGGTGTAGTATACTCAAGGAAGAGCAGCAGTTTCCCAAAATAGCCCTCCCAAGACCAGGTGTGAAATATCTTCTGCATGGACAACATGAGTCAAAAATCCAGATAGAGCAAGCCTTATTTATACTGTAAACAGTGGTGAGAGCACATGCTTTAGCATTTTCTTCATGTCCAGATTTCCTGAGGCTAACCTACTTAGTACACCCTAGAAGACACACGAGCATGAATTCAGCATGGATGATCAGCAATCACTGCATCCACCAAGAGATATAGCAATTTTAACTCACCAGTAGTGAGATTTTTGCTTGACAACAATCTCCTAAAAACTGGCATGGGTTTCCAAGGCAAGACAGACAGAAATTAGGAAAATCCATGAAGGAGCTTGTATTTAGTTATTATGATGCCCTCATTTTCTCGTAATAGGTGAAAAGAGAACAGGTTTACTGAATATTCTCCATCTCATCAGTTTAGAAAGAATATAAAATAGTTCAGCAATTGTTTTGAAATGCAGGCTGAAAAGAATCAGGGATTTAAAAAGTCTGATAATTCTGAAATATTCAAATACTTTAATGTGAATCTGAGTGCTTTCAAGCCTGCATGTCTGCATCATAAACTTTTGAAAACGGTTCATAACTGCAATAATCCCAGAGAGATTTACTGTTACTGCAGTTCCTTCCTACTTTAGAAGAATGTGCTCTACTTTCAGTCTTGCCTCAGGCCATTAAATAATAAACCAATAATTACCAGAAAATTCCTCAGTAAATGTTACTTCATTATTAAAGCAGGATATGGTTAAAATATATTTTTTAAATTGTTATTTTCAGAAATGACTTCACATAAAACAAAATAAACAAAGGCTGATTTCTTTCCAACGTTAATTTTGTGTTTGCAACTCAACCTGTGCAACGAAGGCAAAATAACCTAACACATAATGGGTGATATTAAAGTAAAGTTTGGAGCTTGAGGAAAATCCATCTGCGGAAAGAAAATGTCAGGTTTGGAACAAGTTTTCTAAATAAATTGTGGATTACAGTATGAATGAACTATACAGTATACAGACTGCGAAAGGAGGCCCAGATTGCTGGGCTTTAGTTAAGTACAATCTTACAGAGTCTTTTTCCCCTTTGTACCTTCAGCAGCTCTGTTATTTGCTTTGGCACAAATTCTCTCACTGTGCATTTTACAAAGACACAACAGGCAGAATTCAGTTACCCACACATAAATAAGTGGGGTCATTCTAAGATGCTGCGGCGTGCTCTACCTGGCACCTGGAAAGGTGCAGAAGTCCACTGCTCCTGTGTCTGTCTGCCCCTGCAGATTTATTTGCTGTCTGAAAGATCCATGGCACTAAATGTCCCTGTTCATGCCATTGAACCTAGCCCAGGGTTTCTGATCCTCAGTTACTCAGCTTTGTTGATACAAATAAGACACTGAGTGAGAAACAGAAGCCAACAACAGCTAAATAAATTGAGCCAGCCATAAGTAAGACAGGAATCTTTCATTGTAAAGGCTGGAAATATATAAAAATAAAGATGAAAGTTGGGATTTTCAAGTATGACATAATGCCTCAGCTCTTCAATCTCTTAAGTTCTGTATGAGTCTTGCTGCTTACTTGGTGCAAACATTGTGCACAGTGACATTAAGTCCTTGAGGATAACAGATTTGTTTCTATCTAAATGCAATATGAAACAAAATAATAATGATATCTAATTGTGTTACTGTTTTAGGATTGTTCAGGAACAGATAAATTATTTCTAGACTTCTTTCTCATTAAATCTGTTGCATAAAACACATGCAACTAAATGGTACAAGTAAAGTAATAGGTAAAATAATTTGGACACCACTGAGAATAACTACATTAAATGGTCCACAGCAGAATTAGAAAGGCTAAAGTCCTATTATATTGTACTACATGGTCTGCATGTCCATGTCTACATATAAATCTATGATAAAGAATAGAAAAATTAAGACACTAGTACATTTTCAGTATAAATACAGAAATATCCATGGTTTCTTTCTCATAAATACCCTTCTGAAAATATCATACCAGACAAATGCCATCGCTGTGTAAAAACTGTCCAGGAACAGCTTATTAGACAAATCACCATATTCATCTGAGTTGTTTGCCTAGGAATACTCACCCATGTAACAAATTGCTCTAACATTTTCAATAGTTTACGAATGAACTTTCTATATAGTGCTGCATTATACAGTTAAAGCTATTACTGTAAAATGCAGGAAATTGCATTCATGGTTAATTGCATAATTCATGAAGTCAGACAAAGTGTGAGCTTGGTAAATACGTAAAACTTTTCAATCAACTCAAGTAGAATGAAAGAGGAAAAACCCATTATTGTTGGATCTTTATATAGAAAATAAATGCTGAGTGAAGAAATGCATTTTGTTTTATGTTCTCATTTAATATTACAGAGGAAAAAGTGATGAGCACTGTAAAAATAAACTAGAGTTACCTTGCTATTTTTCTTTTCCTGTTGTGGAGATAGGAAGATTCAAAGACTTCAGCTGCTTATTCAATCTAGTGTTAATTAGCTTGACTTACAAAGCTCCTAACCGAAAAATCTGATAGCACAGTACACTTATTTAAGTTTTTATTACTTTTGATAGGAGCAGCAAGAGATGAAATAGGAAGAAATGTCTTTTAGCTGCGTATATATTTAAAAGTTTAGAATTTAGTACAAGTCTGAGTCTTTAGATTTTTAGTTTTTGTAGCCATCTCTGTTACATTCAAATTTAAAGCCAGACAACACAGGAAAAAAAGTCTTCATTCAAAAGATCATTGACATATTGCCAAAATAAATCTTTACTTTTTAAATGGATATTTATTTTAGCAATCTTAGGCATCACATGAATATGGTATATGTTTATGGTTTATTCCTAGGATTATTACTTAATTGCAACTTTTACCATCCTTAAAATTTTAATTATATAAGATGGTCTCTTTTTCTAACTTCTGGAAGGGTAGTACCTAACACTACCATTCTTTGGAGGAAAGTTTTGAGTCCAAGCAAAAGAAATACTTTCAAACTAAGCAAATGTTCTGCCTTTATTCAAATTTTATTATCTTTTTTTCTCTTTTACATCTGGATTTACCTGGTAGCCAGCCAGAATAAAGCACAACCATGAATATTATAAGGGGCTGACCTTGCGTTTGGCTCAGCAACAGGATACAGATATGAATGTCTGGAAATAAATGCAGGACGACTGCGGGAAAACTTAGGAGCGAAAGGTAGTGCTCATCCATCCTTCTATAAGCACATCCAGTTTCTGTTCTGGTCTTGGCTCTTTAGAAATACTTTGATCTAGACATATTAAATATGAATACATCTCAACTGTTTAATCTAAGAGTAGTGTGCTAAACTCATTGAAGCAGAAAGATTCTTGCTTCAGATGAATTTGGAAATGCTATGGTAATATCCTAAGATGCAGGGGAATCTGCCACTCAAGGTAGACAAAGTAAATTTTCAAATACAGAACACTGTTTTTCAACACAGTCACCAGCATTAGTTATGCATTTTTCCAGAGATGAACAAAAGCCCCCATGCTGCGCTTATAAAAATCTGCATCAGTAGAAGCAAACCACAGTTGTTGCCACTGCAACAATACAACACCCACCATCACTGTGCTCACATCCACTGTTCGATCTCCACAAGCATTCAGCAAGCATCACTGAACGTCAATGGGTGCAATTTTTTCCACATAGAGGAATTTAATTCCACACCTTTGCTTCATACACATTTCCATGCCAGATGCCACTTCGTCAGACTGCCCCTCTGCTGCAATCTGTGGCATGGCAACAAAATGTAATGGAATATTGGTGGGAAGTTCTTTTTCTACTGCCATGCCACCAACATCTGCCTCTGCCATCGTGGGCCAACATCATAAAACAGGAGGTATTACTTTTGGAGCAGCCCTTGTACATCAACATTTTGTTTCTGCAAAAGCTTTTGATGTCTATTGCTCAGATATATCAGAATAAAGAACCTACTATAAAACTGGTTCTTTAATCTCTGCAGAAAATAGTGATTAGGAAAGAAAGGACATGAAAGCTAAATTCTGTGAAGGTGCAAGTAGACCACATCTTTCTCTTAAATGCACTATTATTTGGAACACCGTTTTATAAACACTACCACTAATAAGCATAGCTGTGCCTCACAGCAGACTGTTTTTAGTCAATGCATTACACATAAAAGCATCCTACGTGGAGTCACTGGTACAGTATGATTCTTAGAGCTAGGAATAATTTGCCCTCTCTAACAACCAACTCATTGCTAAGTATTCTGTAGTGCTGCAGCCAAACTAAAAAATTTACACAGAAAAACTTTGACAACTATGGATTCACATGCCAAAGTTAACAGTCCTTCACAATGCCCGCACACAGAATCTGAACTATTTACAAACCAGGAATCAAGAGTGAAAGACATGGGTTTTTCGGCCCCATACATTTATTTACTCAGTGCTTAAACTTCAAAATGCAATTCAAACTCCAAAGAACATACGAGACTGTAGTAATCCACTGCTGAGACACACAGCAGATGTGGAATGCAATTCACGTTATCTGGGACAGAGTTGTCACATGACAAAAACATTGACATTACTCTTCTTGCACTCCATAAAACACCTAGTTTCTGTGCTTGGCAAACAGAAAAAAAAACATAAAATAGTTACTTCTGACCTTACAATTAGGAATCCTGATTACTTAAGGGAAATTTTTAGAACACATTTTCACCATTTTTTTTCTCTACTCAAGAATTTCAAAGCATCCCAAAAACTTCCTAAAAGCCCAACGTTTCCACTTGTAGGAATTATCCTTCTGCAAGCAGACTTCCCTAGTTCGCTTCCATTTGTTCTGTTGGTTTTGAAGTGGACATAAAATAAAATGAAATAACATTAAAAAAAAAACAACCCAAAATCTCCAATAAAATATAATAAGATTTTAATACCTACTACAGATGGATAGGCTTTTCTGATGCAAAATTTCGTAAACATAATTTTGCAACAATAAAACTACTAACTGTGGAAAAAGAGATTAGTTGTTTCCAACAACATTACAGCATCCATTAATAAAAGGCTCAGAACTAATTCTGAAAACTGGGTAGCAAAGAAATAAATGTGAACATTCCAAATAACTACTCATATAAAATGAATTGTCTCAAGAGACTGGTTCGATATGATACAGAAACTGAGTTTTTCCTTCCTTTTCAGTCTGAACCTAACAGTCTGTCAGACAATGTCCTTGTCTGGATTAGAATGGAAAAAAAAAATGTATTATCCTTCTTGAAAAAGATTCCTCATAGGGGAAACTGGGAAGGTCAGTTTTCTGATTCTTCAGATTTCCCTACCTGAACTTCCTGTTGTAAGGTCTCAAGTGATTTTTCTGTTTGATCTTGACAGCTGAAGGGCTTGTCATGACCTTTCCTTAACAGCTGTTGCAGCAGCTGCTCTTTGTATGAAGCTGTACTGAGCTTGGGATACAGCAAAAGTTTGATATTTTCTTATGCATCCTTACTGTTTATTGAAATGATCACCTGTTCAGTGCCACTGAAGATATAAAAAGAAAACAGCCCTGATGTAAAGATTTTCCAATCTAAACTTGCTAATGCAATCCCAATACAGAATTATGCTGTAAATAACAGAATACCCTGCCAGGGACCAGCAACCGTTCAATGAGCCTTAGGTTTTTCTACAGAAAATGTAATTAATTATAAGCAACCTAATCAGAAGTTGAGAATTGACTCCAGCTTTTCTGTACAAATCTACTCTTTCAGAGAAAGGTTTAACAAAGCCCTGGGCTCCACTCATTTGTAACAATACAGAGTAGAATAAGGTAAGATAAACGCATGGTATTGGAAATACCATTTAAGGCAAATGAAAGAGAAGAGTAGTTTGGTAGGTGAAGGAGCAAATGGTGGGAGCTAGGATGAACATGATAAAATCTGACAGAGTTGTAGCCATTGATGAGGAAAATAGCTTTTAAATAGTTGTGTGTACAGAGAAAGAACCTACAGTACTCTAAACAAAGGGATAAATTAGATCACTAGATACATAGTATAAAATGTAGTCTATGATTTTTACAGTGCTTTTAATGTTCCATTGTGCTTTCAGGCTTAATAACTCTTTCTAAGCAACTTTACCTGTAGCATTCTGTATTATTCATATATTATGTTATAAAAACACAACTAAAACTGAAATAGAAAGCATTAGGGAGTTTCATTGCATATATCCATACCGCTCTCACATAAAGGTGTAAATGTAAATAGTTTGAAGATAATTTAGGAAAGATTATCATCTGAAGCTAATGTTCCTGAAAGTGATCAATATTTTGGAAAACTATTTTTCACTTATCAGGACATCAAAGAGTAGCCTTCCAAATGAAATGCAAGTAAATTGTTACCTCAAATACATTTACACAAATGAAGCAAAGATTAAAGTTCACAGTGCTATTTTTCAGCAGTGTTTGTATGTGGTTATCACTAGACATAATTCTACCATCTATGAAAGAAAGGAAAATTTGCTATCTCATTACAAATTATCCATTAAGGATAGTTGTCAAAATCTGTGTACTAGTGATCTGGGAAAGCATTTTTTTTTCCCCAACTATCTTTCTGTGCAACGTTAAGAAGGGCAAAGCACCATGACAAGAGATTGTGAATATAAAATGCTTTCTTTCCAGAGCAGAACTACATATTTGAAGTTATTTTTTAAAGTTAAAATTATGAAAATATGAAATTCATGACTCAGGCTAAATCAGTATTGCAACTATTTCTGCAGTAATTGGAAAGTACACAAGTGTTTATTTCTAACTCATGTTCAATTTCAGTTGCAACTTTTGCAATATGGAACCAACACGACTTTTTTCCCTCAAAATAAGTATTATTATCATTACAAACTTTTCAATGTATTGTATCACCAAAAATTTTGTTTCTAAGACCATATTGTATATTCTAAAACATTAAAGAAATTGTCTTAATACTCTAGTGGTGGCCATCATTATGTATAGACCCAGGCAAACGACACTGCCATTTCCATAGTAACTAATGCACTTCAGATGGGAAACAATGAAAACTGGAAAAGAGGAAGCCAAAAAAATAGCTAGATTAAATCAACTTTCTGCTGTTATGGTATATTTCTGCAAAATGCTCATTACACTCTTGGTTCCAAATAATGAAGCATCTCTCACCTGCTCCACTGCCTTTGGAATGAACTTACTCTAGAATGAAAAGATGCCAAAAATAGTTTCTGAACCAATATAAAATTGTGTAGAAGGAGACCAGACTTTAAGAACTTTTGACATTTTACCCAAAGATTTTAGAAGTTCATGATAAGGGTAAGATAACTGAAAGTAATAAAGACATCATAGTGAAAAATGAAAAAAAAAAAAAAATTTTAAAAATCACAGACAAAGATAATGAGCTGGGAAAAGGAAAAAGAAATTGGCTTAATTCAGTTTAGTAAAGACTTATAGAATCTTATATTTGGAACAGATTTGTCCATGACTACTTTGATTAAAATTCATAAATGTTAAATGAGGGTTAGAAGGGGAGTTGACAAATGCAGATGTTAAAGAGGAGCTGCACAGAATACATTCCCTCTTAAATATTTTTTGTCACTTCAGCTTCCCTTAGCTGAAGTAAACTGTATTGCCAATACAACAATTGGAGTTTTTTTTTCCCTATTTTGGTTATTCTTCCTCTACACTCAAGATGATCAGACAGTAGAATGCAACAGATTTAAATGTTATCTACTGCTCCTTCGTGCTACCCATTCAAAAGGAAAAGGAAACCTAGTGTTCACTGAGTTGAAAGTGGATGTAAATTGCAGCGCAAAAAGAAAATTTAGAAATAGTTACCAGTGATGAACAATGTTATTTACTCTCTTGAACATTTCTGCTAGGCTTCCAACAAAGATGTGATGTCTTTGACACAAATAATGCTACCACAGTTGCATTCCTTTTACCATCAATTTATGGTTTCTCTTACCTACAAGATGAAGCTTACTGAAAATTATATTTCTGTAAATTACATCAAAAGCATGATGGTACATGCACACAAATAATAAATACAAAAACTATATTTGATGATAGCTATTCTTATTCTGATTGTCACGTGTGGTGAACACGCTCTTGTGTTTAAGCTGCTTAGGCAGTATTTTGTGGAGATCATGGTCTGGCTATTTGTCCTTCTCTACTAGGCCATTTTCACTGAAAACATTAGGAAAAAATTAGTTCAAAAGGATGACTAGTTTGAGAAGTATCTGCTTTCATCTATGTAATGAAACGCATGCACGTGGATAACAATTTGGTTGCATTTTTTACTGTCATACAAAGTATATACAATGACAGTGACCTCGTCACATATATTCCCTTTTATGACTGCTCTTTCAAGACTGATCGGAAATAGCTTAACAAATAACCTCTCTGCAGTTTTTACAGCACATTAACCACATTTTGAGGTAGTTACCTAAGTCCAGAAAGATGCACATTAAAAGCCTGCCTTGCCTGATGACTGGTACAGGGCTTCACTGAAATGAAATAGTGTTAAATGGTAAGCATCAGAGCTTGTCAAAAATGAGCAAAAAAATGAGCACTGGTGCTCATTAAATGTCAGTCTGGGATCAAGTAATAATGGGCACAGATCTACCAAGTTATTTTTATTTTAGCTATCTAAAGCCAGATGAGGTAATCAAACAGCGCATACTGAAGACAATTACCTAAAGTAGAAGAAAGAATCTTTTAGGAAATGGGTACCAACTGAAATACGATAGCCAGTATATACAGTTCATTTCCATGTCTGGTCTCTTTACAACAACATTCTGGGGAACTGTGGTGTGCTTGTTTCTCTGGCCACGAGAATATCATGCTGTGTGTCCATGTCCCTAAAATCAGGATTTGACCTCCATCACGCTTACTTTTTAGAATCTTTAACACTGTTGCATCTTAGTGTCAGAGTGTCACAGTACCACAGTTAAATGGCACAGTACTAAGCCTTTATTAGGTTTTCTTTCGAAGTCCGATGGTTTCATTGGTTAATTTTCTCTGTTTAGGCAACTATCTCTCAAAATAAACTGGTTGTCTGAAAAACACGCAAGTATAGAAATTAATTTGCCATATATAGAAAAAGAACATCTTAATTAGTTTCCGAAGTTCTCACTGAGCGTATAATTAAACTTGGTTTTATTATGATGATTTAATACATTTAATGTGAATAATGGAAACCATTATAGAGTAAAACCAAAAATGGCCATAATTAGAAATCTAGAGATTAATACATTTTGTCAACCTGTGCTCCACCTAAAGGATTTTCATGGCTCAAAGAAAACACTTCAGGTGCTTTCATATGCTTCAGAAAAAAACATTTTGCTGAACAAACATCCAACATAAGAATTTAATTCAGAAAGTCTCTTTTCCATTAGGTACATAACATACATGATTTGATACATAAACATTTGCTTTGGTTTACGCTATTTTGTGCTCCCCAGCATAAACTCTTAGAAGTTCTAAAATATGAAGTACACGACCATGGAAAAATCACATTCAGAATATAGATTGCAGGCTGGTTCTAGCAACTAAAGGTTGATGCAAATATTGCTATTATTTTCCATGGGCTACGTGACTATGATGTGGTCACTAAAAGCAGGTTTCTTATACCTCAGAAAATCTGCCAGCTTTTCTGATGTTTCTGTCGGAACTGACTTCTGATGTTACCATGCCTCGCAACTTAAACTTCCTTATCTTAAATCATTAATTTGGTTGTTCTCCGTAAATGCACCATTCTCCATTTATTTACTTTTTCCTGCAACAGCATGAACATGCAATTAGCAAATAGTTTTGGTTTTTTCTTCCCCTGACATTCTGCATAATAGACAGTACAAAACAATAGATCAGATATGTTACTAAACTGTACCTCCTCCTCTGAAGAGGATTAATTTTAAAGACTAGTGTCAGGATCACAACATGATTCAGCCTGCACAGAATCAGTGGGAAAATTTTACTCAAATTTGTCATCCATAGTAGAAGCAGAAGGAAGAAGCCACTTGGTTATTAGATTTCTTAGGCTATTGTCAATTCTGGCTTCATTATTGTTTGCTTTATGGTAAGTTGCAATGGTTTTGCACCAACGCTGAAATAAAGGGGCACTACTATTGCTATACTTTCCATCACATTATAGCATTTCAGGGAAAGAGTGGAGTGGAAGAAACAACGGAGAATCTTCTGTTCATTTGCAGACGTGGAATGAGAAACTTCCTAATCAAATTTTCCCAGAAAGCAACTTCTAGCATGAGCAGGGAAGTTGCAATTGCAGATATGCTAACCAGATGGTGAGGACACTGGTACATACTTCATTCTGCTTATTTACGGATGACAGATGGTCTTTTGGAAACATTATCTGTTATCCTTATCTTCAGAGTAAATGTAAAGTTTGAATATTTTCTCCCTTAACAGCTGTACTACTGAGTTCACTTTAGTGAAAACATAAAATCCAGTTTTCGTGATGTGAAGGAGTACTCCAAAATGACCAAAGTGTGGGGGAAAAAAAAAAAAAATCAAAAGATTAGTGTGGAATACACCCATGTGGCATCCTAGTCACTTTTGATCACTACCCAGAGGCAACTGGTAATGAACAAAACTGTCACTGCTACTGGTTCCTATTCACATACTCTAAGGACTGTCCTTTCCACAAGACATGTGGACAGTACACTCTTCCATGTGAAAATGTTGAAATTAGTTAATTCAATACACTGCTTGTTTTAAGTGTGTATTTCAGTAGATAGGAGAGAGTGAGCACTAACTTCTCCACATATTGATAGTAGCCAGGAAGAATATGACAATATTTTATTAGCTATTCATCCTCGGAGTAACTAAAGCCACAAAGACTTTGTGCTGCACAATTTTTCCTGGTTGACTCACTATATTCAGTTGACCTTTAAAACCTCTGCTAGAGTTTGTATAGACAGAACAGGCTAGCAATGCTTTGTCTTGAAATCAAAAATATAAAATCTCTGAGGAAGAGAATGTTCGTATTTAATTTGATGATATTTAGGGATTCTGGTTGCTGCTGAAAAAGAAACCATAAGCAATATCTATCAGTCAGCATCAAGAAACAAGGAGGTGGTTCTAGGTTTGGGCAGATGAAAATGACAAGTGACTAGATAATACGTTAATATAAAACTGGTCTGGCATATGTACAAAAGTATCTGCAGGTATTTCCTGAGAAGGATGCTTTTGCTTACATTTGTGTTCTTTTCACTGTGGCAGTCTAGTGCTGATTCACCCATGGCATTCACCTCAGAGAACTGTCCTTTTAACCACAGAGCAATAGCCAGATGTCCTTCTCCTAATTTTTAGGGAAAGTCTTTCAGAGCAATGAATGCCCTCAAGTGCACTTGGTGTATTCTCCTCCCCTTCTCACAAGCCTGCAGCAATGGATAACCTCGTTCCCATTATAACCAGACTTGCAGGCCTGATCTAGCTTCCAAACTACAAGGATGGCAGAAATGAGTATTGAGTACCATTGAATGGTGAATGCATTTCATTGCTTGCCCAAAAGCCCAGCTTTATCTATGCTGTGCTACTAAACTTAAACACAACCACGAACGTATTCCTAAATACAACAAACAGCTATTAACCACACACATTTTCTTCTAACACAAGTATAAAATCAGATTTTTATTCCAAAACTCAGGATCAAATCAGACAGAAGAATAAGCTATTCCCTGTTTCCTAATTGGTTTAGATAATTGTTTTAAAACAATATTACATTTCAATTAAATTTAATCTTATAGCTAGCAAATAAGTATTATCTTTTTATATACTTTTAAAAACCCCTTTTAAACAGTTGTTTTTGAAATGGAGTACAAGGTGGAGGGATGACAGAAGAAAACATGAAACACCCAGAAATATCATTTGAAATATGTTTCAAAATAATCATGAAGGAGACACTTCAGATGAACTGTGCTCTGTACATTCTTTACAAGTGTTAACAAAGAATGGGAGATTAGCATAGGACCTAAATCACCACAGTACCAAACACATATTTGATATACTGAAGAACTGATGATTGAGAAACTGGGATTAGCTCTACTGAGATATAATGAACATTACATTTGTCACAGAAAAGACTTTCAAGAGACATATATAAAGTAAGGCATACTTTATGTAATTCTCATGCTTATCATATGGGAGTATATCAAAATACTCTGCTGTGCAAAACCATTAATTAGATTAAGTTAGTGGTAGATGTAGGAAAAGGCAACAATTCATAGTTAATATCATACAGTACAAGACATTATGATCAGTTTCACAAGACAGTGTGCTGACAACAATTGAGAGGTTGTCTCCTTCTGGCATAGTATGGTACCCCTAGACAATAATCAGAAATTGAAAGTACTGAAGTTTAAGATTATGACCAGAGATCAATGTTCCTAAGAGTACAGAGCATTTTGCAGCAGATCTTGCTGAAATATATGTAATTTCTAAATAGATAGAAGTTGAGTTTCTAAATGAGTTACTAGAGCAAATGCTAAATGAACTCTGCGAAAGGTATGTAACCTACACTGCTCAGAGAATGGCAGTATTAAGCACAACTAGTTAGTATGCTCGTGTATCACTTTCCTTTGCTACACAAGATGTCAGATGTTTTCATACATGTTATTTATCACAGAATCATAGAATGGCCTATATATATAAATATTTCTGAGCTTAAATAATTGATTGCAACTCATTATAAAATAAGATAACATGAGACATTATTATTTGTAGCTTGAAGAATAGTCAAAAGCTTAATCTTCCTTGGTACAAGAACATCTTACCTGTATTACAATTTGTTGTACCTTGAAAATATGCCGGTGTCTCTGAATAATTCTAGATCAGGAGAGGCTCTTGGAGTTTTATACAAAAGTATGTTTTCTCTTGAAAGAACTGCACAAACAATTAATTACATATAAAAAGATTTCCTTTATTTAGATGCTGTATGTTTTCTTATCTTATACTAAGGATGAATAATTTCAAGCACAGATGAATAACTCACTGAGTTTCACGGGGAAAATCCAAGCAGTGGCAGAATCACAACTGAGACACTTTTGCTTCTAGCACTTATTTGACCTCGTTGTTCCTCTCCAGTGCATTTACCTGCAAAAAGGTCATCTGAGGAAGAGAGTGTAGAAACAGATTATAATAAATTTCCAAGAGTTCTCAATGCTGTATACAGAAAAATATTTTTTACTCATTAATGCACAGCTCTATTCAATAAGCATTTTTTTTCTGTGTATTCCACGATCAAAAGTGGTACCTAAACCAAAACATCCCTTCTAAGATACATGTGCATGGAGAATTTTGCATAAACATAAGATCTCTGAAAAATTGCAGCTGGCTCTAAAAACAACAACATGGAGATTATTAGGACTTTTTTTTTAACCTGACAGGCAGCTGAACACCACACAGTCGTGCACTCCCTCCTTGCCCTTCCAATGGGATAGGAGAGGGAATCAGAAATAAACTTAAGTAGAACTCACAGATTGAGATAAAAACTATTTACTAAAACAGAAAAGGAAGAGGAAAACAAGAATAGTAGTAATTTAATAGTTTATATATATATTTATGTGTGTATATATTTATATTTATGCATATATGCATACACAAAACATGTGATGCACATACAATTACTTACCACCCACCAATCAATGCCCAGACAGACATGAAGCAGCAGCCACCTGCCCATCCAACTCGCCACCATTCTAATGTCATATGGTATGACATACGATACGGTCAGTTTAGGTCAACTGTCCTAGTTCTGTCCCCTCCCAACTCCTTGTAACCCCTGAACCCTATTAGTGGAAGGACAGTACTAGAATCTGAAAAACTGACAAGTCCTTTGCTCTGTGCATCATTGCTCAGAAATGTCTAAAACATCAGTGTGTTATCAACACTGTTTTTCTCCTAAAGCCAAAATGTAGCATCATACCAGAAACTATAAAAGAAGAATCAACTCCATCTCAGCAGAAACCTAGTGAGTCTTTCTCTTGGAGAGCAGGAACTCATGTAAGAACAGCTGATACTGCCAGGAGCTCATCCAGGAAGTGCAGTAGTATAGCTCCCCAGCACTGTGTTCCAGTACTAAACGGTTTGCTGCATGATGCCATTATATGGAATACTGATAAAATCAGGACAAGCAGACAAATCCCAAGCTAAGTATTTAGTTCTAGGATTGAAATTTTTATTTTTTATAGGAAAACAAAGTGTCACGTATTAACTTTGTTGTTTCTCTGTACTCTACCAACATTTTGCTGAAGTTTGCATTCCCACTCTTTAGTACTTCTGGATTTCCTCAACCAAAATCAGCCAGTTAGATCCTTATGATTTAAATAAATAGGTATTTCATGCTAACTTAGACTCCTTTCCATGAAGTTGTTAAGATAACGCTCATAAAGATGCCTCTACCAATCAACATATGGAGACAATCAATTTGGCAAAAATAAGCAGGATCCCATCCACCACCTACAATAAGTATAGTTGTCATACCAAATACTGTTGTCATGTAGGTCTGAGTCTCAATGCCTACTATAATGAGTGCCCTCTCTGTGAGAATAGTTGTTGTTTCATACCTATTTACTGGGTTTATAAATCTTCTGTATGAACATTTAAAAATCTGAAACCAGCGCTAAAAAATGAAATCGTGGAATTCAAAGGAAGTAAATGGCAAAACCAGTGAGAAATAATACCTTGCATTACCTTGTCTATTTCTTAGCTGCAGTAGACACTTAAATATGACAAAATCTAGGTATTTTGGAAAAAACAAACACAAGTCAGAATGCAGTTTCCCTCAAAGCCTCAACAATGTTGTTAAGCAAACTATTAAAACAACGTATCTGATGGTAGAGTAGCATTGAATGCTTCAGTATTCATTAATTGCATTAACTTAATTAAACAAAAGTATCATTTGTCAATATGCCAGCATTACACAGGGAGAAAAAAGGAGACAGCAAGATTCTGTCCACAAGGCCACATTTAAGAAACACTACCAATCTCTCTTAAAACTGTAGAAAACTTTACCAGTGTGCCTTATAGAAAAGGTGTTTTGTCTGCAAATGGGTATATTCTTCTCCTAAAGCTATTAGAGCAGAAATATTTGCTTGCAAAGCTAATTTCTGTAGGGAACTTTCACTGTTTACACACAATGCTAGACAAGTTGTACAGTCAGCCATGTGGTTACAGGAATGCTCTGAATCTGTACTACAACAGCACATTCATTTTCTCAGTTACAGGAGCTTATAAAAATGCTATGACCTCTTCTAGTGTGGGTTTTTTGAGGTTGTATTTTATTTTTGTTTTTTATTGCCATGTTCCAACTTCATTGAAATGTACTCTAGGTAGACCTTCAGGCAGTTAACCCTCATTCAGAGTCTGTTCCCATCTAGATACACTCTCATTCTCCCAGTAAATCAGCCAATGTCATCTTTAATAATCATCACAGTGATTCTGCAGTCAAGTTAAGCAGGGAAGGATAAGACACTTGTCCAGAAGTGCTTTCAAGGACAATATTTCTTAGCTTTTTCAGTCCAAAACTGACCTGACTTTGGTTCAGAAATCACCAGCCCACCCTGCCATTAATGCAAACCCAGAGCATTGTCACAATGATTTCCAGTATTTTAACCCAATGTTGTTTAGGTTAAATTTTAAATAATTTGTTACTTTTACTTTTGCTGACGTGGGAACAGATGTATACATCGTGATGTTTTCTTCATCTATCTTCTAATGTCTGATGTCTAGAGCATCTTTCATTCTATTCCACATCGTAACGCTATCTAGACTACATGTGCTGACATGCCAGTAATAACCATGTCACATCAATAGGAGCCGTAGCTCACCTAGATTAGACCCAAAAAGCAAGAGAAATTGTTAATGATCCCTTCAGCTATGCACATGTAGGATCTGGCTGACATAATGGATTGAATTTTCTTTAGTTCTCATATTGTATAGGGCTTGCCCTTCAAGAGCTTCTGGTATATTTTCCTCTGAAAGGCATCTAATTTGTGCAGGCCAGCACCTCTTCCAGCTGTAACAGCAAATCATGGGTAGTGGGGCAGATCAGGAAACTAGGTTTAAAACTATAACTCTCATGTAAACACAGCTGGTAGGGTAGAAACAATTAAGTGTTTCTTCACTATCATTATAAAGGCCTAAAATCAAGTCAAAGAAATCTATATCAAACCTGTAAGTGTGCTGTATCCAGTACTGTCATATCAGATGACTTATATGGGAAGAATGGGAAAGCCATAAATAGTGTGACCTAAAAGAACAATATCAATAAATCTAAGCAAAATCTTCCACAGAAAATATCTTTTTTTGTTGTTGTTGTAGCTCTCACCAGACTGTACTTGTTTTCAATGAAAAATTAAACTGTTATGCAGACAGCAACAATTTCAACCGGAAAAAAAATGCTTATATTGCAGTTGGAAGAATTGCTGTAAAATATTTTTACTAGATACAGAAACGATTAAAAGAAAGGAAAAGAACAGATTTCAGATGTCAAAAAGAGGACCGGTGAATCTGTATATCTTAATCCTATTCCTGGATTTTCTAGGACACAGCTGTGTAAGGTTATATAGCTTCCTTTTGCATTACAATCAACACATTCCTAAAATATAGACTACTCTATTGATTTATTGCTTAATATTCTAGGTTAAGTGAAGAGCTCCTATATTCTTGAAACAAAATTCTTTGAACGAAATCTTAAACTCCTTTTTCATGCAGACAGTTGTAGGAGTTTAGCTGTAGCTAAATAAAATTGAAGAAGTTGGTATTTTTGTCTCAGCAATCAAGTGTGACTGGCTCTATCTGCAGGCAGCTCTTAGAATGTCTTTGTGAAAGAAATAGTTAAGGATGATTAGGCAGTGATCAAACAGGAGTAGTAGACAAGGCAATGTTCCAGGAAGGCTGGAAGTACGTGAAGGGGAATTCGTATTTCCTCTCCTGTTGCTGCAGTAATAAGAAGCCTCTATTGTGTTCAGCAGCATGTGTTTTCTGCTTTACTTCTTTTAGGGAGGATGTGCTGATAAGCAATAATATCTACTCTAAATATGCACCACTCGGTACCCAACTAAATACTGGAGAAAGTACTTCTTGTAAACAAACTGGATATCAGACTTTCAAAGCGGAAGGTTGCCAAGACAGCTTTCCTCCAAATCTAGGTGTACTACTAGCTGAATGAATGAAATAGAAGTGTCCCAATAAACAAGGCAATATAATGTAACTGCAATATTGCATAATGACTGTAAATCAATATGCCTGAGAAAACAGTGTAAAATAAAAGCACTTTTAAGAGAATACTTTTAAAGTATCAAAAAGTGTAAGTAAACTATAGAAATTAGTTCTTCCACTTACACATTGGGTATTTTTTTCCTTCATGAAGTCCATTGTTTCATTTTGGAAGAGTCCCTCTGACTTGACTGAAAGCAGTTTATATATAGGAAAAAAAAATTCCTTATCGAAATACTGTGTAGAATTATATATGAGTGATCACTACACTTTTCTAACTAGAAATCCATTTCATTATACAATAAGGCAGTGATACAAGGCAAAAACCTTGAGGAAGAAGCTCACTCAAATCCATACTTCAGTAAGCATCAATATTAAATAGGGCTTAATGTGCAGCTGTTTCTTTCAGCTTTAATTTAATTTTATTTTGGTTAGAAAGGACACTCCGTGGTTGTAACCCCAAAATGCCATCTTTAATTATTGTCTGTTCATCTTTTTTCCATTGTGGATGTCCAATTTCAGCTCAGCACCTTCGCATTTTTGGAGCAGCCGTGGCATTCCCCAAACCCCCCTCCCTTTTCTCTCTGTTTTCTCTGGTCCCAGAATTCAGGGCAGCTTTGGAACGAGCTGACATGTGAAAGAGTAATTATCTTTCAGACACAGTCTGCATGAGGAATTAAGACATCAGTTGTGGACTGGAAATCCACCACTAGCCTACCCATCAATTTATGCCCAAGCACTTGACCCAGCTGTAGTGCACGAAGATTAGACATGATATTCATTAGTGTATTACTTGTGCTGATTGACAGCCAGATCTTTTGTGCATGAATTGGTGTTCGAGTACCCACAGATAGAGAACAACTATTCTGACATTCTTATTAATTGACTGAATGTTAGTTAAAATGTTTAAAAAATAATTAAATTAAATAATAAATAAATGAAAAAAAAGGAATAAAAAAGGAAGAAGCAGGGAAGTTATTTTACCACTATTTTACCACTCATGTCTTTTGTGGCTTGTAATGGCTGTTGACATTTACCTGAGACATTTAGCCAGAAGACATGTTATAACAAGATATTAGATGACACCACAGATAATAGGAGGAGCACTTACTGCTCTGAAAACTGAAGTTGATTAACAATTGATGGGAACCACACTTAGCTATTCTAATAGAAGGAAGGTGCAAATAGCTCTAAGAATGTGTGCCTCCTTTCAATAGCCTTCAACCCTATACAAAAACAGTATCGTGCATAATCATTATATTGTCTGAGCTGTGTTATTAGGATGGTTCATTCAGACTACTTGTGATTAACCCCGGTGAAGAACAATAATCAGAAATACAAATCAGTCTTATTCAGGAGTTTCTTCTCTTCAACAAAAGAAACTGCAAGACCCTTTCAGGTTAAGTGAAAACTACTGTAAAGATTCCTAAATACTGAACATCATAAAACGAAGGAAATTGTCAGATGAAAAGAGAAGAAAAGTACATTTAATTGATACCAGTGGGCTGAGGATTTTACCCTAGATACTTCACCTACAAGCAAGTAGAAAAAACGCACAGCCTGACAGCAGGGACCTTAACCATATCAGTAATCATGAACTAAATGTGATGCCAACTGCTTGAAACACATAAACTGTTCAGTCAATAGATATTGAATTATACCCTTTACCAGCCTGTCAAATTTGGTTGATGTCCAGTAATATAAGTAGTAGTTCTGTGTGAAAAAAGCAACTAAGGAGAAATTCAAGTAGCATTGGCCTTTTAGTCCAACAACAGCATTCAGCAAATCTGATTCCAAGTAAACCCTGTATCTACAGGTATAGTGAAAGATGAGTGGTTTCTGACCAAAGAATATTCTCAATCATGTATATCACGTATCATAAATACAAAAACAGTTCAGAAGTTTCCAGAGAAGGCTGACACAGAGCAGGCATTAATAAAAATTTATGACTTTGGTACTGTAACATAATTAAGTATGACTGTTCAGTGTAGACCAAGACCTCTGACAACTGCATGGTGTGACATGAGGCAGCACAGACTGTCTTCTGTTGGTCAGGGAGCTGAAGAGCAGGTGAGGCACAGCACTCATCCTACACACAGGCAGCTTCTCTTCTTGTTAATTATAACCTGTACAAGCAGTGCTTGATTCCTGTCACGGAGTTATCTCCAGATCTGAGCCCGTGACAGGGGCACAAGCCCAGAAGGAGAAAAAACAGAGAGGGGGATAAAAGACTACCCCACCTTTTGCGGTGCGGCTGGCCCCGGCCGTGACTAACGAGGCAAGGCACTTGTGGGCCGTGCTCCGGGACAGGGGGAAGGGCAGGGAGATAGCAGATGGGTCTAAAAGAAAAGAAAGAAAAAAAAAAAAAACAGCGGCAACGATCCAACAAAATCAAACAAAATGAGAGAGAGAAGAGTGTCCAAAATACAAGGTCTTACGCTGGCAGACTGCAGGGGAAGCACGTGCTTTCCTCCGCGGCAAACCCAGAGAGCGAGGCAGCAAGAGGTAGAGGGGCCGCCACCCTCTCTGGAGCTCCTCCTTCCTTCCTCTGCGCGCCAGGTCCTCCGGGAATGCCGCTCCTCCCCTCCGAGAACCCAAAATGCCCATAAAAGGCAGTCCACGGAACCAGAACATTAACTCTTTTATGTTCTGATGTGGAATACCGACAACAAAAATCACAAAACCACAGCAGTTCCTTCCTTCTCAGTGACTTCTGCATCCAAATTCTTAACATGTGGCAAATGAATACCTGAGAATGCTGTGGATTTGTACACGTGTGTAAAAAATGCAATGTTCATCACTATGTCATCAAGAGCACAGAAATGACTGGTGCATACATTTGCTCCATGTGCCTCACGTCCTAACCGTAAGCAATCCTCAGAGTTGTTCAAGAAGCAGCAAGCCATATTTGATGGTCACTGTGTGGCTAATGAACACAATTCAGCTGGATGTTTATCAAATTTGACTTAACTGATGAAACCCAAACAGCGTCAGCCTAAACTAACTGGAAGATTTGTAATTAAATGTACTACCAAAGTAGATTGATATCACCTAGCAATCAGTTAAAACCTGCAGGCTTGGAAAAGGTTGTGAGAAGAAAAAAGCCTTAACCTAGCTTCTAGTTCATGGTCTGGCTGGGATTTAGGGAGATCTTCTCTTCTAAGAGACTCTTTAGTATTTCCATGCCTTCTCTTTTCACAGAGCGTCTTGTTTTCCCTTGCCACCACAAGGTTAAAATTAAAGTGTGATAAACAGCATGTAGCAAGAGCTAAAAACAACTGCAGAACAGAAATGTCAAGGTAGTTGTTTTTTCTAACTGAGAGCATTAAAGCTTTCTGCTTGCAGGGAAAGGCCTTATTTCAGCAGGAGGGTCGTGACTAGTGATCATACCAGACAGTACAGTGATGGCATATGGAGCATTTTAGTTCTGGGTCGTTGGATTCAAATCTGACCTAGCTCTCAATATCCAGTAGTAATTACCATCTGTTAACTATTAGTGGCTATTTGAATTGGTCCTCTATTCAAATCCTAGTAAAATGATTCCCTTTTACAGGTAAAGATAATATCTCAGATTCTGTTAGGTGTCCCTCCATCTTTTCATCCTCCTGCAGAATGGCCACTTTATAAGAAATCATTTTCCTAGCAAAGTTGGGCCCTAAATGAAGGATTCGGGTTTATCAGAGAGGATGTTTGCACTGATGCTTATCATGTAGTACCTACTGTGCAGATAAAGAAAATTTTCATGCTTCAGGGCTGGCAATCTGGCCATCTTTCACAGAATCAAAAATTTTAACACCAGGGAGCAACATGAAAACCATCTCATCAAACCTCCTGCATTTTGTGCACTGTACAAAATTACATGATGAGCTCTGCATTCTTCAATATTGTTTTAAGCTATAGCAATCCTATGTTGTGTTATTCTGCTGTTAGTGATCCAAGAGTACTAATAAAACTAAGTAAATAAATAAATTTATTAGTATCACCACTGATGACTTGTATGTTATTTTGAGCCTTAATTTCTCTATCTTCGGCTTTCAACTAGGCCATTTTCTATTAACAGAAATTCTCCATGGAATTTTTAGCTTCTAAAGGCAAGCATCTTTCAAATTTCATAGTATCCAGGGATGTTTTGAAAAGTACCTTATTGAAATAAAGAAAATCTTCAAATTTCATTCTGAGTACAAGTGGGATTTATAGTGCTATAATCAGAGAAAATGTTATCTCCTTACATTATGTCTTCAGGCTTTCTTTTTGGGTCTGTTATGTAGACATTTTAGTAAAATTAGTGCACTACAAATTCATTTCACGTAACCTTTAAAACCAGAAGATTCTCTAATTCATGCTAAAGAGCACTTTACAGTGGTACGATCTTAATTCATACCTATGTTGATTTGCAACTGTTCATCAAATGAGGTCCCTTATTAAGGAAACTAAATGTATAGACTATCCAGCACCTTTTGCCATTTCTGTGTCACTTGAAATCTTACTGAAACTGTGTTTTTTCAAAACATTCTTCCATTCCAATGGGAATCTCTGCATTAAAAACAGAATTCTTTGGGACACAAAATATAATAATCTTATGTTTCTTACTCTTACATTTTACTCTTAAGATTTCAATACCTTATACCAAAATTATTTTTTGAGATACATTGTTTAATCAGATTTCCATCCATATCTCGTGAGTTCCTTTCTCCACTGTTCTATCAGAGCAGCTATTGATCTTACAAATAATACCATTAAGAAGTATAATTCTGCTAAATACGGACATTTGTGACACACGACAGAGATCTCAATTTGCATGGTATTTCTGGGACTCTCCTAAGCTGATTTTTTTTTCCCCAGGAGAAATCAGTGGTTAATAGAGCAGCAATTGACATATAACACTTGATATAAGGAATTTAGCAATTCTTACTTTTACCCATTTTAGAAGAATCGTATAGCAAGTTACTGCTTCAAGGAGAAGAAAAGTTCACCTTGTTTCAGCAGGTTTGATTCAGGCTGAGCAGAGGATGTGGCCTGCTCTTCAGGTTTCACGTAGCAAAAGATTGGAAGGGACAGAATACATACAGTGTATACTATTTCTGAGGACAGTAAACTGGTGTTAGCATGCTTGTTGTATTAGCTGGTAGAGGAAGAGACTCAGAAAACAAATGCAGGCCCACTGTAACCAAGACTGGTGGCAAGCTTCTTCTCTTGTTCTATCTTACCAGATAGTGGGAAATCAAGTGGTAAGAGGCAGTTAGATGAGCAGTGATTGTTTGTTTGCTTGCTCATTGTCTCTTGTCATGGCAAAAAAAAAAAAAAAGTGTAAAAATAGTTACTTGTTATTAATAGTTATTAATAATACATTACAAACAGTTATTTTAAAACACTTGGCATTGGAATTATCTCACAAGCAAAAACAAGAACAAAACAAAACAAAAAAATAGTTCTACAATTTTACTTTCAGAAAGAAGTATTTCTTATTCCTTTTGTTTCTCCATCTTTACAACTGGGAAATAAAAATCAGCAGACATTCCTACCATCTCCCATAGGGTTTTAATTCTGATTAATTTAATTCAAGCTAATGATGAAACTACAGGATATCTCACAGAAACTTTTAATAGTCTTATTACTCACACTCCAGGAACACCTGGCAACAGCCCAAAACCTTTCTGTGCAGCCCCAAACCAAACTTCTCAACTGTTCTGTCTCTCAGCAGAATCTACAGCTTGTGGAAGCCTGTGTTAGTGAAAGGTCTTCCTCCAGCACCAGGGGATTGGAAAGTCCAGGAACTGAGATGATAGAGCGGTCAGCTAGCAGGAGCAGAGAGCACAGGGAGATAAGTAATCACTAATCCGCAGTACTGCCAGCTCCTCTGGACCTTCCTACAGAGTCACATAGAAATAAATCTGTATCTGCTTCAAGACTATGACATCATTAAAGGCAGGGCAGCTTGCACTGGCCTATCCTTTCCTTCCAAGCATTTCATACCTTATAGACCCTTCACTAAGCAAGTCCCTGGGAATCTCTGATGTGATGTTTCATCCAGAAGAGTTCACGCAGCACATGGTTTTCTTCCCATCATTGAAGAGTACAGCCATCATGTGATACGTTTCATTCCTCTTTCCTAGTTTAAGGTACATTATTTCCACAGTTTTCTGGTACCTATCTAATTTTTGTGAGACAGAAAACATTCTAAGGTATCACAAGATTTTTCCTCTTCATTTTCTTCTTTGATGATCTGAGTCAAGGTAATTGATGCCAAGGCTTCCAGTTATCAGTGGGATTTTATCACATGATTCTGATTTCTACCATCCCCTCCATGAGATATGTTTTATTTCATCAGGAAAACACTATGCAGACTTCCTGACTCACTGTTTAATGCTGAATGCCATCTGTTGTTCTTAAGGTCAAGAGTGTTGAATTCATAAAAGAAAAACGTAAAATAAAAGTCCACATCCCATGAATGCAGTTCCCCAAAAATGTTGATGTGATATCTTCGCTACTGAATATCTTCATGTTAGCTTACTTCTGTGCTTTCTATCATGTTAGTTTGGAGACAACGCTGCATGTGTGCTTTTGTTTGTCCCAGTGGTAAATAACAAACAAACAAACAAAAAAAAAAACAAAAAAAAACAAAAAAACATAACTTTACATTTAAAAGGATGAGGGAAGTTTTCTGAGAAGTGTTCAGGGGCTCCAGATTTATTTGTGTTTGTTTCAGTAATTCCTGTCAATACATAATGACAGCTAAGTATTTTCTACAGTAAATTTCGCAATCAGAATCAATCAGGTAGCAGCACAAATACACAGCAGTACTTACTCAGCCATAAATTGATTTACAGGGTCATTAGTCTTTTCTCACTAAATTTAGGGAGCAGCTCCTGCTAGTGACATTGGGAGATTTTTGACACTCAACTACTCATAAAATAATAATACACAGAAACAAGTCTGTATCTTTCAAGCCAATCCTAGTGTTTGGTAGGAAACTGCATTTAAATGTAAGATAACATAATAATACAAAATTCCAGAGTGACCTTTATAAAATAATAGCTCAAATAACTTAACTGTATGGAGCATTTATTACAGAATTAAACTTTCAATGGCCTGGAATTACCACGGAATGTTTTCACATTTATACATACCTGCAAACAATATAAAAGGAAATTCATATGGCAACATTTCTTACTACATATAGCTTACATGAAACAGAACAGTCCAAATTTCCAAGCAGTTTTATAATAATTATGCATTGTATAATTCCTGCTTTAACTGTTGATAATTTTCATGACAGACTTCTTTCTGGTAAATATGAGCTGTCACTGCTGTATCAGCTCTGTGTTCTAAGATTTTAAAGCCAAAGAGTCTAACTGATCTTTCTGTGTTCAGCAAGATTCATGCAGTTTAATATGTCATCACCGCCCTTACACTGCTGCTTTTCAATGTTCTACCACGAAGTCTATGTACTTCAACTTGAAAGTTGAGTCTGTCTCCTGAACTTCAAAGACTTGACACTTCAGAGCTTTTATGTTACCACATGTGCTCCTCTTGACACAACTGAATAAAGACGTTGCTCTCAGAGCTCACCTCAAACAGCTCTAACACTGGAAGTCTGTAATGATTTTCCTCTTGCTAGCCCAACTCCAGTATCTCTTCTCCCATTTTACAACTGCTTTTAGTGTTCATCTCTGAATTCCATTCTGGTCTGGTCACTGCTCTCAGAATAATGCAATGGAAATTGTAGGCCCATACCAATGGCCTACATTCTCTCTCTGGTTTTACTCTTCACTCAGTAACAGCTCAGAGTAGTCACATAATGAGCATCATGTAGCCTGAATATTCAAGTGACATTTCTGGAAATGCAAATGTAATTTTGAAAAAGTATAATCTTCCTCATAACCGAGTTGATTCAGGACATGAGTGGGTTTTACAAAAAGATTTTAATTTATGGTGTGAACTTCTAGTTTTCTGGACAAGTGCAAGCACTCTCTTAAAATCCTCATGGGGTTTTCCATGAAAAGAATTATAGAAGATTTTGCAACAGACCTTTTTCTGTTTAATTTTTTCTCTAAAACTTCAAGTTTACAATAAGATCATGTGCCAGACTCTATATTCTCTTCACACTCATCCCAAAAGAGGGGATTACTTAATCAAAGAATGTGAAGTCTTCACATGCTTACAGGCTTTTTCCGCAACTACATTTGTGACACGACCTTTCTGTTTGCTGTTCTCCATCTTTAGCTCTCCCTGTGTCCAAGCTCTTTGTTCTGTGTTTAGACAAAAGCTTAATAGCCTATGTTTTCTTTTCAAGAGCAGACATCTTTTTTTTTTTTTTTTTTTTTTTACCCCAGTAACATTCACTGAAGGATTTTGGATAATTCTGTAGACATTAACATCACTAAGACTTAGATGTGTGAACAGTGAAATAGAGCCTGTGTGAGCTTGTGCTGTGTATTAGAGTAGCACTGTGGTAGAAAGGTTAATGCAAAGAGCTAGACAAACAGAGTTTAAGCCCTACACTGGTAATTATTTTTATTGAATGTACAAATTATTTTTTCTCCCTTTGCATCAGGTTCTGTAATAGTAACACACGGGCAAAATATATTCCAGGTTTATAGAGCCTTTGGGATTTTGATGAAAGGCGCTATAGAAAGTGCTTTAAGACTATGTAAGTGTCTCAGAGTTAATAAAGAGAAAACAAGAACTGCTGGAATAAAGGGACATTATTTTCTCATTTACCATTTCTTTGTCTTTATGAATAGACTCCTTTGTCAAGAACCAACTCACTGAAGTGTTAGTTGCTGTGCAAACAGCTTCTGGCACAAAGTCTCCACAACCTAAATATAAGATATGAGACAATGGGTGGATGCTGGCAGTGAAAAAAGAATGGAAATTTAAAAATAAAAATAAAATAAAAAATTCAACTAGATATAAGTGATTTCTGGATAAAATACAAATGGAATTCTACACATCAGGATTAACAAGCATGGTCTAGCATCTTTTTTCAAGGTTTTCTGTGAGTAACATGGTGGAGAGAAATTTTAAGAAAGATAACGAAGCTGCTTTGTGGCTATATTTATGACAATTCTTCAGTGTTGAAGGGGCGTAATGGGTCAAGGCATAAGGAAACTTGGAAACTTAACAAGTGAGCAGTGAAGGCTGTCGCCACAATATGGTTAACACTGGTGAAAGAGAAGCCTCTTATTTGCACAGAATGCTTCACATACAAAGAAAGTATGACTTTCTTTGGGACTCTATTTTCTGCCACAAAACAGGAAGTTTCTGCTTGAGAAAATCTATCTCCCTGCTGTGTGTCATTCCTATTTCCACAAATAAACAAGAACATTTCTTAACCCAGTTAAACGTTCCTGCTACAAAATTACGTGTTTGCAACAGCACGTACTGTATGTTAACAATCATCAAAAAATATGTCAATCATCTATGTGAGCCATTTATAGAAAGCAGTGTCTTTTTTCACTTTAAAATAGAGCCCATGGTTTTACTATTTTCACAGTTTTTGTTCCCCATTTCTGCCACTTGTTGTGGGAAACGTTCTCTATTCTAAGGGACTCCTTCTTCCTCTGCCTTCTGTATAAGCACAAAACCAGCATAATTCTCCTGGTTTTGCAGTTTAAAAGGCAAAATGTACATAGTGCTGTTTTTGAGTCTCCCACACCAGAAGTGTATGGAACAGATTTTACTTAGACAATATTGCTGTTATCAGTTAGCACTTAGACAACTAGTCAAACATAGAACCTGGCCCTGTTGCAGCAGGTGGTACAGAACTTTCAAATATATCTTTCTATTTCCCACAGCTCCAGCACTAATAATGCACTTAAGGAATTTTATGGGAGGCTGACAAAAATGAAGAAATAGTTTAGCTGTAGTAATGTTGTGGTTTTATGATTTTGTTATCAGTATTCCACATCATAACATCATATAGAGCACTGGGAGTTAAAGAGTTAATGCTTCAGTTCCATGTATCGTCAATAGTTCCAGGTATCTGATCTCAGAAGAGACGGATGAGCTACAACTCCCAGAAGACTTCATTATTCCATTTCCATTTTCCTTTCAGGAGGAAAGATAAAACTTCCCAGGAGTCATGAGACTGGCTCTCTTTCTGCTTGTCTCTGCTGTGTGTGCTCACTGGCCATCTCTCATACAGCATTACAGTAAGGCCTTCAGGTTTCAGACACTCTCTCCCTTATTTATTTGGTTTATTAGCTTCAATTCCAATTACATTGTACTATATTCTGTTATTATGATGAAACATAGTAAATTAGTTTTCTCCCATGTCTCATTGCTGCTCTTTGATTTTTTTTCCCGACTATGCCCATCTCCCTTCATTTTCCCCTTTTCCTGGGGTGTGGGACCATGGGTCTCTCCCTCCACCCCGTAAGTCATGGAAGTAGGCCAAACTGGGCTGGAACCATGGCAAGTAACAAGAGCAGAAGGAAGAATTTCAGGTGAAAAGAAACGGGGCCTTATATATATGTCATAAACCCTGTGAGACTGCATTAAGTTACCCTTCATCAAACTTGAATGCACTGAAACATGTCACAGTATCACAGGAGGTTGGAAGGGACCTCTGGAGATGATCTAGTCCAACCCCTATTTATATATCTGCCTCACAAAGTCTCATAGCTGCACTTCCATAGAATCATAGAATGGCTTGGGTCGGAAGGGCCCTCAAGGATCATCAAGCTGAAACCCCCCTACCTATACCAACATTTTAGAAGATCCATGTAGATCACAAATTCCTGTGTTGGTTGGTACATGGTGTACACACCCATTCTGCTAATCTAGAACATACCTAGCATATGAGTTCACTCATTTTATTTCAGTCTATCTTCTGATACTGCTGGCAGCCATCTCACAGTATCTGCACATGTAAGAGGTAAAAGTGCTGAACAGAGGAGAAGTAACCCAGGCAAATAGTCCTCAGAACTGGTGAAAAACATGAGTAAGTGCCCATAAAGTGTCACTGTAATGGTAGTTTGTGAAGGCAAGAGGGATATTTGGGAAGGGACTGCTGTATGTTACAAAAGCTGCTCTTTCCTAAAGGTACTTGAGGAAACTAACACATCAAGGAGAAGTAAAAGAAAATAAAAGGAAATCACTTATTGTTCTGGAGGAAAAAAGATCATCACTATTTTTACTTTCCTACCTTTCCCATAACTCAAAATGTCCAGGTTTGTTGAGATTGTACAATTTTGTAAAATGCGTTTCTTAATATCTGTAAGCTTGTAATCAGTCACTGACACCATCAGTGTGGAATGGTTCTGAATTTTCAGCTACAAGAACCTACTAAGGTATTTGTTTCCTTACCACAATTGCTGTTAAGCATCTGGGGAAAGGAAGAGCAGACCAAAGGTACTGACATAGCATTTTTGTGTGTGGCAATCTTTTTTTTTTTTTTTTTTTCCAAAATAGCTAATATTAAGTTTAGAATATACTCCCAGTTAAGACTGAAGCAGTACAGTCTGGAGTTGGTCACCTTTAGTTACATCTGTTTTGAAGCAGGGATGTTTCTTCCACTTGGTTGTCCTTATATAATCACAGCTCTCATCTTACACGGTCTCACATCTTCCACAAATTACAACTTTCATTCAGGTAACCACTACTGCTTAACTGAAGAAATCTCACATCTTTTTTCTTGTAATGTGAAACCTGAGGCAGCACAAGGCATACGTGAAACAGAAACAAGATGTTATTCAATTTAGAAGAAAGATGGATGGAAAGATGGACAGAAAGAAAGAACTAATTCCCTATTTGCTCTCTGTTATCTCCACAGCTCCCTACTGCAGCTATAAGACAGAAAAGTGCTACTGAGTAACCTTGTCACTTAAATTTTTCGTATGCTGTGCATGTGTTCTGTAACTCAACATTGATTCCTTCCCCTCAGCCTTCTGCCATGGGCATAATTTCATAGCAAATTTCTGTATGAAAAATGCGGAACATAATGGAAAGATGTAAAAAGGGATCAAAAAAGAGAAAGCTGTGTCCCATTTGTCTTTTTTCTTTTTATGGATCATAGTTTTGGATCACAAAGAAAATCTTACTAAATGCTGTTGATTTTCCTGCCATTTATTGTTATTGTATCTTTATGCAGATAGATCCTGCTAGAGGCAATAAATATCTGTCACAGCTAACAAAGAACAAACCAACAAAACATATATCATTAAGTGCCAAGGAAACCACTCAAACAATAAACACCAGCAATGCCTGTTGCTATGCTTCTTTCATTTCCAAACTCTTTCAGGTTGGTTGATAGCTCAGGCAAAAAGTTCTTTCCTTCAAGAATAGAGTAGAATTGTCCAGGCAAAAATCAGACATGCTCAGAAATAGCAAAATCTCATAAAGCTACCTCAAACCACTACGAGTTCAGGAAGAGATCTCTGTCTTTCATGACACATCCCTATAATCCTCAACAAGGTGACAGACAGAAGATTCCTCTTTCGTGTCTCTTGTAGGCATTCCTGTAAGGATGTTGTTAATGTGGCACTGCAGCTAGAGCTAAGGAGTAGCAGAATTAAGTGCATTTCAGGACATGAACTATCTTGTCTTCTCAGCCCACAGCTGAACTTTGTGCACTCTCAGACCCCGGAGGTTTCTTTCAAATCAGCCCAATGGGTGCAGCTGCTGCCATATCCATCTGCAGGTCTGGCCAAGAGCAAGACATCAACACATACACACAGATGATATTAACACTGACTCTCGCAGACTAACACAACGCCTTTTCCAGCATCTGCATAAACAGCAGTTGCTCTCCCATAAACAAATACAGATAGCCAAGGCTTGTTCCCCCTCTCCACCTGAACAGGTTCAGAACTCATCAGTGAAAACAGCTACAGTCATCATCACTCTCTAGATTCACAAGCATGTCACTTTTCCTTGGACAGCACAGGCTTTAAATCATCCTCATAGGCGTGCCTCGACCCTGAGATGCTTATTCTTATCACCGGCTCAGACCTCAGGAATTTCTAGTTGCAGATTGTTCACCCCAAAATGTCCTCAGTGCCCCCTTGAATCACATGTGAAGCAGTATCATGGTTTTATGATTTCTGGTTTTCGGTATTCCACATCATAACATCATGTAATGCACTGGGAGTTAAAGAGTTAATGCTCCAGGTTTGGCTACCTGTCCCAGAAGAGGAGAACTACATACTCCAGAGGACTTTGCATTCAGAGAAGAGATAAAGCCCCTGGCAAGATCACAAGACCCAGGCTCTCCTCCCTGCTGCTTGACCTAACCACACGTCCCACCTCAGCATTAGAGTAAGGCCTTCAGTCTTCAGACACTCCCCCTGGGGAGGTACTTATCTGCATGAATAAGTTGAACTAAACCTGAGTTTAAATGAATCCTTTGGTTGTCGCTTTCTATTTAAGAAATGAAGAGAAATAAATAGAAATAAACAGGAATAAATAGAAATAAAAATGGTACTTTGAGCAATAACCTTTAGAGCAACATTACAATGACTGTAATTAATCATAGCTCCACAAAACCCCGTGTTCCTATTTTCTGTCCCTGTGTAGAGAGACACAGTTTTATGAATGAACAACATGTTTTCCATAATATTTAAGAACTTCTGACACAATGCAGGCATAGCCTTTAATAAATCTTAGTGACAGATATAGTCTGACATCTGGAAACATCCAAACAAAGATTCCACTAAGATGGCATCTAAATCAAGATTGAAGAAGTCCTCATACTTTTCATGGAAGTTCAAATCTACATGAAGATAAATACACACACAGTCATGCACACTTATATACCTATGCTTGTATGCATTTATTGAAGCCAGGGGCATTTGTTTATATCTGACATGATATTTCCTAACACTTTCCCAAGAATTACTTTAAGCATGTAAAAGCAATGCTGTACCACTTCAAAAGTATACTGTACATGGACAGGAAGAAAGTACTACCTCTTTCTATAGAGGAATGTATTTAGTCATTTTAGTAACTTATTATTTTACGCTTTATATTTCATGAGGCAGACAGCATTGTACCACAAATCTGGTAATAATTTTAGCACAACATGCATCACACTTACTTCTCTTCATGAGTGACATTCAACAGCATATTCTGCCTATTTTCCTAGTCCTTTTTGATCAGTTTTAAATATGACCAAGATTATTGAAGTCCGTCAACTTTTGTGGAAGCCATCTGGTATCTGGGCATAAGGAAAGAATGCAGCCTCTAGCAGCATGCTCAGCCTCCAGTGGCAGCCAACTAGTGGCAGCCAACTAGTGGCAGCTCAACTCTCAGTGGAGTTGAGACAAGACAGGACTTGGTTAAGAAGGACGTTGAGTTTGAACGATGCTTGGGGTGAAAACACGCTTCTAAATCTGTGTAACTTTACACCTGTCACAAGTTGAGTTTAGCGTCTATAGAAGCAAAGTTGATGAGAAAATGAAATGTTTGATTACAAAATAAAGCCAACAATTAGAAAGGTTACTTCTCTCCCAGAAGAGTGTTGGAGTTATGGAATTCCTGCAGTTCATTATGGATTTAAATAGTTCTAGAGTAGCTGGGATCAAAGTCTCATGCACACCAACAGAGCTGGGAAACTTACTAGCTGGTTTTAAACTCCTCCTTGTTTCTGTAAACACTGCATATGGTGAAGAAGAGATAAGTGACCTAGTCAAGTGAAAGTTTGCCCCCTGGCTCTGGCCTGTTCACTCAGCTGGCGGACCCAGAGCCCTGCTGCAAGGAATGATTAGCCTTCTTCCAAAAGGTTCATCCATGCAGCTTAGGATCTGTATAAGAAGGCAGCTGACTTCCATTCTCTGCAAATCATTGTTGTTCAGGATAATTACTATGATGGAATAATACCTGTAGGAGAAGCATCTGTTTTTCTCTAGGAATGTAGTTACTCTGCTGTACATTGAAGAAAAAGATGAGAAATGCTTTTAAAAAATTGTATCATTAAACCTTAACAGTAAAAGTAATACCAATTTGAATAAAATCCAGCATAATTAAGAGTAATTTCTTCTATAATTTTGATTGGCAGACATTTTCATAAAAATAAATTCTTATTTTTAACTGAAAAAGACCCTATTTTGTCTGGAGGCAATGTACAAAGTTAATACAAATTTGATTATCCAATACGCAAAACAGATAGTGCCTTTATATTTTCCGAGATTTCTCCAGCCATAAGAAAAACAAAGCAAGCTGTTTAGCAAAGCAAGTCTCTCTGGACATTTAGACAAACAACAGACATTTATTGCATTATGAATTTTGTCTGTGTACAGACTGCTTTCTTTCAGACTTCTTGCTCAAAGGCAACAACTAAGTGATCATGAAATTATTTAGTGGAATTACATCCTCTTTTGAAGTGTTAAGTGTGGCATCTACTTAATGTTGATACTGAAGATCAGAATTTCTCTGCATGGGAACTACTGAATTGTGAAGGAAAAAGGAATTTCAAAGAAAAAAACTAGTCATGGTTAATAACATACTTCACGAATGAATGCTAATGAAGCAGCAGATGCAAAGTCCTCAGGTAAATTTGAAGGCAGGCAGGAGAGATGATAAGAAATCCTTATGTAAGGCATATATGCAAAAGACAATGACAATTTTTGTATCTGGGAGCTGAAGCTTATCAGAAATTTAGAAAGTAATTTGGAGCTAACTTTGCTCCAAGTGGAATATGAACTACTTGTTCTCCCTGATTCTCTGTCAGTGTAGAGTATAAACAGATAAGGCAGGATGGCCACTATTTTAGACCTCTGAAATGTTTGACATCTTACTTTCATTAAATTCTTTCCCTTGCTCTCTCACACACTTACATAACACACACAAAGACTTAGGCTCTCCCTAAGTATAACCAGGGTATGCTGCTTTCTGTAAGTGTATCTAGACAGGTGGCAGAGTGGCTAAAGATCTGCTACATACGCTGCCTGTGCCAGAAACTTTGAGATAGCAAATTTTGTCTGACATGGCCCCTCTTATGGCTCCAAAATACAGCCTGCAACTGCTTTCCATGGCAGGATCTGGCTAGTTCTAGCTTATGTCTCTTCGCCTTGTGCAATTCATTGAGGAGTTGAGAGATGTTGAGGAGTACATAGATGGTTCAGCACAGACCCCACAGAACTGATGTATTACGTGAATGACTTACTCAAGAAGCTGGAAAGAAAACATGACAAGAGACTCTTTGTACTGTTTTTAAATCCACAAGTGGTAGATGATGGAGGCCACATGAGAAGATAAATAGAAAATACAAAAACACACACTATTGACCAGAGGAGAAAAATAAAAAAGAAACAAAACAAAACAAAACAAAACAGAAAATTGATCAATGCAAATAATTCTAGTTGAACTTCAGAGGGATTAACAGCTTCTGACAGTGTCAGATGCGGGTGGAAAGCTAGACTGGAGAAATAGGTAAACCTCAGCAAATGTGTGACATTTGTAACTCTGGTACACATCTCCAGTTGAGGAGAAAACAGAGGGTATGCTCATCAGCTAAAGGCAGATCTGTTTATGTTCTTGAAATTTCCTCACAACAGATCTTCAATATTAAGATGTCTTGCTCTTGCTACATATCATATGAATATAATGTTATATCTCAGATAATGGAAGCAGTGTTCATCCTGGATTGACATCTATCAATTTTTTGCACCTTCACGTAAGAAGTTTAACAGAAGAAGCCAGGCATGAGTATTCATCTGTTTGTGTATTAGTTTACATCAATATAAGGTTTTGAATTTCATTTGGTTTACCTCTGTTCTTCTAAAAAGCAGAGATGAAGCTGAGCTTCTACTTTTTGTTATCCAGTTTGGATTGCTGTACAGTTTCTCATTACCCTTCATTGATATATATCTTGCATTGAAAGTGTTTGAAGAATATTCACGCCCACAGTGTTTAGTCTGCCACTGACTGTCAAGACAGGGCATATCTTCCATGCTCTGTACAGGTGCCATGGCTTAGACACAAACCAATCAAAAGGAATACTTTCAGGCTGCAAACTGCTTTGCAACATCAGCACAACAGCCTTTTATAAAAAGAGCCCGAGGATACTTAGCGGTAAAATATGGCCAGTATGTTTCAAGAAGTGTAACAGTGACATCCAGTGCAAGAAAACGGCATGGCAGGGCTCAGAAATATCTTCACGATTTTGTTTTCTCCAAAACTGATGCAAAAGTCATTGTCTGTCAATTTTCTGTAAACTAAGATTACAGAATTATCTTAGAGGTTATATTTTATCAGACTGATGTAAAAGGTACTCATATGTCATATTGAACCTGTATACACAGTGCAAGAGTCTGGAAAATATAATGGTCTGTTGCTGAATTCTTTGTTTTCACATGGTATGATTTCATGGACAACCTGCTAACCATTGCAAGATTCTCCTATGGAAAATGTAACTTTCTGATCAAAGTGTTAAGCCTAAAAAATGCTTCGGACATTAGTACAAGTGGAACAAAGGCAAAAGCAAATTTCACATATTCTAGCATGAACATCATAGGGAAAATAGTGACAATCTACAGTAATAAGATAAAGAAAAGGAAAAAAAAAAAACACATAAAAAAAATCGCATGCTGATATACATACCCCGTGTAGTCTAAAGCAAAAATCCAGACCGCAGCTGTAGATCACTGTCACCCTACACTGAAGGATCATAGAAGGATATGTGGTGCATCTATCTGTCCCATGTGCGGACAGATAGGCAGCATACCTGTCCCATAGTCTGTATTTTGATCAAATAGATGGTAGTATTTAATCTGGTTTGAGGGGAAGGGGTGGGGTGCATAAAACTGAAAATAATAGGAAGATGGTATAATACAGCTTACCTGAGAAAATTACTGTACTGTGTAACATCTGGCGAGGAAGACTATTGTGTGGGGAGGGTGAGTGTACACGAAGTCAGGCTGATGACAGCTCCTTTTAATTGCAGAGAAAGAGAAAGATGGGACCCTTACTAAAAAGGAGAGGGAAAGAAGGCTAGGCTGAGGATAACTGAAATATAACTGAAATGCCAAAGATACATTTTCAGTCTTATGAGAGCGTTAAACTGTTCACTGATTATTGGGCTCATGTCACATTATCTCTGTGGTTAAGAAGAAATTGTACAAGTTAATACTTCATCCAAAAACAGGATTCAACAGAAGAATGTTAAGGCATTTCAAGCACAGAACTTTTTATAGAGCTTAAAAACTAGACATGGTAAAGAAAAAAAAAAGAAAAAAGAAATACAACATCAGATGCTTTGGAGATTTGAAACCAAGATTTGTTCTGAACTACTCTTAAAAAAGAGAATACAATCATGCCATCCTAGCAGGCATTTTTATATTACCAGTTGGGTGACTGATTTCAGGTACCTCTTAGACTTCTTATGCAAAGGAAGTGGAAGAATTTAAATGGTAATCTGAGTAGGTGAACGAGGGAAACAAAATATTATGCTTTGAAATACCTGAAGATGGCTCAGCAAATAGAAAGAGAAAATAAGAAATCTGCAAATCAAAAGGAGGAAAAAATCCAAGCCATCTCAGGAGGGTAAGAAAAATGAGAGAGGATACTGTGACCTGACAGTGAAAAAGTAAATGGCAAATATAGTAACACTGAAAAAATATATGGGAAACAAAATTAAATAAATAAGTTGTGCTGATTCCAACTACTTTGTAACAAAAATATAACCTTAAAGTGTTCCAAATTTGTATTCCTTATTTTTTGTGATTATTTTATTTTTTCCTTCACCTTTGTACTGGATGTCTTAAGTCAACTGATTATTTAACGAATTGCTTTAAATTTTCCATGACCTTTGTCACACTTTTCACATCTCCATCTTGGGTTTTTCTATTGATTTATCTGATCTTTCTCACTGTTTTGCCAGCTTGAACTTAAAGGAGAACTTAAACTTCCGCCAAGAACTTAAGCTTGGTGGAAGCTGGCCAGTGAGACCAGTGCTGATTGTGTCAGGCAGTTAACACGGAGTCATAAGAACAAGGCAGTGGCAAGAAGATAAGTGTGATGCATGGGGTTATGTCCTGTCATTGAATCATAGAATGGCTTGTGTTGGAAGGATCGCCATGGATCACCAAATTCCAATCCCCCTGCCACAGGCAGGGCCACCAACCTCCGCATCTGGTTCTAGATCAGGTTGCCCAGGGCCCCATCCAACCTGGCTTTGAACACCTCCAGGGATAGAGCATCCCCAGCCTCTCTGGGCAGCCTGTTCCAGCATCTCACCGCTCTCTCTGTGAAAAACTTCCCCATGACATCCAATCTAAACCTCCCCTCCTTGATCTTAAAACCATTCCCCCTTGTCCAATTACTGTCCTGTAAAGTCCGCAGAACACCTGCAGTATGTGATTATTATGTTTCTATGAGTCTCAAGAAATTGAATATCTGGGTAGAAATTAAATGGCCCAAATCAGTGTTCACCTCTAGACAAGATGGTTATGGTGAGGCCGCTGAGCCAGCAGCTGTCTGCTCATAGGGCCTAACGGTATGTGCTGTTTTCAGTCAGGCTGTGTACTGCCAGTTCCCTCTTGTGTCTGGGAGCAGCATAAGGAAACAAATCAAGGGTCACTCGTGGAAATGAAGCATAGCTCTCTGAATACTGACAGGGCATGGGGGCCAGAAGCTTATTGGAAACTGTGCTCCTCCGATTGTTTTGCTTCTGAAATAGATTAAGGCTCCTCTCAATACTTGTGCAGTTGTTTCTACATAACAACAGAAGTTGCAGTGCAGTGTTCTATTAAACAAGATGTGCTCATAGTTTTCCTTGAAATTCCTCAACACCTGCAGTGACCAACAAGCAAAGCTTCAGAGAATTTTCTATTTCGCTTTTCAGATTCACTGGAGATATTCATCAATCTATTCTTCTCATCCTACGAAGTCATCTGACAGCATGTAATGGTGACTGCTTTGTTGATCTATTGACAAATATTTGATGCTCTTGGCAAGTGTTTATCTAGGCAGTGAAATACCTTAAACTTGGCAAAACTTCTGAAAGTGATTTGTAACCACGGAACTCTAAAACCATTTGAAAAGCATTCATGCATCTGCTCTATGAAGCTAAAAAAAAAATAGCCCTTTTGTTGACTGAAAACATGACTTTGATGACTGAGTTTGTTTGAAAGAGGCGTGGGCAAGAGTGAACCTTACAGCTAGAGGATTTGCAGTAAATTGGCTTACACCATAAATAATATTGGAATTAGAAATGTTTCACTTATTTCCAAGTTTCCAGTCCTGGCACTGGTTATCCAAGCTTACATTGAAATATATTTTATAGTAACAGAGGTAGCTTCTTCCTCTGAGATAATACTGAGAAACAAAAATGTAACTTGGGTTGTAATCCAGAGGCAGTAATGTTCCCAAGCCTTTCATAATTAGGTCATTCATCGTGTTTAAAACCTTATGTCTAGCTTTGGATGTTAAAACGCCTGTGAAGTTTTGCACAAGACTGCACTCCCATGTCTACACAAGATACAACAGCAAGGATATTGGTGAAAGGATTTTGTTCTTGCCTGAGAATGTATGCAGTAATAACCATAATGTGGTCATGTTTTCTGTTCTATCTAACTACCTAGATATTCTGCTTGAAAAAAACACAGGTATGTTCTGTCTCTATGAAGAATACTTGTGATTTTTATTTATAAAAATGGAATGCTACTTTTTTGTTTGTTTGTTTGTTTGTTGTTTGGGTTTTGATTATTTGTTGTATTTTCATTTTTGTAGAACTACTTTCAAATGTAGGGATATTAAGCTTTTTCAGATACAGATTTTGGCAATTAAGTGTACTCCGATGAACTCAGCCATCCAAGCCTTCCTGCTTGTTTAGATGCTACTGATTCTTTGCTCTTAAGTGCCATCTGTGGAGAGTTATGGGTACTGTACATTGAATTGTTTGGCTCCTTTCTTACCTTTAATTAATGTACAGTACTCTAAAGACTGATATAACAGTTTGAAATACCGAATAATCCAATATATACTGAATAAAAACATTCAAAATGTCTCCATCTGAAAGCTGTTTTTGAAGTTTTAGTCAAAAACAAAAAATCAACATTTCAGTATACTGCTTTTTTATGACCAAGTCATTTTTTGTTTTTTGTTTTTTTGTTTTTTCCTAATGAATGATTTTCTGCATGTAAGAGATAATACATCAAATCATTCAGTGGTTTCATTTCATTCATTCCCACCTGCAACTGCTTCATATTTGACCTTAGAAGAAACTATTGGTTTATAAATTTTAAGGGGTGTAGGTAAAGTTCTCTAGATAACTCAAAATAAGTCTCTGCAATACAAAGTGAAGTATTATTGGCCTCTAAAAATAGGAATTATCACACAGAATTTATTCTAGGCATGTACCACTCCTCACTGCTCTTCAAGTTCATCTGTATGTTTCCAAGCTTTAAGAGTCTATTTGAACTGTGAATGCTGCCCTTCATTAGGCTTTCACATGGGTTTGTGGAACACAGAGTTCATAATCTGCATCTTCCAGGACTTTGCAGGGGTTAGTATCAATGTTAGTTGAGACAGCCTGCTAGTCCATAGCTGTCTTCCAGTCTGTTTTCCAGCCTTGTTTCACCTGTGGAGTCCAGTCCTTGCTTGTTTTTCTTGAACTTCCTCTGTTTGCTTTGTTGACATGGAAAGATGAGGGGAAGATGAAACAAACTGCCCTGTGAGAGTTTTATTTCAGTACTCAATCATTAATCTACAAGTGAAGATTCAACTTGATCCTTCTCAGTGTACCTATACACGCATATTTAGGAAATTCCTACCAGGAATCTGATAAATGCAGAAAAATTCTAAATTGTCACACAGGTTACGCTGTGTGTAGGATATCAATTTGTTAAAACACTGAGATGCATGATAGATGGTATAGATCATGCCAATTACTCTATCCACAAATCCATTGTACTCTCAAATAGGTTTAAACACTTCAACACTGTGAGAACTTCTGAGCCACTATCGTTTCTTAAATGGAATCTACCAGTCTGACAAATATTTGCTATGTGTAATATTTGGCTTTGTGCTTGTTACATCCTGTGACAAACTGAATCTAAGATGCAGGAATTTTATTACTTTGGAAAGGGGTGATACCCAGTGGGGTTCACAGCACCTTATATTTAAATTATTTTTAGCTCTGTTAGATCTTTACATAGACATTCAAAACATGTCAGTTTCACCTTCAAAAATAATATAACAGGGATTTTTAAGTGCTTTGCCACATTTTGCCTTGAATGTCTCCAGGGCTGGGGCATCTGCTTCTCTGGGTGACCTGTTGCAATGCCTCACCACCACACCCTGAGTAAAGAATTTCCTCCTAATATCTAACCTAAATATGTGTGGGGAAAAAAGATCTGTCCACATCCTGTTTTCCAAGCTCCCCTCAAGTACTGGAAGGCCGCAATGAGGTCTTCCTTGAGCCTCCTCTTCTCCAAGATGCACAAGCCCAGCTCTTTCAACCTTTCTTCATAAGAGAGGTGCTCCAGCTCTCTGAGCATCTTTCTGGCCCTCCTCTGGATCATGAGACTTCAAGTTCTGATAAAACATTCCTGGTCAGAATAAGCAAGACATTTTATTTCAATAAAGACAGGCATGGGTTTAAAAGGGTTAGCAAAGATCCATGTAATCTGTTTAATTTATTATGTATCTTTCTTGTGATATTTGAGAACATCATTTACAATTAAAATCTGTTAGAAACATGTCAGGCGATCCTATTGTACATTTTTTCTGGGCTCAGTCAATGAGGGTATTAACTGTAGAATTGATTCTTATCTGACTGTATTGTTACTGTTAGCTGTGTTTATCTGTCAGTGCCTGTGGCTCATTCTTTCCCTGCCTTTTTCATAAAACGTTTCAAGATATCCTTGGAATGAGAAACACTTCTGAAGTGCAACTCGAGGTCTGAAGTTCAGTGCTGTTGTTGAAGAGCACCAATGCTTCCGTTCCTTGTTCACTACGGGCCTCTCCTGCTTCAGTTCTGAAAACATCGAACGCCACCTGCAAGCCTGACAAGCAGCGGGACATAAGTGATGTGCCCCATAACCTGTTCAAAGTCTCTTGTACAGTAACACTTCTGTCTCTTTGAAACCACAAAGCTTTTTGTTTGTTTGTTTTTAATTTCTGATGGATTATGGTTCTTTATGGCAACTATGGTATAATCGCCAAAACTCTTTACATTGAGGGGTTTGTTGTTGTTGTTTTGTTTTGTTTTGTTTTTTGAGAACCTGTATGCTGTTTTTGTTTGTTTGTTTGTGTGTTTTCTCTTGGTAGTATGTATGTTTTTCTTTGTGTGTGTGTGTGTGTTATTCACACACTGATTGAGAATGCTGACAAGTTGCATTGTTCTGGAGAACAAATTGCCCATGGAAATACTACACGCTATAATGCCATTGGTATATACAATATATGCTATGCTTATCTTATGTGCTAATTATACTATTTCTTTTACATTATGTCTCCCCTAACGCCAGTGAAGTCACATAATTCAGAACTACCAGGACATCTTAAGCAGTCTGCAGGTTCTGAATGAGTAGGCCAGATCTTGAATGCCATTTTCATGGGGGACTTATCAGAAAACTCTATGGGGAAAACTGCTGGCAGTTGCTAATGCCTGGGATATGGACAATTTAATACGTGGCAGAGTTAAAAGAGCCCAAGGAGAGCATTTTGATAAGACTAGGGAAGGAAACAGCCCATAGGAATGCTGATGAACTGGAGGTAGGAAGTGTTCACAGTTCTCAAAATGTTTTGTTGTATTTCTGACTGTAACTCTTTTCTCAGGAAGAGAGGCGGAGTGGTTGAATAGGTGTTTACCTGTAGCTTGCCTGCTATTATCTCAAACAACTTGTATTTTTCTACTTGTGCATTTGTATGGAGCAATTCCTTTGAAGTTATCATGT